>NW_017728938.1:2874056-2881669 GCF_001723895.1 Crocodylus porosus | reverse complement strand
TTTCTTCTGTAGTGCGAACCAACGTAGCACTGCCGAGCCTATACGGGTGCTGCAGGTTTTTCCTCCCAAGGTGGTTGCCCCTATGTATAATCTCCTCTGCTGGCCCCTTGTGGACATGCACCAGGATGATTCTCTCAAAAAGCTTCCCCAGGACCAAGGTAAAACTAACGGGCCTATAGTTTCTTGGATGTTGAATTCCAGCAGGTGATGATCTCTATCACTCTGGTGGTCGAGGACTTGCATTCCCCCCACCAGGTTGTCGCCTGTGGCCGAGACCAGATCTAATAAGGCGTTTCCCCGGTAGGGCTGTGTACCTTCTGGGTTAGATGGAGGTCCTGTATCTCAGCTATGAACCTACATGAGCAGTCAGACCTGGATGACTGCTCCTGCAAGGAGATGTCTGGAAAGTTTAGGTCGCCCATGATGACTACATCCTTTGACCTAACTGCCTCCGCGAGCTGACTTAAGAATTCCCGGTCTAGCTCTTCCCCTTGGTTGGGTGGTCTATAGTAGACCTCCCCCATTAAGGCCCTTTTTCCCTGACCTCCTTGTATTCTAACCCAGAGCACTTCAGTCTGCCCCTCCACTGACCCACTGTTACTCATTGAGGATGTGTATTGCTCCTTGACATAGAGCACCACACCCCCACTTTTCCTCCCTGTCTTAACCCTCCTGTACAGCCTATAGCCCTTGATGTTCACCGCCCAGTCACGCGTTGGGTCCCACCATGTTTTGGTGAGCCCCAATATGTCTGGGTTGGTGTTAGCTAGCAGGAGGGCAGGTTCTTCCTGCTTGTTCCCCATACTGCGAGCATTAGTGTAGAGGCATTTGAGGCCTCCTGAAGATGCATACACTGCCTCCCTAATCCCAGTACTACCCAGGCCCCTGTTACTTACCTGGGTATTTGTTTTGCTCGTTGTCGATCTAAGCTGGGCTGCTTTTGTGGGTGACACTTGGTTTGGTGGTCCAAGGCTTCCTCTGCCCTCATCTTCCCCTTCCCCCAATGAGCCTAGTTCAAAGCCCACCAGAGAAGATCAGCCAAACTAGCTTTGGGGGAAAGGTGAAGCCCATCCCATCCGAGCATGACTCTTGTCCTGATGTGTGGGTCGTTGTCTAAGAACCCAAAACCCGCCTCAAGACACGATTCCCAAAACCTCAAGTTGACCTCTCTGATGCAGGTCTCGTGTCGTCTTCCATGTCTGCTCACTGGTAGGACAGAAAAGAATACCACCTGTGCCCCTATCTCCTTCAGCATGCCCCCCAGAGCATGGTAGTCTGTCATCAGGTGATCGGGGCTTCTCCTGGCCACATCATTAGTGCCCACATGGATTAGGACCATGGGGTAGTAATCAGTGGGGCGGATAATGGCCAGGATCATCCCCGTCACATCCTGGATCTTTGCTCCGGGCAGGCAGTAGACTTTGCATGTTGAGGGGTCCTGGCAACAGATGAGATCCCATGTACCTCTTGGGATGGATTCGCCTATGATGATCACTCAACATTTCTTCCTCCGGGTCTGCTTAGCTCCTTCAGCCTGTTCAGGTGTGGAGTGTTTGGAGAAGTCTGGTGATATTATAGGAAAAACTACCTCTGCCTTGGTGCTGTTGAGAGGCATCCACACAGAGCTGCTGACCTGAAATAAAGTCATATCAGATCTGTTAGATTCAAATGGCTATTTTTCCTTAGCTGATTTGACTAAATTCATATGGAAAGTCCATAGGTCCATGTAATTTTTGCTGACTTCTCTGGAGCACAAGTCAAGATACAGTTGTTTTTTGCATGGTGATGGTAAATGGTCTGCAGTTCTTTATCCCTGTAGTAGTGTAGCTCAGAGCCCTTCCGTCTCATCAGTTGGCAGGCTGCTCCACAAAGCCAGTAGCAGTACCCAGGAAACACTGATGGTTTTAAAAACAACAACAACAGTAATACCTTATACATCCTGCTTATACATAGTTTTATATAGTGCTTTCATCCCAAGGGTTTTTATAGATTTGTACAAAGACAGTATATACACAAGAATTACTGTGCCCTGCAATGATATGCAGTCTGCTTTGGTGTGGAACATGGGAGCAGTTTAGTGTAGCACAAAGCAACAATACACTGTAGCAAATAAAAGAATGAGTTATCTGATTGACATCAAAGTGGAAATTTAAGCATACAGGATATCACTACACACAGTGTAGCCAAGACACCATTGCCATGAGTGATCAGGGCTGCTATTTTCCTTCCTATCTGCAAGGCAGCCCCTCTAACAATACATCACCTCCGCCTCATCAGCTCATTTCATATTCACTTGGAATACTGCCTTATACTGTGCCCTCAGTGTCAATTCCCTTCTTACCTGTTTTTCCCTTGGAGGTCTCTTCCTCAAGTTTTGATCCAGTCCAACTCTGTTTCAGGTTGCAACGTTTGATGGGACCACATTTTGAGGTGCTGCAGTCACTGTAGCAGCAGCTACAACAACGAAATGTTTCCTTTGCAAACACACCACCTAGTCTAGTCTAATCATGAAACCACACTCAGATAAACAGCATGACTTCAGCATGCCATAAAGGGAAAACAGAAGGGGAAATTCATGAGAAGTCATTAATACCAGTATTACTTAGAAATTAACATGGTAATCTAATGACTAGAGCACAATACTATCTTCTACTGTTTTAAATGAAAATGGCACAAATATGTGTTACAAGCTATACCTGCTAACACTTCACTAGAATTTTTTTTCAATGGATCAAGTACAGCAGGGACCTGTACTCAATCCATGTTGCCTCCAGAGATTTATGGTATGCAGCTTCCTGAAAGCCATAAAGCTCCTATGGGTATGGATTTGGTTCTAGCAAAATGACATTTTCCACAAAGTGTCTTTTTTCACTTTGAAAGGCTCCGGGTTTTGTTTTTCCCTACCTGTCCCACTGGGATGCACCTCTGGCCTGGTATTGGATTTGTTTACTACCTAACTGTTATTGGCTGTTGTAACTGTTCATGAGCTGTCAAAATCAGTGTCACAGGAAAATTACTGCATAACATATGCAACAAGTTACACCTACACTGCACAAAAGGCAAAATTATGCAGTAATGTGTTAAATGGATCATATTTGTATAGCACTCAATGCATACAGTTCATAAAAACTGGTGTCTCTACATCAACCAAGAGAAATTATAAATTATAGTGCATGCAGGTTAGGAAATTGCCAGGACTGTCACAACAGCTGTTTCCCACCCTCAGGTCACAAAACCTGTGATCCCCCCTAAACTAAAACTGTTTGATTAACAGCATAGATATGGGGGGGAAAGGAGAAGGTAACAGCAATGGTGGAGAAAGACAGGCCCTGATTTAGCCCTGGGACTTTGCCTTTTAACATATCTGAGACGATGTCCAAGTAACCAAAGCCACAGTGCCACACTACTTTGCCCCCATAATGCAAGGGAAATTTGATGACAACTTGCAGTGCTTCCTCAGAACAACTTAACCTGGAGCGCAACTGTTAGAAAGAATAAAAGCTAGCCCTGTGCTAAGGAAGATCAGTTACAGCACATCACTAGGACCTGGGAGA
Organism: Crocodylus porosus; assembly: GCF_001723895.1. Taxonomy (NCBI): domain Eukaryota; kingdom Metazoa; phylum Chordata; order Crocodylia; family Crocodylidae; genus Crocodylus; species Crocodylus porosus. Next base: position 2,878,115 of record NW_017728938.1, on the reverse strand, counting down.
CCCAAATCTAATTCTCTGTTCTGACACAGACTTCCAGCATGCCTTTGGGCAAGTTATTTAGCCTCCCTGTGCCTGCCTTCTGTGGGGAAGGAAAAAAAAATTGGCATTCCTTGTCTTGCAGAATCATTGTGAAAATAAATATATTACAGACAGTGAGAGATTATGTATCATATCTTAGACAGTAGACAAACAGTTCATTAAGGGCTCCATCCAGCACCACTGAAATCAGAGGGAGGATTCCCAAGGACTTCAGCAGGCAGTGGTTCAGTCCTAGCCAGAGAGTCAACATTGCCATTGCTGTTTGTGTTGCTAAGAAATAGTCACTGCTGGACTCTTCCCTTGCAAGTCACTCTTCCCCTTTAGCAATAGAAAAATGTTTTTTTATGTTCATTGCCCTGTTGATAACAGCTCTCTTTCCAAACCTACCAGGCCTATTCAAACCAGAAACCTATGAGTAAAAAGCTTTTCCCAAGAGCCCTTCAGCCAGTTACAAATCCCCTAACCAGCCTGCCTGTTGAAACTGTATTTCTGAAATAAAAAACCTGTTTGATATAAAATCAGTCAGTAAGAGATTTACCCTCAGGGCTTGCTGGTTATAAAAAGGAAACAGAGTAAGCATATAGAAGGGTGGCATTAGGGGCCTCCAGGGGCCATCAAGTCCACCTCCATACATTCACCAGCAATCACATACTCAAGGAATCCCTGAAATCATAGAATCATACAATCATAGAAAAATTAGGGCTGGAAGGGACCTCAAGAGATCATCTAGTCCAACCCTCTTCCCTCCCCCCTCACCCTGCTCAAAGCAGGACCATCCTCAACTTTATCATCCCAGCCAAGTTTTTATCTAGCTGGGACCTTAACAGCCTCCAAGGATGGAGATTCTACCACCCCTCTCTCTGGGTAACCTATTCCAGTGTTTTACTACCTTCCTAGTGAGAAAATTCTTCCAAATATCTAACCTAAACTTCCCTCGCTGCAACTTGAAACCATTGCCCCTTGTTTTGCCATCTGCCACCACTAAGAATAGTTTAGCTCTGTCCTCTTTGAAAACACCCTACAGGTAGTGGAAGACTGCTATTAAATCCCCTCTCAGTCTCCTCTTCTCTAGACTAAATAAGCCCAGTTCCCTTAACCTCTCCTCATAACTCATGTCCCCCAGCCCCGTCATCATTTCTGTTGCCCTCTACTGGACTCTGTCTAATTTGTCCACATCCTTTCTGTAGTGGGGGGCCCAAAACTGGACACAGTACTCCAGATGTGGCTGCACCAGTGTTGAATAGAGGGGCATAATCACTTCCCTTGATCTGCTGACAACATTCTTACCAATGCAGTCCAGTATGCCATTAGCCTTCCTGGCAACAAGGGCACACTGTTTGTTCACATTCAGCTTATTGTCCACTGTAAACCCCCAGGTACTTTTCTGCAGAGCCGCTGCTCAGCCAGTCAGCCCCCAGCCTGTACCAGTACATGGGATTCTTCCACCGTAAGTGCAGAACTTTGCACTTGTCCTTATCGAACCTCATGAGATTTCCTTTGGTCCAGTCCTCCAATTGTCTAGGTCTCTTTGAATCCTAACCCTACCCTAATCCTAAATCTCCACTTCCAACACTCACGCAATTACAAGGAATGAGAGCTGAAACACCAGGAACCCTTCATTAAGCAAAAGCAAGGGATACAAGAGCATTGTCAATGTCCTTCCAGTGCCATGACAGGGAAGTAGTTAGCTAACAGCTGCACAGAAGAACCCAGGAATAGGAACAACCCTATGAAGCAGAGGAAGGCAAATGCTTCCCTGGTAGGTCTGATCTAGAGGTAAAATTCTTTCCTGACCCCAATCTGATAATCAAGATGGCCCTAAACAGTCAGCAAGACTCTCCAGTCAGGAACATCTGAGTTTTCCCAGTATCAGCAGGAACAACAGGACACCTCATTTAAAAACAAACAGAAAAAAAAAACAGATTTAGCTGTAGCCAATGTCCCAGTGTTTCAGAGGAAGACAAGCTTCCTTCCCTAGAAGCCACCAACATTCATGAGGGGAAAATGTTTCCTAGTCCCAGCTAATAACTAACAGAAGTCCTGAAGCTTGAAAATATCAGAGATCCTCTATAGCACAAAAGTGTGACCTCCATATTCAATCTGGCCACTGCAAACACATGACTTCACATATCACAGCCACTTAATTTTTGCAAGGCTTCTGACACTGTCTCCTACAAAACTCTCATTAATGAGATGAGAAAATACAAACTAGATGAAAGAGTTGTAAGGTGGATACATAAGTGGTTGAGTCATCATGCTCAGCGAGTAGTCATCAATGGCCCAGTGTCTAGTTAGGAAGAGGTATCAATTTTGGTTCCCTGGGGATCTGTCCTGGGCCAGGTATTGTTTAATATCTTCGTTAATAATTTGGAGCATGAGATTGAGGGCACACTTAGCAGATTTCTAGATGACACCAAGCTGGGTGGAGTTGTAGACAATCTATTAGGTAGGGCTAGGATCTCAAATTACCTTCATAAACTGCAGGAATAGTCCAAAATCAATCAGATGAAATTCAACAAGGACAAGTGCAAAATCCTGTGGTTTGAAAAGAGAACTCACATGCACAGACATAGACTGGGGAATGATTGGCTAGGCTGCAGCACTGCAGAAAAAGACCTGGGAGTTGTAGTAGACCATAAACTAAATATGACTCAACAGTGTGCTCTTGCTGCAAAAAAACCCAAAAACCAAAACCAAAAACAAACTAGTAGCGTACAGAATTGTCTCTTGCAAATCAAGGGAGGTTATATTTCTGCTCTATTTTGTCCTGGTGAGTCCTCACCTGCAGTACTTGGTCCAGTTTTGGGCCCCACACTTCAAGAAAGATGTGGACAGATTAAAAAGAGTTCAGCAGAGAGAATGCCTATACATTAAAAAGGCTGTTAAAAAAGATAGAGATAGACTCTTTTCTGTCGTGGTAGGGCACAGGACTAGAAGCAGTGATCTCAAATTGATGCAGGGGGAATGTAGGTCAGATATTAGGAAGGACTAGGAGGGTGGTTAATTGTTGGAACAGGTGACCCAGAGAGGTTGTCAAATCTCCATTTTCAGAAATTTTCAAGAGCAAGTTACAGGGGTTTTGGTTGTAGTCATGTTTGTCTCAGGACGTAGGCAGACACGGCTCTTTGGGTAAATCTGATTTTTTTTTTTATTGAACCAACTAAAAGCATTGGAAAAATTACTTTTGCAAGGTTTCAGGTTGTGGCGGAATGCCGGGCTAGCGGTTCCGGCACCACTTAGGGGAGCCGTGGGCTTTGTGGAGCTATGCGAGCGCGCGGCTTGTGGGGTGGGATTGGAGGTAGCTTTATAGCCACCCTCGAGGTTCACCGAGTTGGCACAAGTAGACGACTTAGAGTAAGTTGTTAATGTTTCTTCATTTATAGGGTGTCCGTTGGTTCACGAGGTTCCAGAGCCAGCCCTTGCTCTCCAACAGTGGAACTAGTCCAAAGCTAGGTGCAGCTGCCAGCTCCGTAGTCCCAGAACTGGTCAACGGCTCATTTAGATGGGATGTTAGTAATAGAAGTTATTACAGAGTAGATATAGGATAAAATAAAAAGATTTTATTTACTCACCTGGCCTCACCCTCTTATAAATAAGAGTGGAGGCCAGTTGGAACAAAGCTGCAGTAAATACAAGTATAGCGAGCGTAGATATGCTGTCTAGGCTACGATGAGAGGCAGTCGAGGAGTGGAGTCTCCGATGTTTCCTCAGTTACAGTATGCTGGATACAAAGGGAGTCTGTTGGTTCACGGGGTTCCAGAGCCAGCCCTTGCGTTCCAACAGTGGAGCTAGTCCAAAGCTAGGTGCGGCTGCCGGCTCCGTAGTCCCAGAACTGGTCAACAGCTCATGAGTGGGATATACAGTACAAAACTGTAACACAGTGAATCGTTGTTAGCTGTTGGATTTTCGAGGCCTTTGCCTTTGCTGGGGTACGCCCAGACGGAGAGGCTGAGAACCGGTCTATAGGGTGATCGGGCCTATAGAGTTTTCCGGTCGTCGTCTCTGCTGTTTTCTGTTTCT
>NW_017728938.1:2867020-2873956 GCF_001723895.1 Crocodylus porosus | reverse complement strand
TAATTGCTAGGCAGACTTTTTACATAAGTTTCATTTCTGCAAAAATAACACTTCTAGATAAGAAATAAAATCTACAAAATGCGCATGTGTAACTTAATGCCAACAGAGAAAAATACAAAGCGCTCATTTAGCTTATTAGTTAAGACTTCAAGGTTACATAAATGTGAGAGTGCCGCGCGGCAGTTATACAGAAGAAAAAAAAATAAAATAGTTACACAGGTATACCCTTATTCAGGCACAGGAAATCTCTGCAGTTGTTTTGTACTCTTCCTGCATAGGATGCCAGTATGCAAGAATGCTTGTCAGTGAAAAGGCAAATGTGTAGCAGTGAGGGTCAGAGGGAATGAGACACAATGGATGAGAAACAGATAGGAGAAGGGGGAATGCCTTGAGCAGGGAGCTAGACCAGATGATCAACCAAGGTCCCTTCCAGCCCTACTTTTCTATTATTCTATGACCACTCAGCCAAGAAGGTCTGGGCTCAGTTCTCAGCTCTGCTGCAGATTCCTCAAGTGGCTTCAGAAGGCTTAGCAGCCCTCCAGGCCTACCTGCTTCTTTAGATGAGATGCAGGACAAGTAAGTTATAGAAGCTTGAAAAGGAACTTGCATGAGCAGAAAGCTGATTTTGAGTAACTTGCCTACGGAATCTTTTCAATTCCTCTATCTGGGGAAGTATAAAGAAATGCCCCCCTTGCATGGTTTTATATTTTTAATTAGATGCCCATTTTATCCTTGTTCCAAATTTGGTGTGCGCATCTTTAAAATGTCAACTGCAAATAACCTGCAACTTCTTTGCAGTCAGTAACATTAATGGCAAAAGTACTGATAATGTGACATCATTATTTTTGCTCTGTGGTAACGTTCTCCCCACCCCCGCACACAACAGGTTATAAGACTGTAAAACTCTGCAGTTTACACCACTATAAAACTCCTCCAGCTGTTATAAATACATCATTTAAGCACTCACATTTAAAACAGAAAACAGAAAAATACCACTGAAAAGTTCAATGCTTTTCCCCCTCTTGCCTTCAGTTGCATTAACCTTTCCCCTCCTGGTTTTCAACACCCACTGCTGTGTTGGAGGAGATGTACAGAAACCAGGGGAATATTGAGGAGGCATTTAAGTTATCTGTCAGTACAAAACATCTCTTTTACCTTGATGGTCCTGAAAGATGGTTACGGGTAGTAAGCCTCTTTTTAGAGCTTCTGCATCAGGGCAAGTGTACTCATGTTGCCCTAGGGAATATTAGCAGAGCACTGTTTGGGATGGATCCCTTTTCCAATCCCACAAGACTAGCAAGAAAGCCAACACCATAGCAGGAGTTGGTGCTATGACCCCAGGTATAAACCCATCTCTTATATATATATATAGTCAGTTTTGGTAGAATACTCACTCTGCCTGGGGAATTCTTAAATTGCTGTGTTGGAGCATCTGTAAGAAGGCAAAGTGAGGCTCCATTGGAGCTGGAGGTGGAAACAGGAGCAGTGAGAGGCCATCCAGTCACATGGCCCCGTGTTTCCTGTGGGACCCCATAATATCTGCATAGACCCTGGATTGGAATGGACTCCTTGATCACACAAAACATCTTCCCTTGGTCAGTCCTGTCACTTGCCAGTCTTACGGATTTAGTAGAACTCAGATGAAGGAGCTATTTGCATTCACATCTGTATTCTGGTACTGGCAATGTTGATGCCATCCTGGGTTAAGCTGGCTGCAGATAAAGCCAAGAAGAGCTTTTCCATTGACTGAAATGGGTGAATGATACATTGGGCCCATGAGACATTCATGGATTCCTTTTCTGAGGCTGATCTCAGAGAAATCTTAAGCTAGAGCTATGCATTTGGTATAAACAGATACTATATTTAGTACTCAGTTTCCTATAATGGATTTTTTTTCCAATGGCAGGGAAAAATACAGTCCTTGGAAGATGTTTGGCTTCCTTGTCTATTCAATTGGTAAGTTCTTCAGGGCAGGGCTACCTCACAGTCATAGAATCATAGAAAGTTAGGGTTGGAAGGGACCTCAGGAGGTTTAGTCCAATCCCCTGCTCAGAGCAGGACCATCACCAACTAGATCACCCAGCCAAAGCTTTGCCTAGACAAGTTTTGAAAACCTCCAAGGTTGGAGCTTCCAAAACCTCTCTGGGTAACCTGTTCCAGTGTTTTACTGCCGTCCTAGTGAGAAAATCCTTCCAAATATCTGATCTAAATTCCCTGCTGCAACTTGAAACCATTGCTCCTTGTTCTGTCATCTGCCACCAGTGAGAATAGCCTAGCTCCATCTTCTTTCAAACCTCACTTCAAGTAGCTGAAGTCTGCTATTAAGTCCCTTCTCAGTCTCTAGACTAAATAAGTCCAGTACCCTCAGTCTTTGCTCATACATCACGTCCCCCAGCCCCTTACCATTTTTGTTGCACTCCGCTGGACTCTCTTCAATTTGTCCACATCCTTTCTGCAGTGGGGGGCCCAAAACTGAACACAGTACTCCAGATGTGGCCTCACCAGTGCTGAATAGAGGGGAATAGTCACTCCCTTTGACCTGCTGGCAACACTCCTATCAATGCAGCCCCATATACCATTAGCCTTCTTGGCAACAAGGGCACACTGCTGGCTGATGTTCAGCTTATTCTCCGAATAACCCCCAGGTCCTTTTCTACAGCCTGTATTGGTGCATGGGATTATTCTGTCCTAAGTGCAGGACTTTGTACTTCTCCTTGTTGAACGTCATGAGATTTCTTTTGGCCCAATCCTCCAATTTGTCTAGGTCACTCTGAATCCTAGCCCTACCCTCCAGCATCTCTGCTACTCCCCTCAGGCTGGTGTCATCTGCAAACTTGCTGAGGGGGTACTCTGTGCCATCTTCCAGGTCATGGTTGAAGACATTTAACACAACTGGCCCCAGGACCTACCTCTGGGGCACTCCACTTGATACCGGCTGACAACTAGACATTGAGCCATTGATTACTACTCTCTGAGTCTTATGCTCCAGCCAGTTTTCTATCCACCTTACAGTCCATTCATCCAGCCCATACTTCCTTAATTTGCCTGGGAGAATGTTGTGCTTAGCACAACAGGGACTCTGATCTCAGCTGGGGCCTGCAGTTACTACTGGAACATGAAGAAGAAGAAATGGAGCCCCATTTCACTAAACTATTTTACAGCCACTTGATGTGGCTTCTAATTCTTTCCCTTTTACTCATGTTGTGATTATTTATATTTTCCTTACCCACGCTTGAAGCCATCGTGACAGTGTATTGGTTAATGATAGGATAATTGTTTGTTTTATTGATCATTATAAACCCTTCTGCAGCTCGGTGTGATTTATAACATTAAAACCATTTCTCTTCTCCTCTCCCTTCCCCTGCCATGGGGGCAGCTGAGCGGATCTAAAACCCACTAGCTACAAACAATCCAATTAACAACAAGAAAAAAAGACTTTGGAAATGAATGAGTCTTTGCACCATTTCCTAACAATTCCTCATTGATTCTCTGAAGCCATAAAATATGCTCATCATCAGGCAGAAATACTAAGCTGTTGAGGGACATAGGAAAAAGTACATGAGAAGGTGGGGAAAGGGAGGCAGATTCTGCAAGGGCTCTGTTGCTGAAAGGATGAACTTCTTGACAAACCCTCAGAACATGGGGATGCAGATGTTACATGTTGGGATGTGGCACAATGTGACTGGAACATGCTGATGTTTGGGCTGATGTGCATCATCCTGTGGGCAAAATGTAATAGTGGCTCGAGGATTTTATGTTAGGGCCTGTCAACATCCTTCATGCTAGATGGAGTCATTCAAATTTGTACACCTATTCTAAAGCCTTAGACATCTGTACATCAAATCAAAAGGTATACATAAGAATTTCAGGTTACCCATTAAGCACTTACTCAACTACCAAGTCAACATCTGCTATCACTACTGCCCCATATTTATCTTGCCTTCAGAAAAAAAGAAGTGGTTGCACCACCACTAGAAATGCAGCATCAGCACCAATAGCTTCTGTGCTTTCAAACCTAGAATTATCACAATTTCATCTATACCTCAAATAAGATAAAGTCACAGTCACCCTGCTATTTTCCAAGTTGTTAAACAGAAAGAGGGGTTCCATCATGCACTGCAAGTGGTGCACTGATGATCTGGTTTGCAGATCCCAGATACCTTCTGTTAGCTCAATTAACATCCGTGAAGTCATTTTAGGCCATGGCCCCTACTAGTGAGGCCAGCAGGGAGTGTGGCCCCTGGTCTCTTAGAAACTGGACAGCCCCATCTGGTGTGATCTTTCACTATCTAAACTACAACTTATCCTCAATTCAGATATCCCCACCTGTACAGTATTCATAAGGACTGCCATATTCTCTTCTTCAGCAGTCCCTCACAATCAAGGATGATTGTCTTCCATGTTTGTCTTGTCTGTGTGTCTGAAGATGGCTGATGAGAACTATCCAGGATTGACAGCTTCTACTGCAGCTTGGACATGTGTTTCCATGTGGAGTAGGTGGTGCTGGATTCTTGATTTGGTCCGTGACATGCTGTTTCTGCCACTCCCACTTCTCTTTCTCCTGCTGTTGGCATGAAGTTTCAAAGTACTGAGATCCCTGCAGCAGACTCTTCCTCCATTTGGGACAGTTCTGGATGATAGTCTCCCAGGAGTTGACATTAATATTGCATTATTTTAAGTTGTCCTTGAGGATATCCCAGAAGCACTTTCTCTGCCATCCTCTTGAGCATATGCCTTGGCTGAGCTGGGAGAATAAAACTCATTTCAGGAGGCTGAAGTTGGACATCCGGATGACATGGCCCGCCCAACAAAGATGATGTCGGATGATCATCGCCTTAGTAGTCATGGTGTTTGCCTGCAGGAGGAGGCTAACATTGGCATCTGTCTTCCCACAGGATTCAGAGTATCTTCTGCAGACAGCACTGGGTGGTATTTCTCCAACAACTTTAGATGTCTCCTGTATGTTGCCCATTAGAGGTGTGTGAAATCAAAACAAATCAAAACAAAACAAAAGGCTTCAAAACAGCTTCTAAATTAAATGAGGGCACTTGAAATGTTTCAGAAGTTTTTAAACATTTTGAGTCTTAAGTTTTGAAGCTGGGCTTGCTTGTAGCTAAACCAAAACTAAGAAGAGGCAGGGGAAAGAGTGGGGAAGAACTGCCCTGATATTGACAGACATACATACATCTCAATGACATCCATGATATGCATGGTTTCTTTAGTGTCACCAAAGCCATCTATCGTCCACTGCAGGCTGGAGCCAGTGACAGCTGCTTGGCACAGCCAGCGCCGTGTGCTGGAAAGACTGTGGTGCTGCTGCTGGCCCCAGCCTGCAGCAGCAGCCTGCTGAAACCCACTGCCAAATCAGCTGAATCTCCAAATCAAATAGGCCCCATCCCACACCCACTCTCCCAGCCCCATCAATGGTTGCCCCACCCAGCCCCAGCATCTCAGCACTTTAAAAAAAATTAAAAAATAAAAGCCCACATTCACCAGCTCCTGCCAGGTGGGGTAGCGATTCCTGCTGCCCTGCACTGCCCCATGCTGTGTGGGAGTCTCTGCCACAAGCCTCTAGAGGCCCTGCTGGCTGCTGTAGCAGCCAGTGAGTGCGGGGCTTTATTTATTTTTTTAAAGCACTGGAATGCTGCGGCCAGGCAGGGCAGCCATTGATGGGGCTGGGAGTGGGGGGGACACTCAGGGGGACTGGGGGAGCATGCAGGGGATGGGGCCTGGTGGGGGTCCCCCCATGATCCCTTCCCCCCTCCTCCAGTCCCCCCCCACTTATTACTGGCACAGAGTCCAGGTCCAGCTTCCTGCAGCGGGGAGCAGGGACTGCCCGAATCACCCAATCAGACGAAATCTCCTCCGAATCAAATCAACAACTGAAGGGTTGCACATACCCGGTGGGTGAATTGAATGGGGGCTGGGGAATTGAACCGGGAGCTGAGGGAATGTTCAGGTCCCTGAACAGCCACCTGGTTCCTGGTTGGAGTCCCCAGCTCCCCAATCTTTCCCCCAGCTCTACTGATCGCTTCCCCCTGCTCTTCCCAGAGGGCACAGGCCCCCGGATGATGTGGGATGACAGCAGGCTACTGCTGCCAGCTCGTGATAGCAGTGGCTCTGGGCTATTTCCCCAGCCAGCAGCAGCAGCCTGCTGAAAACCTGCACATAGTACCAGGGGTCCACGCCCCCCGAGAGGGTGCGGGGCTGTGCCAGACTCCTCCAGGGGGAGCATGAGCACCCAGAGCTGCATGCAGGATAACAGCATGCTGCCACTGCTGGCTAGGGCTGGGGCCAGTGCCAGCACCCAAGTCTGCCCAGTGCTTGGTGCGGACTGAGCCGAGCAGACTCGGGTGCTGGAACTGGGCCAAGCTGGCAGCAGCAACCTGCTATCATCCCACGTGCAGATCTTGGGGTCCACACCCCCCCCAGGAGAGCTGCAGGGCTGTGCCAGACTCCTCACAGGGGACATGGGCCCCCCGGATCTGTGTGCAGGATGACAGCAGGCTGTTGCTGCCGGCAAGTGATACAAGTTTTAGTTTGAACAGTTTGAGCTGCAGTTTTCCATAAACCCCTGCACCTATCTCCTTGAAACTTGACAGGCTTCATGCCCTCAGAAGGGGCTACTATGCTTGCAATTGTCATGCAAATCAGGCAAGAAATGACAAAGTTATAGGCATTTTCATGATTCCCCATTACAGCCCATGGGCAAAACATAAAAACACGTGGAAACGACGTCAAAACAGAGAAAGAGTTTCACCTAAATGAAACAGAACAGTGCTTCTAAGGTAAGCAGAGGCTTTTTTCCCCCATTTTTTTTCTGTATTTTTCTGTGGGGGGTTTTAAGTGATGGTGCCTGGGGTTGTGGGGGTACCCTTGGGGGCCTAGGGGTGCAAGTTAGGGGGGTGAGGCTGGGTGGAAAAGGCAACTCCTCAG
>NW_017728938.1:2840499-2866855 GCF_001723895.1 Crocodylus porosus | reverse complement strand
GTGGGGGGGGCCGTACCCCTTGTGCGGGGGATGAACCCCCTGTTGAGGGGCTGAATCCCCTGTCGGGGGGGTGTATCCCTGGTGTGGGGGCTGAACCCCTTGTGTGGGGGACCAATCCCTTGTGTGCAGACCATCACCCTGTGGGAAGGAAGCAAAATATGTATTCATGAATTCATGAAACCTGTATTTAGCGTTCATTTTATTATGATAAGAGACTTGCTTTAACACTGTAGATATATCAATAAAACATTGTCCAACTGATCACTGTGTCTGTTTCACTCTCTCTTTCTCTTTATAGTGGTCTTTTGTTTTATTTGTGAAGGAACATGGACTTGGGGGTATTTTAGAGAGTGATTTTGGGATTTTTTTTTATTAGGGATTTTTCAGTTTTCCAATAGGGAACACCAGAATTCCACTACAGAGGCCAGTGGCAGGCACCTCCCTGCTCAGAGCTGGCACCTTGGACCCAGCTGAAAGTGGCTGACCTCCTGGCCAAATGGGGCCAGGAGAACATGCTTTAACAGCTCAAAGCAGGCCAACACATCCGGAACATCTTCTGGGTGATGATAGCTGCCCAGATGGCCGGGCAGGGGCCACAAATGGCAGTAGTGCCACACAAAGGCCAACCCTGCAACTGCAGTCCACTGGCAGCTGGCCCAGAGGGGCAGATGCCTCTACTGGCTCTGCAGTCCCCATCTGAGTCTTGCAGGTGCACAGCAAGTCACAGCCAGGCAGCAGCCCCCACTGCCAGACTGCTGCAGCAGGTAGAGGGTGCAGGGAACATTCAGGGCTGCTTCAGCAGTCCAGCTGGCACAAGAGCTAGTGTCACCAGGTGCCAATTGGATGGATCCCAGAAGCTCCTGAGAGCTAGTAGCCCTGAGCTACTTGCTAGGGTGACTTTTTATACTGCTGGGGACAGCACAGGTGCTGGCCCCAGGCTCTAGCTCCCCCTGGCTGCAGACCCAGGAGGAGCCAGGCAGGATTATTTTACCCCTAGTGGCACAATTTGCTCCATGACAAAGTGCATGTCCAAGCACACGTGCTGAGGCAAAAAGCCCCGGCTCATATTTGCACCGCTTCTATTTGAGCTGCTGCAAGTGCACATGCTTGCATGTGTGGACACGCCCAAAGAGATCTGTGATACATCTATTACTGAGAACCACCGCTCGCATACCATAATGGGGCAGGCAGAGAATGGTGACAAATTTCAGTAGACATCCATACTTCGTAAGGATCTTCCACAGCACTTCTCAGCTGACAGAGTCGCAAGCTTTTGGGAGGTCAAAGAAAGACATGTAAAGAGGCTTATGTTGTTCCCGGTATTTCTCCTGAAGCTGGAGAGCTGTGACGATCATGTCAGTTGTGCCTCTTAATGCCCTAAACCCAGACTGACATGCAAGGAAGAGCTCTTCAGCAAGTCTAGGGAGACAGTTCAGGAGGGTTCTTGCAATGATCTTTCCTGTGGTAGACAGCAAGGCAATCCCTCTGTAATTTCCACAGTTGGACTTGTCTCCTTTATTGAAGAGTGTTGCAATCATGGGATCCCTGAGGTCACCTGGGACTCCCTTCCTTCTCATTCCAGATTCCTAAGATGAAGGCACAAAGCTCTGATGTGAGCTTCTCTCCTCCCTGCTTGAAGATTTCAGCAGGGATTCCATCAGCTCCAGGTGCCTGCTGTTCTTCATCTCCTTGATGGCTTTCCTCACCTTGTCAAGGGTTGGAGAGATTCCAAGATCATCTCTGGCTGAGTGATGCAGGGTGGACTTGACAACACTCTCATCAACAGCAGAGTCTCAATTGAGAAGGTCTTCAAAATGCTCCTTTCAATGGGCCTTGGAAGCTCCCCTTTCCTTGATCAGGCCTCCTCCATCTTTGCGTCTCAATGGGGTTGGTCCCCAAGTGCTCAGATGATAGATGACTAGTGGCACTAAAGAAACCATGCATATCATGGATGTCAGTGAGATGTTGAAACTCCTTAGCCTTGCCTTGCCCCCATTTGTTCTTCATAACATGGGTCCTCCTTTGGATCTCTACCTTGGCTTGGAGATTCATTTTCTTTTGTTTGGAGTTGATGCCATTTTGCCAGGCACAAAAGGCCTTGTGCTTGCAATTGATCAACATTTGGCTCTCCCTGTCAGTCTCATCAAACCAGTCTTGATGTTTCCTGGTAAAGAATCCGAGAGTCTCTTCACAGGTGCTGATGATGGTGGCCTTGAAGGAACCCCATATGCTGCTGACATTCTTCCATTTTTGTTGATTGGAATTCATCAATTTTTCATTGAGGCACTGATGGAAGAAGACTCGTTTGTTTGGGTCCTTGAGTCCTTCGAAGTTGATCTTCTGTTACCATTGCTTTTGCTGCAATTATTGTTTGGGAGCCAGTTTGAGTGACATAACCAAGCAGATGAGTCAGTGATCAGTCCAGCAATCATCTTCTAGCATAGCTTGAGTTGGATAATTTGCAATCCCAGGCACAGACGATGACATAGTCAATCAGGTGCCAATGCTTAGATCATGAGTATTGCCATGATTCACGGATTGTAAGGCCAGAAGGGACCTTAGAAGATCATTGGGTCCAGCCCCTTGCATCAAGCAGGAAACATAACTGGAGTCAGGTGACCCCCAGCAAGGTGACTGTCTAGTCTCCTCTTGAAGATTTCCAGGGTAGCTGAATGCACCACCTCTTGAGGGAGCTTATTCCACAGCCTGGACACCCTGACTGTGAAGAAATTTTTCCTAATATTGAGCCTGAATCAATCTTCTGGGAGCTTGTGGCCATTACTTCTGGTTTGCTCTATGGGTGCCCTGGTGAACAGTTGCTCACCAAGCCCTTGATGTACTCCCCTAGTGAAGCGGTAAGCAGTAAATGTCTTGTGCCTCTTTTTTTTTGGCAGAACAGGGTGTTGGTGTGATGAGTCCATGTTCCACACATTTGGTCGAGGATGCCACCAAAGTTGACCTTTCCTACTCATTCCTTGCTGATGCTTCCATTCCAGGGGTTAGAGTCCCTTCTGACTCTGGTGTTGAAATCACCAAGAAGAATAAGTCCGTCTCCCTCCAAAATGTATAGAAAGGACTTGGTCAAGGTTGGGATATAATTCCTTCTTGGTTTCATTGGTGTCATTAAGAGTGGGGGCATGCATACACATTGATGACAGTGTCATATTGGCTTCCCAACAGTTTAAGACAGAGTCATGAGGCACACATTAATTCCAGTAGGGAACTCAGGGAGTTGATGTATGAATTAATTCTTAATGGCAAAACCAGCTCCATGAAGTCATCCCTTCCTGTTTATCCTAGCAGAGGAAGATACAGTGACCTCCATGTTCTTTGAACTGCCCATTTCCCACTCTCTGGGTCTTGCCCAGTGCAGCTACATCAGTATTGTGGCACCTGAGGTCTTGGGGCACAATTGCAGTGCAGTGCTTTGGGCGTTCACTATTAGGGTTGCCCATGAGGGTCCTGATGTTTCAGGTCCAGAAAATGATGATGCATCTTCATTGATAGTTTTGACCATAGTAAATATGATCCCACTGGATGCAGTTATCCAGTCAGGAAGAAAAACTGAATACTGTATTAGGCTATGTTCAGAGCATCTTTTCTAGTCCCCTCCTTATGCCGGGCAAGCAGAGTGGATCCTGAAGAAGGATGCTCAGTTACAAGTCCAGCTGCAAAATGGCACTTCTTTCTCATCCAATTTCTAGACAACTTTCTTGTAACTGCTGCCTTCATGCCAGTTTATGACCAGGAGCTTCTAGACCTCACAATCTGCTCCCATTGCCATTAGCTGGTCACCAAAGGGCTTGAGGAATGTGCTAGAAAAGTTGTTTTCATGGAAGACACCTGTGCATGACTTCTTTTATCATGGAGAAGTGGTTGTACATCAGCTTCCACATGGCTCTTGACAGAACAGGACCTTGATCCAATGGCAAGGAGACCAAGATGACAGGGGATCTCACCTTGCTGTGGCCTTCATCCACTTTCACAGCCACTGAGATTCTAACATCTTCTTCCACCTGCTCTGCCATTGAGGACTTGTAGACCCATGGCTGGCGGCTGGGCAGGATTATTATAGTGGTGACCTGTACTCACCATGTCACAGCACTGTCAAAGGATATATGTGGCTTTTCAGGATGCCATTGTCATCTGCTGTCCTCACCACATCCTGCTGATGCTGCCGCTGCTTGGTCCTCAACTGCTTATTTGTCAGAGTTACCTCTGCATATTTCACAGTTAACCTTCCCTGAAGGTCATTTCACTATCCACCACCTGTGAACACACTGGGTAGCAGAAGAGCTCTGCCAGACATGCATTAGAGAACTGTTTATTCAGCTCACTAAACAGCACCACCACCCATACTTACTACATCTAAAAAACTTCAACATATTTCCTGTCTACAATCTGTTTCTTTCTCACTGCCCAGGAGTAAAAGAAGAGGATAGATAACAAATGCTTTGGAAATTTTACAGAACTGACATATTTTGGAAAGTCTGCCTGGTGAATTGACATAACGTTTCTCAGCAAATGAGTTGATGCCACCAAAGTGGAAGAAGCATTGGCGAGAAAGGCCCGAAGCACAGAAGGTTCCTATGACTTATTTGGCTGGGCCACTTAGCCAAGTGCCAGATTCAAAAAGAAGTGTCCTAAAAGTGTGAATCAAGCCTTGATGGTCTACATTCAGTGGAAGAGAAATTTCAATCCTGTGAACAGCTTCATAATGCATCAGGGCACATCAGAAGCAAAGGAAACAGTCTGGCAGAATTGCATTAATTTTCATGAACCCAGCAGTCCTAGAAAATCATGAAAACTGCAACATAATGAAAGCCTGGAAGGGGAAAACCTGCCCTCTTCCTCACTGCTGGAGAATCTACATGCAGATTCCATCAAAGGAAAGCAGCTAGGGAGTCTCAACAGAAATAATGTTAACCCTTTGGATTGTGAAGCTGCAGGGCTGAGAAGTTGCCATCCCCCTACATACCAGTTTTCAAGATGAAGGAAATTCCTGGACAAGAGCAAGACATCTCTGCACTCTTAGATCTCAGTGCTGTGCAGGACCCAATTAACTGCTACGGACAGGAATTAAAGAAGGCTTTGCCTTCTACCCTCCTGTTTCCTGCAGTACTACTTCAGGGTAATAGTCTGCACTCATTTCCTGAGTCCTGTCTTCATTGACATGAATGGGAAATGTGGATTAGGGGGAAGAAACATTATACTTACTAGGGCTGTGTGAAACGGCACCATTTCATTTTGACTTGCATTTTGATGTTTCAGCATTTTGTTTCAATTCAAAACTGCTGTTCCATTTTGTTTCACTGAAACAGTTTAGCTGTTTTGATGTTTCACCCACAGGCTATAATGGGGAACCAAAAAACTGCCTACAACTTTGTCAGTTCATGCCTGGCTTGGATGAATCTTGCAGGGATGGTAGCCCCTGCTGAGGCCACAAAGCCTACCATGTTTTAAGGAGATAGGTACAGGGGTTTCAGGGAAACTGCACTTCAACATCTTGGAAGCAAAACACCCATATCACGTATATGTGTTAAGCCACAGCAGAGTGAAAACTGCAGGCGTGCTAGCCCCTGCTGAGGCCACGAAGCCCGCCAGCTGTCAAGGAGATAGGTGCAGGGGGTTCTGGGGCCCTGCACCTCTGGCTGCTGACAGGCAAAATTCGTGACATGGGTGGGTGACACTGTGTGTGTGTTAAGGTGCACCCTCACTCAGCTGACACCAAGGCAGAAAGTGGGGCAGTTCAAACAATGCTTCCTTCTTTGTAGTTTTTCCATCCCTGCCCCAGAGCACTGGGATTGGAAGGGACCTCAGGAAAGGATGGCAGTCACTGGCTAGCTACACAGTCAATAATGAGAGCACTCCTTCTCACCCCTTTTCCCCCTCTTCCCAGTCCCTCTCCTTACTTCAGTTTCTGTTTCCCTTCAGGCAAGCTTTAAAACTCAAAATGTTTCGAAAATTTCGAAATGTTTCGACTTGCCTCGTTTCATTTTGAGGCTGTTTCAAAGCTCTCTGTTTCTTCTCAGTTTCACTGTTTTGAGCTCAAAATGAGTTGAAACAGCGTCAAAACAAAACTGCCGGCAAAATTTCGCACAGCCCATATACTTACGACAGTGCAACTCCTTGTTCCTGTGTGACCTGACAAAAGTTAACCCAACTGCAATCCCTATCAGTTTTTAACAACCAGAAACAACAACAAACCAATTTACCCAATCAAAAGCATGTTCATCATACATAAGCACAAAAAGAAGGGCTTTCCAATCTTATGGTTATTATTCCAAAGAAAACTGATACTGAAAAATAAACTGACAGTATTTTTTTCATAATCAAGGAATTTAATTTTGATGTAATATGATGAGAGGGAACATTCTATCAGAAAATAGAGAAGTATATTTTGGTAGGATCTACACAAGTACTTTGTTTCACTACTGCCCTTGCTGGTTGTGAAGCAGCCAAAAATTAACTAACAGCAGCCGCTCTTCCGGGAGCTTTGCTGACATCATCACTGATGCCAGAAAACAAACAAAGCTGTTTTTGCAGGATAAAGGCACAATATACATGGAGGTTGTTGTTGTTAAACAAAAATAACCAAGCTAATTTCAGCTTCATTTAAAAGCATGGGAAATAATCATTGCTCAGTGAATAGGAAAAGGACAAAATCAGTAGGGAGAGAAATCATTTTCAGGCCTGTGAGAGACTTTTACAAACAATGAAGAGTGCAACTATTTTTAAAAGTACTTGACAGTGCCCTTTAAAAATCCACTGGCACCTAGTACAGGGCTTTAGAGAACTTTCTATTTAGGGACAGGGTCAAACAGCTTTTTGCTCTCTCCCCCTCATTTTTTATTACCACTGACATTCACATGAAAACATAGTAATTATTTTAAAGATTTCACCTAGTCAGGATGCTTATTCTCCTCATAAAGGGCTATCTTGAAGACCACTAGGAAACTTCAGTTAGCACAACCCTCTTCCATGATGGCAATTAAAAAGGAAAACAATGTTAGATGCTGAATATATGTCTAAGAGAGGCAGGATTTTGGGAGGTGATATCTTTCATTGGACCAACTGCACAGGTGGGCTAAAGTTAGACGGCTTTCTAATATAATGCATTCAACACTTGACTGAAAAAAGCTGGCAGTGTAAACAGACAAGACAGACCAGGGCTGGGCAATTATTTGGGCTGGAGGGCAAGCCACTTAGGGAGGTTTGAGGAGCAGCTGTAGGCCAGGTCAGCAATGACTCCTCCCCGCCCCCCATTCCCCGTCCCCCGCAACAGCTCAAAGTTCCCCAAGTGGTCCAGGGCCACTGGACACAGCGGGTGGGCAGGGTCTCCATGGAGACCAGCTGAGACCCCTGCAAGCAGGGCACACTTAGCCAGGTATATGGCGCAGGGCTGCCGGTGGGTGGGAGCAGCGTCTAGGAGTGGGACAGGTGGGTAGGGCCTGGGATGGGCTGAGATCGCAGGGCAGTGACAGCACAGAGCTGGGGCCTGGGCAGAGCTGCGATCTGTTACCTGCACAGTCCTGTGTTGTCACCACCCTGCCATCCCAGCCCCCATCCTGGCCCTGGTCCCAGCCCCGGCCCCAGCCACAGCCCTGCACACCCATCCTGCTCCCCGACACTGCTTTCCGCCCATCCGTGGCCCCATCCCGTAAGTCCAGCCAAACATGCCCTGCCCATGGGGATCCTATCCAGTTTCCACAGAGAGCCTACCCACCTGCTTCATCCAGCACCCCCAGCGGTGGGTGCAGGGCAGATGGGCTAGAGTGCCTGGGCAGCAGGGCTGGGTCCAGCAGTGGTAGTAACACTAATGGTAGCAGCCAGGAGAAGCCACTGCTACCACGGCTGCCAGGAAGTGGAGGCCACCTCCTTAACCCTGCTGCATGCCTGGGGCCATTGGGACTGGCTGCACAAGCCACAACCTGGTCTGCCACCAGCATCTGGGCCGGACGGGGCTGAGAGACCTGCCTGAGAGACCCCTGACAGCCCCGCCCATTCCCCCAGTCCCCCTGTTCCCTGCCCACGCCAGCCCCTCCCTCCGCCAGCCTCCCCAAAGCCCCCAACCCCTGCCCTGGCCAGGCCCAATCCCCCACAGCCCCCAAACCCCCAATCCCTGCCCCCCCATAGTTAAAAACAAACAAACAAACAAACAAACAAAAAAACCCAGCACTTACCAGCAGTCCGGCTGACATCTGGCTTACTGGGGCCCCACACACACAGTGCAGGGCAGGGCCCCAGCCCGGGCCCTGCTGCTCCCACCCCCATCCTGTGCTGCCGGGGTTCTGCCAGGAGCCGCTAGAGCCCCCCCACACACACTTGTAAGGTAAGCAGAGGCTTTTTTTCCCATTTTTTTCTGTTTTTTTTGGGGGGGGGTGTTAAGTGACAGTGCCTGGGGTTGTGGGCATAGCCATGGGGGCCTGGGGGTGCAAGTTGAGGGGTGAGGCTGGATGAGGCAGCCATTGGGGGGCTGCAGCGGCTGGTGGGGGATGGAGCCAGGTGGGGCAGCAATCAGGGGGCTGGGGTGGAGCATGTGGGCCTTGCAGTGGGTGTGGTAGCCCCTGTGGGGGCCGAACCCCCGTTGTGGGGCTGTACCCCTTGTATGGGGGCCGTAACCCCTGTGTGGGGGCCATTGCAGCAAAATATGTATTCATGAAACATGTATTTAGAGTTTGCTTTATTATTATGATAAGAGACTTGCTTTAACACCGTAGATATATCAGTAAAACATTGTCCAACTGATCACTGTCTCTGTCCCTCTCTCTCTCCTTATAGTGGTCTTTTGTTTTACTTGTGGAGGAACATGGATTTCGGGGTATTCTACAAAGTGACTTTGAGATTTTTTTTTTTTTATCAGGGATGTTTCAGTTTTCCAGTAGGGAACACCAGAATTCCTGCTAGGGAGGCCAGTGGCAGGACCCTGCCTGCTCAGAGCTGGCAGCTCAGACCCAGCTGGCTGTGGCTGACCTTCTAGCCAAATGGGGCCAGGAGGACATGCTTTGACAGTTCAAAGCAGGCCACCACACCCTGAACATCTTCTGGACAATAGCTGCCAAGATGGCTGGGCAGGGGGCACATGTGGCAGTAGTGCCACACAGAGGCCAACCCTGCAACCACAGCCCACTGGCAGCTGGCCCAGAGGGGCAGATGCCTCTACTGATTATGCAGTCCCCATCCCGATCTGGCAGGTGTGCAGCAGGTCACAGCCAGGCAGCAGCCCCCACTGCCAGACTGCTGAAGTGGGTAGAGGCTGCAGGGAACTCTCAAGGCTCTTCAGCAGTCCAGCTGGCACAAGGGCTAGTGACCCCAGGCACCAATTGGATGGATCCCAGAAGCTCCTGAGAGCTAGCAGCCCTGAGTTACTTGCCGGATTGGCATTTTATACTGCTGGGGCCAGGACAGGGCAGCTTTTTATACTTCTGGGAACAGCAGAAGTTCTGGTCCTTGGCTGCAGATCTGGGAGGAGCCAGACAGAGTTATTTTGCCCCAGGTGGCACAAATTGCTCCACACTGAAGTGCATGTCCAAGCATGTGCACTGAGGCAAAAAGCCCCAGCTCAAATTTGCACTGCTTCTATTTGAGCTGCTGCAAGCACAGATGCTTGCAGGTATAGACGCACCCAGAGTGGCCAAAGCATGCTTCATTTGGCAGTCTCCAACAGAGTCCTATGATGGTAAACATGCAAAAAGAATGGCCAGGGAGTAGGCATAAGTGCTGGGGAGGTGGAAGGGTCTGGAGGAAGCAGATAGGAATGCAGAGTAAGTATTTGCGTGCGTGTGTGCGTGCACGTGTGTGTGTATGGAGCTTGTATGGGTGAGTATCCAGTATTCATGAGAAGCTGGAAGTGTATGGATAAGTGGGTAGATGGAAAAGCTGGGTGTAAAAAGAAATGAATGTAAAATGAGTAAGTATAACATGTAAGAACTAAATTCAGGGAACAGTTATAAGGGGCAAACTGACCATGTGTTTACATTATTATGCAAATCAATATATATTTATGCAAATTTGTATTAATCAGATTCTACTGATTTATTCTGTTTCAAATGTTGGTATACTGGCATTAGGCCAGTATATTATGTTGTTCAAATTCTCTTAGAGGCCATAGCTGTGTGACTAGTGCACTACATAAACACAGTTTTAAGTGCATTGTATTATTTTTTTGATGAGACATAAAACTAATATAATTCCACAGCTCTTAGGAGCATTTTGCCCCAGTGTCCTGGCCAAGTTCCAGTCAGTATAATTGTATTTCTCCTACCTACCCTAAATTTTCCTTTTGCTTTAACTAGTAAGATATTCTACTTACTATTTAGTGACAGGGTCAAACAGCTTTTTGCTCTGTCTTCTGTCTTCTCCCTGAGCTAGGATGTAGTGACTATCCCAGAGACTGATACATGGGTTAGGTGGTCCCCATTATGAAAGGATGTTTCAATGCAGAAACTAGGAGACTTTCAAGGATTGGAAGCTTTCTTACTCTCTGTATGAGTTGTTAAGGGGACATGGAAAGGTTATCTAGATAATGGCAGTTTAAATGCGCATAATAATTATGTCTTTTTTCAATGTAGCCTCATAAAGTGTTTAGAGTTGTATTTAATGTCAGATTTCTTTATGTTCTAATCATGGAAATGTGTGTTAAATTGATTTTGTAACAAAATATGTGAAAAAGTACAGGTGTCTATGAGTATATTGAAGGGGAAAAGTTGAATACATATTCTAGTATTCAGTGCAATTATATTTGTACATTGAACCCCAAATAGCTAATCATTAAAACAGAGGTTTTGATAGTTTTGTTTGATGACAGAGGTCCTTATCACAGGTCTTGGACATTACTGTGGAACTGATTCACAAATCATAACAGTGTGATGCTGCTAGGCCAGATCACATCAACTGGCAGAAGTGGGATGAATCTGGCAAGAGTGGCGCACAGCAGGCATCGTCCGATCTTGAAAATAACAGCCATGAACTGCAACAGACTATGCTTGGTATGAACTGATGGAAGTCCCTGCAAGCACTTGACTGCATCAGGGCTGTACTGGTTTTGTGGAGGTTTCGCTCTGATTGAGAATTTCAGATCAAGCTTAGTCAGCCAAATCCTGATTATGTGGAGTCTGCCATACTGTATATGCATTAGGTTTTTTCTCTATCCACCCCATACCAAAAAAAGGTATTCGTTACCAAACTCCCATAATCCTACATGCTTGTTAAGTGAGGGAGAACACTATTAAAAGAGAGACTGTGGCTTCATGATTAGTACATTGAACTAAGACATTGTCACTGGCCTTATACATGAATTTAGGCACACCGTTTTTCCTCCCTTTGTGCTTCAGTTTCCCCATCTTTAAAATGGAGATAATGTTACTGACCTTTGTAAAGCATTTAGAGAACTAGTAATGAAAAGCACTAGGTAAGTGCTAGTAACATTAGCACTTGAACAGTTGAAGGTATTCAGAATTTTAGTTTAAAATTTTTAAAAATCAAAAGCTCAGAAATTCATAGGTAAAGCTCCACTGATAATTTGTGACCCACAATCCACATTAATTTACTTTACATATATCTTCTGAATTTTCAAAATGACTTACAAAATAAAGCTTTCTGACAGTATCTCTACAATACATGAATCAGTGTGACATTTTCAGACAAAAAGGACTGGAAAATTAGTCTAAGGTTTGCTACTGCACATTGCTTTGCTGTTTGGGGGTTATTTGCGGGTGGGGTTCTTTACGAAAGTTTTAAGATTTATTCTCTACTGATTTTTGCTCCTGAATTTCTTTCTGCTATGTGGATTGTCTTTTTCACCAGCAATTTGATGAAAATTGGGGTTGACAAACTTCAAATTGTGGTATTTTTTTCTTAAAGCCTCAAATGAAGACTTGAGGATCTAAGCTTTCACAAGTATTTCCATCCCTCACAGTTGCACAGAAAAGCATGTCACTATGCTCCCAATGCACCTTGGAGGCTCAAAAATGAGAAGGCAGATTTTAAGTGTGTAGCATAATTATGGCAGACAAGGTTCTTTGGGTAGAAGTGATATCTTTTATGAGACCACCACCTACATTCTATCACCAGGTCAACATTCCCCTTCCTTCCCCCCAGACCCACATACCTGCCTCACACCTCTGCCAGCTTATGACAGTTATTTCTTGTCACTCCTGGGAGTGCTCGGGCGAACACAGACTCCCTGAATGCCTGCTGGTCCCCTCTGACTAGTTTGTAACAGGTCACTAGATCCCCCCTCAGCCTTCTCTTGTGGAGGCTGGACAGGTTCAGGTCCCGTAGCCTCTCCTCGTAGGGCCTGCCCTGCTGCCCCCTGATCATGCAAGTGGCCCTCCTATGGACCCTCTCCATGTTGTCCACATCCTTCCTGAAATGCAGCACCCAGAACTAGATGCAATACTCCAGCTG
Source organism: Crocodylus porosus (assembly GCF_001723895.1). Classification (NCBI taxonomy): domain Eukaryota; kingdom Metazoa; phylum Chordata; order Crocodylia; family Crocodylidae; genus Crocodylus; species Crocodylus porosus. The sequence goes on along the minus strand of NW_017728938.1, from coordinate 2,854,447 downwards.
CGGCCTGACCAGCGCTGCATAGAGTGGGAGGATCACCTTCTTGGACCTGTGGATTCATGACAAGGTACATGTTCATCTTGGCATCAATGATGATTCCAAGATCCTTTTCTGCCTCTGCACTGACAAGAAGGGGGTTCCCCAGCCTGTAGGTATGCTGCTGGTTCTTCCTCCCCAGGTGCATCACCTTGTACTTGTCAGTGTTGAAACCCATCCTGTTCTCATCCGCCCGCCCCTGTAACCTGTCTAGGTCCGATTGCAGCCTATTTCTCCCTTCTAGCGTGCCAACTTCCCCCCACATCTTAGTGTCATCAGCAAATTTGAACAGGGTGCTTTTTACCCCCTCGTCCAAGTCACTGGTGAAGATGTTCTGTCCTCGGGCCTGCACTGTTCAACATCTTCCTGAGGCCTCCTCCTCCCCTACAACCTCAACCACAAACCACCGGTTTATCAATCAACAAAAATATATAAACATAAGTCAATGGGCTATAACCACAAAAAAATAGAAATTAAAGAAGGCAGCATGCCGGCTTACATTTTTTTCATGGCTTGGTGCTTCTGCTTTTCCCCTGCCTGTGATGCTCCTCCCTGTGATGAGAGTCATTAGAAGTTCCCTTCTCACAGCAGCCAGACCAGCAGCTAAGCCTCTCTGTGGTGCTCTCATGCACAACCTCCTTCCCCTTTGGCTGCTGCCTCCAACTGCCGCCAAACCCAGGGTTTTTATAGTTCTGGCCTGTCCCCTTCCGGTCACCTGACTAGCCGGCGCAGCTCGGCTTTTAACCCCTACCCTGCCAGTAGGCTGTGCCTGGAAAGTTCTGGTCTTAAAGGGACCAGCTTGCTTTCTGGTAACAGGGCTAGGGTTCCCTATTACGTGCCCAAAAGCTTGCAAAGAACAATTTTTTCCAGTTATTTAGTCAGTCTAATAAAAGATACTATGTCCACCCAAAGATCCTTGTCTGCCTGTGTCCTTAGACCAACATGGCTAGAACCAACAACACCATAGCATAATTATTGAACATTTGGGGCTGACTACAGAGGACAAGAAGTGACATTCAGAGTAAACATAGTACTGATACTACTGTGGACTAAGTCTATTCTTAGACTTAGTCTCTGCAATTGAAACTTGTCTCCATGCAGCAAGTTAATGAGAAGTGTGGCACTGCATAGTGCTGGCAGGACGTGTTATAACTTCAGAATTTCTGATGGAGTTCTCATTTGAAGGCTGAACTGATGGTCGAATGGTGCTGAGACCTTTTGCTTATCTCTTATATTGAGGTAATGTTCACTGTTACAAAAATCTCCTTACAAACTTAATGTCCATTTCTACAATGTCTCTTGGATTGGTGGAGAGCAACTGCATGTGCTTAACAGATCCGTGATGAATTCTATGTTGGTCAACATAGTAGGGATTGAGTCTGTTCCACCAGAGCTACCCAGTGTCATAGCAATTCTCATTTGATCAGCAGGTTGTACCACACAGTCACCAGTGAGTTACACTATGACATTTTATTTTCTCCTCCCTTACCCTCCCCCCACCACCAGGTTTATTCCTTAAATTTCCAAGGTGTTTCTCATTGAAAATTGCTTGGGTGTGATGTCATCTGTGACATTTTAACTTGCTGCCACAAAGGAATGGTTCATTTCACAGCTCTATCCTTTTCATTGTTTTCTTTTTTTTAAGTATGTGTATCAGGCTCAAAGTTGTTCATCTAGATTATAAATCAGATTTGTATCATCATAAAAATACACAGAGGCAGCTGCAGTTGGGTAGACTGAGAGCCAGGAACTTCTGAGTTCTAATCCTGGCTTTCCCCTGTCTCACCATGTGCCCTTGGCCCATACTTTAGGGATAAAACCTAAACCCAGTACATTGGTGAGTTCTATTAGGGCCAAAAAAAGAAGGAAACATTTCCATTAAAATGCTGGAGCTATTTCAACTATCTCCTGTTGTGTGAGGGCTGTAGAAATGGCCATCAAGTTTGCACAGATCTAGAAACACTGTCATTACTCCTGACTACACCTAAAAGCCCCTGCAAGCTAGAATGCAGAGCACAGTCCTGTAACATAAAGGCATGAGTTCTCCATATTCCTACCTGCTGCAGTAAATCCACACTGATTTCTAAGGGTCGTGTTCTTCTCTGTCCCAATAACTTTTGCTTCTTAATCTCCCTGACTTATTTTTCATGTTTGTAAAATCCTGTATGTTGCTACTCCAGTGTTAAGTGCACTAAAAAGGCCTAGAGAAAGGATAATAGTGTGCACTTCTTTACTCTCATCCCATGGGTGTAAGGAGAGTTAATGTTTGCACAGTGCTTTGAAGAGTGTAAAAGTGCTTAGCTTTATTATATATTGATTTATTTGTGGGGGGAAAACCTACATACAACAGTAAAAGACACCATGCAATTAAAAGTGACTGGGAGCAGCAGGGAAGAAATGTCTTGAATCTAACCTTAAAAACATGAAGTAAATTACCTGAGTGAACTTGAAGGAGTTAGGCTTCCCATCAACCAGGAAGCCAGTGAGAAAAGGCTCTATAATTAGAAATAGCACAAGGCCCAAAGGGGGCCATGTCTAGATTACAATTCCCTTGTGGAGACGCAGGCAGAAATTAAATTAGTACAGATATTAGAACACTGGGGCCTGACTCTGGTCTCTCAGCAGGCTAAGCTGGAGTAAACTCCCTCAAATTTACATCTGTAAAACCAGACTGAGTGAAAGGAGAATCAGTTCCACTGATAATATAGGACAGGACCAGTGTTCACTGAGGGTTTGATCTTGTGTTTCGTCCTGATTATGAGCAGATTAATGACAAAACAAAAATCATGTGGCATTCCCTTCCCCATACAATGCTCCAGCTGACTCAGTAGTGCTCACACTCCATGGCTGGCAGGGTCAACATGGGTTTAAGTATCATGCTACAGTTTTGGCTCTGACTCAAAAGTATGTACTGACTATACTGCTGTTAAGATGAATGCTGAACTGAAGTTCCATCTGCCGCTCACTACAGCCTGTCCAGATGGACGTTTAAGATCCCAGGGCACTTCTTGACTGAAGTAGGGGATAACCCTGGTGTCCTGGCCAACAGTTCTTCAGTTACTGAAAAAGAGCTTTGATGCTCTAGGCTGTGTCTGAAGATAGTTCAGTGCTGCTATGTTTGCCTGCAAAGCACTGTCTTGGGTAGCTCAGAACTTTGGGATGCTAAGCCTGGAGCAGGAAAGGAGGTAGAGCTGTAAAAAACCAGGCCATGCTGTGGGCTGGGAGTTCTGGAAATTAAGTAGTGAAGGGCAAGTCTATTGTGAAGTTGCAGCGTGTTAATAATTGACTAATACTTACAGTGTGTATTATAATCAAACCAGTGTACTGAACAATAGTGTACTATACTCATAGATTCATAGCCATTAGGGCTGGAAGGGACCTCGGGAGCTCTTCCGATCTAGCCCCCTGCCCAAAGGGCAGAGAGTCAGCTGGGGTCAGATGACCCCAACAAGATGGCCATTGTGACAAAACGCTGCTACAGCATCCTCCTCGCCCTGGATGTGCTCTGTTCCATCCCCCACATGTGTCTATCACTGGTTGCTAGGCAAAAAACTCTGCCTAGTGTCTAGGGGCAGGTGACCTGGGTTGGAGAGATCCTGAGGGAGGGGGGACCTGCTCCCTTTGTCTCAAGTTTCCCACCCTTGCAGGTCAAGTACTAGTTCTCTCACCTGGTCACTCTTAGGTCACCTGAAAGTACTGGTCAGCAGCCAATGGGGCTTCTCCTGGTGGGACCTTAGTGATGAGGTAATGTTATGGGATAAAAGGGGTCCCCATGAAGAAGGAAAGAGAGAGCCATTTAGGAAAGCATGAAATAAGCTCATAGCTTCTGGGGCTCTGCTGGGCTCCAGATGAGCAGGGAGAGCCATTTTGGGGAACATGTGAGCAAATGACCAGGCAGAGAGATGAGGATCTCTCTGGGAACTCTCTGACACACAACGAACTGCCTGCCTCCAGAGGAAAGCTCAATTAGCCACTGGATGATACTTGTGACTTCTGTGAACCTATCTAGAAATATAGCTTGCAGTAAAAGAGATGCGTGATTATAAGCTACCTAGCTACACTGTTTGGTCTAGGGTTATTCTGTAATACTTCTCTATCCTACACCCTTCCCCAAGCCTTCCCTCTGTAACCAATAAAGTTCTTCACTGTACCAAGCATGGCAGACTTGTTAGGAGAGGCATGCCTTTGTGCCCCTTTGGTCCAACTGACTAAGGGAGGCTACTATTTGTACTTCAGACTAAAGGAAGCACCCCAAGTTCTTGTAGAGGGTCAGGCACCCTCTAGGGCTACAAGGCCTGTGTACCCCAGGGGGCACAGGGCTGTGGACAGTCCAAATCCCTGGGTGGTGGCTGTGGTGACCCCAGGCTTGCAGGTGTGCTCCAGGAATGGGATTGCCCAGACATGAGGCGTCCCCAGGGAGACACTCAGAGCTTGATAGGTAGTCAGGCACAGTGAGGTGGGTGACTCAGTGCAGGAGTCACTTAGATGAACATCTTGCTGGGGTTAGATGAACATCTTGCTGGGGTCATTTGACCCCAGTATTCTTTCCCGCCATGGCAGGGGGTCAGACTAGATGATCTGCTCAGGTCCCTTCCGACCCTAGAAACTATGAAACTATGGCCTGCCACAAGCATCCAGGAGTTTCTTGAATGTATCCAATGTAAGTGCTTGCACCACTTCTGCGGGGAGTCTATTCCAGACACTGGAGACTGAAACAGTAAAGAAGTGTTTCCTTATGTCCAGTCTAAAATGGTCTTCCAGCAGATTGTGACCATTAGACTTTGTCTTCCCTTGGGGTGCCCTGGTGAACAGACATTCTCCCAGTTCCTGAAGCACACCCCTTATATACTTATAAGCTGCTACCAAGTCCCCCCTGAGCCTTCTCTTCTCCAGGCTGAAGAGTCCCATGCCTCTCAGCCTCTCCTCATAAGGCCAGTTCTCCTGCCCTCTGATCATGCATGTGGCTCTCCTCTGGACTCTCTCAAGATTCTCCACGTCCTTCCTAAAGTGTGGAGCCCAGAATTGGATGCAGTACTCCAGCTGTGGCCTCACCAAGGCTAAGTAATGGGGGAGGATGACTTCTTGGGTCTTGCCTGAGATGCATTGGTAGATGCAAGCCAGAGTTTTATTTGCTTTGCCAGCTGTGGCATCGCATTGGTGGTTTATGACCACCTTGTGATCAGTCATGACCTCCAAGTCTCTTTCAGTCATGGTACTAGTGAGTGTAGCACTGCTAAGCCTATAAGAATGATGTGGGTTCATTCTCCCAAGGTGGAGTACCTTGCATTTCTCGCAAGGTCATCAGGACCTTGCAGGTCAGCCTGAGTCCCCAGCCTATCTTCTACCATGACCACACTTCCCCATGGTTTGGTGTCATCTGCAAACTTAGCCAGTCCACTTCTGATGCCCAAATCCAGATCATTTATGAATATATTAAAGAGTCCTGGTCCAAGTACTATATATTGGAAAGGAAGAGTGGTGGGCTGGTAGGTCAAGCAAGGGATTGGCCATTCTGTACTCACACAGCCACTGATTCACTTTGTGACTTTAGGCAAGTCATCACTGCTCTGTGCTTAGGTTTCCCCACCTGTAAATTAAAGCTGGTACCCCTTGCCCACTTCTCATCATGCCTTGGGAATTTAAGTAATTCATGTTAGCAGAGTGTTTTGAGATCATCAAGAAAAAAGAATAACAGGACAGCAAAGGAACTACCTATGCTCAATTTACAATGTACACCTTCTCACTGGAACAAATTGTGATGCCACTCAAGCCATCCTGCCCAACTAACATCCTCATCCCCTGCAGCTGTGACACATACCTAGTGCTTCAGAGAAAAATGAGGCAGGTTTGTCTTCCTGTGTGGCCTCATTCTCAGGCAAAACTCTCATTGACTTAAGCAAGATTTTGCTGGAGTAAAAGCAAATTAAAGACTTCAGAACTGAGTTGTTTGAGAGGAGATCACCGCCTCTGTCCAAGAAGAGCTGACATGCTATGAGTGCCATGTTATTTTTCAGTTGATTTCTCAGCAGTTTTAAACACAGCCTCACCAGAGGAGATCCTGATGGGGAAGAACTATCAAAAGAGCTTTTTGTCACAGTGCCCATTTGTTGGGGGTTGCAGGGTGATGGATAATGCAGCTGTATAAGTCCTTCCGATGTCTTATGCACTGGGAAAGTAGGTGCAACACCACTCTAACCTACTGGCATGTAAGGAAACATTGGAGAAGAATGCAGAAGGACTAAAGGCACTTACACTGACATGGTTCCAGTGCCTAAGAACATCCATATGAGGAGAGCCTGCATATCCCCTATGGACTTCAGTATTCTAGCTGATTAATAATGAGCAGTATGATAGGGTTTGGGGAGTCACTGAAGTAATTAATAAGATAAAGCTAGGTTTCTTTGTGGCTGCATGTTCATTGATGACAATAGTTTCCCCCCTGAAGGGCCTCACTGATAAAACTGAGGGGGGGAGGAATAATAATAAAAGCTTGTTAAAATGTTAGTTGTTCAGTATTCCTTTTAAGGAAAGAGAGAGAGAGATGCAGACATATGATAGCAAAGCACAGTGCTGGTGGCATCTGGCTTCCTGTCACAGGACAGAACAGGAGAATGGGAGAGAAGAGACCCAAACTGAGTAGCAGGGACAGAAGTTACTTTCTACATTCCTACTGGTGTCCTGACAGTAGGGGATGAGATTCAATCTCCTAACAGCTAGCATGCTTGCAGATAGGTATGGTAACAGAGTTTACCATATGGAACCCAGCACTAGAGCTTTATCTGTTGTCAGGTGCCATCAGAGCACAGAAGTCAACTTCCTGGAATAAGGCAGGTTGGTGGATTGTATATCCAAATTAGGCCCATTTCTGGCCTTTCTAAAGTTACTCCAGATTTACATTAAGACCCTAGACCCTGGAAGCTATGGGCCAAATTCGCCTCCAACATAACTGTGTGCAATGCTGCTAACTGTCATGGGATTACATAGACAGAGCAGTCCTTATTCACCTTTTAAACAGGCAAGTATCCCATGAGCTGCGGAGGCAAATTGTGATTGAGTTACAACTATGGATGGTGGCTCATTCATCATGAGTGACCAGGTATAAAGAGTGAAATTTAAAAAAAAATGGAGTAAAAAGATACAAGTGTTGCCAATGTGACAGCTGCTCATTTACTGAAAACATTTTATAATATTGCTGGTTCTTTTAAAATAATCTCATTTATATGGAATATTGCTTGCTAATTGGAGCTGTCTCTTTTCTTATTAAATAGAAAAGTTTTGAAAAAGTACAGTGATGTTTTACAAGTGATTCCTCTTAGGAGCACTCTGACTCTTATGAACAGGACTTTTATATGATGCAAGCCCCTAATGCGAATAGGGATGTGGGGGAAATAGCAAATGCTTGTAATTGTAAATGTAATAGGCATTGCTTTGGGCTGCTCTTTCTTCTTTTTGAAGAACCCCATTATAAAACACGAAGAGTTGTTTAGCCCTGAGTGTTCCCATTTATTTCCCCAGCTTTCTGTAAAAGCAAAAGTTTGAAAAATGAAAGTCTTTCCAGAATAATCACTCACTAAACACTTAATGCTGCTGTGACAGCACTGTCTATCACTCAAGATTTAACTTTCGAAATCCACATAACATAGAGGGGGAAAAAAACCTTTTCCAATTAGCCAAGACTGGAGGCAGATTAGTTCTAGAATGCAGCACTGAGAGATGACAGTGCTGTATTAATGGGACATTCAAACATGCTTCTCACTGCATTGGGAGAGTTGCTTAAATTAGAAACAATCTCTTCCCCATATCCAAGACAAACCAGACTAGCTAACTTTCATTAAGGTTGGCTTGATCTTCGATCTTATTAGTGATCTACATAGCTAAAAAAAAAATAGATCATTCTCCATGTTTTTCATAGATGTAAAAACTGAGATGTAAAAATGTTAACTGAGTAGCCCATACAATAACTCAGTAGCAGAGCTGAGAACTTCAGCCTTCTGTCTCCAATTCTACACTCTTTCCACAGGATGGTCAACTCAATATGAATATCGACCTGAAAAAATTCTTGAGTAAACTATTTCCCTGCTTTTACATTTGGGTCCTGGATGGCAGGTGTATTCTCATCCAATGGTACAGTGTGACTTAAGAAATCTGCATTGGTTTATATTAAGTTCTTACTTGAATCCTCTCACCTGGTTAGCAGGGGGTTTTTGCCATCTGATTGCTATTTTGGTGGCTTCTAAGTAAAATGAGTCAGTGGCTTCAGTTTGGTTCCTGCAAAGTAGTTGCCCATATTGCAAAACATCTCTACCACACATCTCTACCTTTATAATAAGATCTCCTTGACACTCTCAGCAGAGAGGCCAAGACTGCCTGACCATGGAAATGGGAGTCCTGTGTTGACCTGAGAGATTGTCTGTCAGGATCTGAAATAAAGCACATTGGCAGAGGACACCGGGGAAGCCTACACAACCAGCGCATTTTCTATTACTCTTCAGTAGGGTTTTCTGTCTGGGACCCTAAACTCTAGCAAATTCCATCAGAACTAACAACCTGATTCTCAGGAAGTTGAGCGTCTTACTGACTGCTCAACCCCTTTGAAATTTGAGGGATTTGTTCCTTAACAACTCCCCACGAAATATTACAGATGCAGTGTATACTGAACTTTCATAAGTTTAGCATGTGTAATGGTTCCACACCTTTGTCTGGCTTTTGTTATCAATGTACCCAGAAGTGTCCAGTACTATCACACTAACAAACTTTCTCCATACATATCATGAGAATCAACAACAACATTAAGAATGTTAAGGTTGCAAAGTCAAGTACTGAGAAGTGAGGAAATGCCAGAATTAAGGTTGCCTGTGCAATATGAATGTCTCCTTTGTGCCTATGTATTACAATCACACACTTTTTAAATGCAGAATCCCTACTTCAGTAAGTGCTTGTATAATTATTCAATATGCCTTTCTATCCTCTGGCTTTGATGTGTTGACACAGACCTCATTTAACATATACCTTCTAAACCCTGCACTAAAGAGAACATTATTACTTTTCTCATAGTCATTGTTATGGTGCTCTTACTATAGTATCTGAGTTTCTAGCAGTATTAATGATACACCAGCAGCTTCAGTTCCAGAATTTCCCAATCTTTGGATGTTTAACTTGGCAACATTTAATGTTCTTTGAACGTAGGTTTTTAATGTAACTTCAGCAAACAGAATTTCTGGGTTATTTTTCAGTCATTATGGAATAAAACTGAGCATGGATTATCAGTATGATTCAGATTTCTAAATTCACAGCCCTGGTGTGCTAACTGGGTTTATTCTCAGTTTATTATCCATTATATGGACCAGTCTCCAAAGGGGGAGGATGAGACACTCTTTATTAGTGGATAGCACACCTGTTTTCTGACAGTAGAGAAATGAAAAGGTTCAGGAGTTCTGGGTCAGTTGCAGATTCTAGAGAGAAGCATCCTGTAGTGATCATAGAGCTCAGTTTCCCCCATTCCCCCAACCTGATTCTGTCCCTTTTGTTTATATCTACCCTTATCTTGTATTTTATCCCTGTGTCCTTCAACCCAGTCCTTGTTCTTGTCCTTTCCCTTTCTGTTCCCATCTAGCCCCTGCACTCCTTCCCCTTCCTGTTCTAGTCCCAAAGAACTCACAATTTAAACAGACAAAGCAGTCAAAGGTGGGGAAGGGACACAGAAGCCCAGGGAGGGGAAGTGACTTTCCTAGAGTCATACAGCAGAAGATGTCCCAAGCCAATAACCTAGCCACTGGGACAGACTTCAGAGCACTCTAGAGCAGCAGTTGCCAGCCTTGGGGTTGCAACCCCATCTGGGGTAACAACAATAAGAAATGGGGTCACAAAGACACTCAACAGTGTCAACCAATAATGATGAAAATCACAGAAAAAAACAGGAAATGGCAGAGGTTCAGACTGCAAGCGGCTGCTTGGAGCTGGAGAGAGCAGAAGGAAGGTGATCACACAGGGGGCACCATGTGCATGTGCGTGCACACACACATGCACATTGCCGCCAGGCAGCCTGGAGAACAGCTCCTGCAGCTCCCTCCAGGTAAGTCCATAGCTGCGAGGAGGGCAGATTGAGGCCCCCCACAGTCATGGGGGGAGGGCAGGAGTGAGGCAGGGCTGCCAGCCAGGCTGATGCTCCCATCCGCTGTGCACATTCCCAAGGAGGAGGTATGGGGTGGGGAGCATGTACCCCTCCCAGATTTGTGCGCGGGGCAGGGGCAAATGTGGACTGCCTGCTTGGGGCTTGGGACTCCCTGCCCTGCTGCCCTCCCACCCACCGGGCTGCAGAGGCCCCTGGGGAGAAGGCAGCAGGGCAGGAATTCCCAAGCCCACAACAAGCAGCCCATATCTTTCCCACCCCACCGGCTATCCCTGCAGGGAAGTGGGGTGTTGATCTTGTCTGCATGATTTTAGGGTCACAAACAATTTCTAATATTTAAATGGGGTCATGGTGAGGAAAAGGTTGGAAAGCAGTGCTCTAGAGTTTTTTGTCCTTGGGGATGAAGATTCATAACTTGAACTTAAAGTTAGTTTTCCAGAGTTAAAGCATAAATCACCAAGCAGCCCATTTATAAGTAGTTTTTAGGAATATTTTCAGTGCCAATTTCAAGTTAGCAAAAGGTGCTGGGGCAACTCTACTGGAGAATTAAGTCTCATTTCACCCATAGGAAATGTATGACACAGGGTAAGCTCCATGCCTGCCAACAGCAACTACCTTCAACAGTGTTCAAGAGTCTCTGCACCTTATTTAATATCTGTCCTGTTCGGGTAAAGATAGACTTTCAGCTTTGAGATAGGCTATTTTGCCTTGAGGATCTATTTGAGGTTTAATTGGAGCAATTAGTTTGCAAGCAAGAGCACAGAGGTGGAGTATATTCAAGTTGATTCTAATTAGAACAAGGAGCAGATTTATCCCAATTTTCATGGAAGCACGCAGGGGTAACAGCAGCCTTCAGAGGTAAGCAGCAAGAATAAAGGACAATGTATTTGCTGGAAAGAGAAATCCTTAGAAGTAACAGAAAAGGCAGATAGTCTGGTTTTAGAGAAAGGGATTAGAGATCTGGCAATCTGGGGGGAGGGTTCCAGCTGTATCACAGGAATTTGGGCAAGTCATTTCACCTGTTCAAGATGCCAAATGGCCCCTTTGTGGGGCAATATATGGGTTCTCCTACTCTGGTGTACTGAAGGGAAGAATTGCTGAAGGATGGATACTGGGGGAGAAAATGGGAACTAAAATGACTCTTCAGAACAATACCAAGGGAATCCTTGTAGGAGGGTTATTGTAAGACAAGTGCAAAGTGAAGCAGGGAAGACCAATGAGATAACCAGGGAAAAACAGATGAGAAGGGCAAGATCAAGGCTTCTAAAACAGCAGAGTGATAGCGATGAAAAAATATCCACCTACAGGTACACTAAATAGTAAAAAATGAAGGGGCCAATAATAACCTGTATTATTTTTATTAATATTTATATTTCAGTAGAACCAGCCAGAGTCAGTGTCCCATTGGCCCTGCTCAAAAGAACATACAAGTTGGTGCTGATCACAAATCTCCGGGTCTGGCTAGCTTGCATTCCAGAAACTCTTAAGAAGTTCTGGTCCCTGCCATCTATATTCACTCTTTCCCTTAGGTCAGAGATGAGGTCAGAAGTCAAGCATCATCTATGATATCCATAGAGTAACATTCTACTTTCAGGGAGACAGGGGGTGGGGAGGTTCACTACATATTTTGTTCCTTTTCATCATTTGTTCCTTTTAATAACATTTCTGCTATATCTCCCTAATGGCTGCTTACTATGCTAATGAGCATATTGTGTGCAATGTGGCATATCTACCTCAGGATATTATAGGAATTCTGCAGACAGGGGGCAACAGACCAGCCTGTACGTGTAACATTTCTTGATGCTAGCTGCTGTCCTCCACTCATGTTAACACATTTTTTAAAGGGTGTAATTTAGGCAAGTTAGTGTAGCTTCAAGCTCTGATAAAACTATGAGGCCTTTTTCAGAACACACAAACATTCATTATTAAGATTTAGTAATGAGATGAAATGGGCTTAAAAGGCAAACCATATACATGAAAAAAACAGCAGAATTTTTATGCAGAATAGATCTTGCCAAAGAAAACAAATTTCTCTCTACGATGACGTCAATAAGGCTATTGACAAGCAGAATGTGTATGATGTTGTGATCTATTCGTACATTAGTAAAGTCATTGATTAAATACTTCACCAAAGGGCTAGATTCTTAGACTAAATGTCTTGAACATGGAACTCTAGTATTTGAATTTAAAAGCAAGAAGGAGCAAAAATATGATCATTGCAAACTGCATTGGGTCAGAATTTCTTCAGAACCCTTTAAAAATGCCAGGGGAATGGGCTGGAAAACGGCTGATGGAAGGTAAGGTGGAGAAATGTGAAGGAAGGCACTTCAGATTCAAAGATCACTCAGTAAACCCACAATGTTGAGGAAATGGATTACCTTAGCATGTTGTGGGACTTCGGAATTCATGTTGGTAGTAACTAGAGCAGAGTAAAGAGAAGGGGAAAACTATTTCTGCATGTAGTAAAGAGAAGGGGAAAACTATTTCTGCATGTGCTCATTCAAATGTAAGAGCTAAACCTATCCCTATTCAAATCCTTTACTATTTACTAGGCCTGCGCGAGTCGGTAGCAATCTGATCCAACTTTGGATCTGGATGCTTCGGATGGCTGTGATCCAATCCGGAGCTCCGGATTGGTTTGCCACTTTGATCCAGCCGAAGCAGCTCCAAAACTTTGAAGCCAGCCCGGAGATCCGGCTATAGGTTATAACAGGAAATGAATGAAATCTCTATAACTTCATTATTTTAGCTCTGATTTGGGTAAAACTTGCAAGGGTGGTAGCCTCTGCTGAGAGCATGAAGCCTGAAAGTTTCAAGAAGATCAATGCAGGGATTTGGGAGGAACTGTACCCCAAATTCTTGAAAGCAAAACTTTTGTCACATCTATGCGTTACACCACAGGGGGCTGAAAACTGCAGGGGTAGTAGCCCCTGGTGAGGCCACAAAGCTTGCCAAGTTTCAAGAAGATCAGTACAGGGGTTTGGGGGGAACTGTACCCCAAGCTGCTGACAGGAAAAACTCATCATGTGGGTGGGTGCTTGGGCAACTGCTGCGTCTGTCTTGGGGCACAGGGGGGTTAAATCTAGGGCAGGCCTGAGTGCCAGGCCCTGCCAAGCCATGAAGCCTGCCAGCTGTGTGTGTCTCACTGGGGGAGTCTGTCATCCGAGGCCCTGCACCCCAAGCTGCTGACAGGCAAAACTCGTGATGTGGGTGGGTGACACTGGGTGTGTGTTAAGGTATGCCCTTCCTGGCACTGGGGCCTCTGAACAACACAGCAGTGTGCCCCAGTGAGGCCTCCTCCTCCCCTACAGCCTCATGCCCGGTCCTCCACTTTACATGACAACAGGTAAAATAACTTCGTTGGCTCAACACCAGTAGCATCAGTAGCAGCATCAAAGGTACCCACACAGAACTGTCACAGAGCCTGTCATTTTATAAAGGAATTGACAGCAAGAAGTAACAATGTTGTGTTGTGTTGTGTTGTGTTGTGTTGTGTTGTGTTGGACATATGATGTTATTCATAGTATGTGATGGCTTATCTTGTGTTTTTATGTCTATATGTGTATTATGAAGGAAAAAAAGGAGTACTTAACAAATGTATCTTTGGAAGCTTTAGGGTTGAAAACCCCTTTGTCAGGCTGAGGAAGTACCTGCAGTTGGTCCTGGATGGAAGGAATGGTAAAGAAGCCAGAGGCTGGCCTGGCTCGCAATGCAGGCAAGAAAGCCAGTCAGTGAAAATGGAAATGGAGGCATTGGGGGAGGAGGGACAGGCTGGGGCAGGGGGTA
>NW_017728938.1:2834771-2840323 GCF_001723895.1 Crocodylus porosus | reverse complement strand
GTTCCCAAACCCCCCCCTTCCCTCTCTCATTAGGGAGACAGGAAGGCTGGCAGCCGTACTTATTCAAAGGACAACTATTGATGGGAGCTAACAGCTATTGATAATGCATTTTTAATAATATTTCTAACACCAGAATCTATCAAAGACAAGAAAACCCTGTGGGGGCACATTCCTCACCAAAAAAACACTCTGCCTCCAGCCGCTTAGTCCTGATCCTGAGAGGAAACAAATTACGAAGGTGGTGCAGGTGCAGGGACGTCAGGTGCAGACACTGCGCCCACCTCCTGGCTTCCACTGGCAGCGCTGATGTCAGGGCTGCTTGGGAACAGAATGCATCTGTGTTTGGGGAGCGGGGGCTTGCAGCTCTAGCTCTCCCCCTCCCTGCCAGAAGACCTGGCACCTGCCTTTCCAGCACGCTTCATACTGATCTTTCCTGTGCTGCAAAAGGTCCGTGTGTGTGTGTGTGAATCCTTTTGTATTGTGCGTTTTATTCCCTCTGTTGCATGCGTGCACTGGCCTCTTCTTTGACTGTTTGCTTCGGTGTTAAGGGTTATGTAAAAATTGTGTGCTGTCTGTCTGTCTGTCTTCTTCTGCTGTGATTTTTTTTCTATATTGTGGGTCTCTGTGTATGTGTGTGTGCATGCGTGCAAGCAATCTGTGCCTCCCTGCACAGTGCCTCCCTGCACAGTGATAGATCACACTGTCTGGGAAAACACACCTTTCTTTTTGCAAAGTTTCCAAAAAAAAGAGCAAATATAAATTCAAAGAAATAAATTGAATTGTAATACTAATAATAATTGAATAGAATAGCTAAGCTAAACTAAGCTAAGCTAAATCTTATCCACTCCTTTGTAACAAGAAAAAGGAGCAGGCAAGTCTCAGTCTGAGCATTCCTCTCTCACACTGTTGCTAACAGGGAACAAGCTGCAAAAGGCACAGAAGGGCTACAAACAGAGGCTTTTATGCTGTTTCTAGTCCCACCCCACAGATGCTGCCATTGGAAAGGTAGCCAGGAAGCAATCTTTCTCACTAGCTACCTACAGACATCAGTGTTCCCCCCACTCCCCGCCCAATCTCCGTCCCTCCCTCTTGTAACTATGACTCAAGGTGGCCAAAGCGGGTCCGAAGTGTCCGAAGCGGATCCAAAGCCCTTTGGATGCTCTGACCCACTTTGGATATCATTGCTGAGACCTTGCTTCGATCCAGGCCTGCCGAAGTGGCTTTGGATCCAAAGCGGGATCCGAAGACTCGTACAGCCCTACTATTTACTTCCTGGAAAAAATTGAGTATGCTAGCACAAACAGAGTGAACCTCCCCCTTAGCAAAGGGATCTGTGCAAACATCCATATCCTACTTAAGTTCATGGCCCCAGGCTTAACTATCACCAGCAAAGTGAGTCTTGATCTTGGTTCTTCAAATGTGAAAGAGAAGCTTGAGGTGCATATTCAAGTGTAATTTTTGACAGTGAGGCCAAGAACAGATATTACACTTTTACTGGTATAAAGTGATCGGACACTGGTCTATACTTGTAACAGAACAGGAGTTTGGCACACAGACCAGTTTAAAAATGGCAGAACCCAAGCTAAGATTTGCCCCCCCTGGGCAAAGATTCACCCTGGCCCCCACCAAAGGGTGACTGTGTGTTCTGTTCACTATCACTCTGAACTATGCCTCTTACAGAAAACTGCATAACTTTGATTCATTTCACTTCAGTCTTTCTGAATATCTGTACCTAGGCTGAGGCCACTGCACCCTCCTAATTCCACTCCTTTCTTTCAAAAATGATCATGGAAAGGCAATGCACTGGCTGCTTGGGAGACAGAGTTTTGAAAATGACTTTGGGAGGGGAGTGCTTCATACCAACCAGTCCAGGAATATCCGTACTTTAGGCTGGCAAGACTTTCTGTTTTGGGGCATTTGTTTTGTTTTTGTATACACCAACTCATACATTTTTTCTGACTATACCTGTTTTTCTCCTGAGCCATTTAACCGGTTTACACTGAAATTTGTAATTTTCTCTGCATTGGTTAATAATATATATCATCCAATCAAGGAATGCATACAATGCCATATGACTTTGACACCAACATAATTCTGAACTCAGATTCAATAGTCTATATATCAAAAATGTGTAATAACCCAAATATAAGCTTTATATAAAAGAAAAATTAAGCTGCAAAAAATCATAGGTAATTGGTAATATAAAGAATAAAATTATTTAGCTAGCTCTCTGCAAACATTTTGCAAACAGAAGGAGGTTTCATTTAACAAATAAACTAATAGTTAGGAATGACTGGTTTTGTCCTAACAGGACTGTGAAGATCTGAGTGTATTGAAGAGGGCAGTGTAGTTAGGTGGGTAGAGTATTTAAAGTGAGTCTTCAAATACTTGTGTGCTGTTCTTGGTTCTCAGGCTTCAACTCACCTACGAAATATGAACTTTCATTTCTATCTAGGAGGACTTTTACAGTCTTTTCTCCTATGCTTGAAGAAGGGTGCTTGTGCCTGAAAGCCTGCAATTAATTACTTTTTATTTATTTATTTATTTATTTATTGCAAAAATCTAGTTGGTCTAATAAAAAATATCATCTCTACCACGAGTTCTGATTCTTGGTTCTGGGTTCTGGGTTTTTGGTTGTGGCCGAGTTGATCTAAGGACACAGGCAGACAAGGTTCTTTAAGTAAATGTGATATCTTTTATTAGACCAACTGAGTAGTTGGAAAAAAGCTCTTTAAAAGATAATAAAAGATAACAAATAAAAGATAACACATCTACTCAATAATAAAAGATAACACATCTACTCAAAGAACCTTGCCTGCCGATTCTGGGTTCTGACACTCACCTGCAGCATGACTGTGAGCTGCTGTGTGCCATAATTTCCCCTCTCTTTTGTTGCCTGTTTAGATCACAAATAGGGCTATCCATAAAGGCATTAATTCCATTGCACACAGAAAATTGAGATTTTAACATTATAATGAAACTGGGATCTTTCTAAATCATTTATGATAACTAAGAAAGTCAGTCATCCTGGAGTAGCCATTTGTGCAGGTTAAGGCACTCTCTTGGTATGTCAACAACTCAAATTCACATCTCTTTTCTGCCACATCCAAAGCAAGGATATGAACTTGGGTCTTTTACATCTCAAGTACCTGACCTAATGAGTGGGTTACAGAGTCCATGTCTTGGCTATGAGGAGTTCTGCACAGCAGAACAGGTCCAACCAGAGACTGGGAGAGAGAAAGGATTGTCTAGCCCAATAGGTAGAACATTGGCCTGGGATGTTAGTGACCCATTTTAAGACCTTACTCTGCTTGTTTTAAAGCAGAGTAGGTTAAGCCAAATAAGAAGCTGGCTTCATTTTGGAATAACATGTTTATTTACATGTGGTATCAGAGCTGCCCTACAACGCCTCTGTGTGGCATGTTATTATTAAAGAATGGCTTTTCCTGAACAACTACACTTTTAGGCAAGGGTTAAGCCCCTTGATGTTCTATTGCCTGTTAAAGGCTACTAGTTGTAATTTGGATACAGTAGACCAGAGGTCCGCAACATACACCCACAGCCTCAACTTGTAAGATGTAAGTGTGCCAGGGGCATATGGCAGGGGGAGCTGTGAGGGGCCCAATCCTTGTTGTGCAAGCACAGCCCCAGCCCCTATCCTGCCATCCACCCAGAGGCATGCATGCACCCACCACCAGTAAGGTGCCAATGCAGAGCTCCATGGATGCCAGTGCAGCTGCTTGCAACCTCCCAGCTACTTGTCACAGCTGGCCTGGGCTCTGGGCAGGTTCCGGTTCCCACCACGGAGCCTGGGCTGCTCACAGGCAGGGGTGAGGAGGCAAAAGCACCTCTATCACAGTCCACGGAGCCCCAGCATGGTTAATTGCTGGCGGCGGGTACATGCACACCTCAAAGCAGATGGTGGGGAAGGGGCCAGGGCTGCATTGCCACAAGAAGCATCAAGCCCATCACAGCTTCACGGCCATCTGCCCCAAGGTGTACATGCCAAGCAAAATACCTTCACGTGCCACGCTCTAGTACACGTCCCAGGGGTTGCCTACCCCTGCAGTAGATCACCAGTTTATTTCCAGCTGGCCACCAGACAGTCTTGGACAGAGATGACTTTCACGCCACAACTAT
Organism: Crocodylus porosus; assembly: GCF_001723895.1. Lineage (NCBI taxonomy): Eukaryota > Metazoa > Chordata > Crocodylia > Crocodylidae > Crocodylus > Crocodylus porosus. Next base: position 2,836,183 of record NW_017728938.1, on the reverse strand, counting down.
CTTGAACCAATATCTTAAAAGTACAAGGGTGCTCCTGTTTCCCTATTCTCCCTAGAAGCACCTAATCTCCCAAAAGCAAGTTTTAACTTCAGTGGAGGAGAATATTTATACTGTGGGCTTCCTGTGTGAAACTCTAGATGGATATGGTTACTGGATGTGTTGGAACATGGACAGCTTGCTGCATTGCTTTTTTCCCCAAGCTATTTTGTATTCTTATGCAAGGAGCTTATATGCCTTGTTGTAAGTGGCTGGTTTTCTTGTCTGATATCTTTTTCTCACTCGCCTAATGAGCTCCTTGCTAAAAACTGATGTTTCAGCAACATTACCATTATTAGTTATGGTGCCGGTAACCAGAGGTCTCAGTAGTGGGTGAAATTTAAATTGAGTTTGAAGCACATTCAAATCATTCAGTGTTGTACTTTCAGTCAGTTTAGTTTGCATAGTGTATGATTTAGTTATTCACATTTTAGTTACTGTGTTGATGTTGTTTAGCAAAGACCTTGTTTTGCTTGGGACCTGACTAAGGCTCTCAGCCAATCTAATGTTATTTACAGTTGCTAGCATAAAACTAACGTTTTGTTCTGTGGGTTCCTGTTTGATGTTATAAGTCAAGTCACATTAGCTAGTGCCAGAATCATTTCCATTTTGCTTTATCCTGCTCACATGCGAAACAGCTAGCAGTAGGGAAAGATCTATTTTTACACATAAATGCAGGACATGCTTTGCTCTGCTGGAGTTCATAAAGGCATACTGTCTTGAATTGGAACCTACACTAAACCGCAGTGATTGATTAAAGCAGGAACAAGCAAAGCCTACGTTTGGGGGGGTTGCAATACCCATGCCCCTACTCTGGTCTCACTAGACCGGATACTGGGTCTTGCTCTGATACTTTTCCAACACCCTAGCCGTGCAAATGGGCTTCAGAGCTGTTCTATGTAGGGTGCTGAGGGCGCTCCCTAGTATACAAAGCATTGAGAAGAGCAGCATTAGAAGAAGCATCTTCATAATATGAGCTGTGCTCCCATGATCCTTGGCCAGCATAAAAGTCCCTGGGAAAAGCTGCCATTTCTAGATTGCACTGTTGTACATCCTTCAGCTGCCTCACCAAAACCTTTTAAAGTTCACATTGCCCCATTCTGTGAGGTGCCCAGAGTACCCAGCGTGGCAAAGAATGTGGGTTAGTATATACATGTGGATCAGTTGTGCAACCCTAAACCTTAACTTCCAGTTGACTAATTGGTGGCATCTCTGCCATCATTGCAACTTTGCTAGGGCAAGGATTTCATAGATTTCATAGACATTAGGGCTGGAAGGGACCTCGGGAGATCATTGAGTCCAGCCCCCTGCCCAAAGGGCAGGAAGTCAGCTGGGGTCATAGGATCCCAGCAAGATAAGCATCCAATTTACTCTTG
>NW_017728938.1:2822160-2834486 GCF_001723895.1 Crocodylus porosus | reverse complement strand
TCTCTCAAGCTTCTCCACATCCTTTTTGAATTGTGGAGCCCAAAACTGGATGCAGTACTCCAGCTGCGGCCTCACCAAGGCCGAGTACAAAATGCTGTTACATAGTGTGCCTGTCTGGCCTCAAACATCCGGTCACACGCAGCACGGCTCCAGATGTTCGAAGTTGCCCGCTTGTCCGTCCCTGTGGTCCTGCCGAGTAGATGTCCCTCCCCTAAGTAGTCCCTCTCCCAATCTCTCCTGCCACAACTTTGTATCTTCTTCAGTGGTGGGAGAGTCCGACTATTGGAGTCCTCTTGGTTGTGGCACCGCTGGACTATGATCTTCTGCAAGGCTCCACCTCCCCTCTACCTTGCCCTCACACCCTGCCTTGACAGGTTCCTGATGTTCTTCGGCCAAATCCCCGACTGTTGTTGCCATGCGTCCTTTTGCAGAGATGGGTTATAAGTCAGCCGGCCCAAACCCTTATCCTACCCACCAAGTCTTGTAGCCGTCTAGCCTCCCTTGAGACTGTAAACCCCCTTTTCTGGTTTAGTCAACACTCAGGCTCTCTACCATGCCTCACAACCCCTCCAAAGGTGGGCAACATAAAACAGAAAGAAAAGATACCAAAAAAAGTACAAAAGATACTTATGAGAAGCACTCTGCTCCCTTATCACCTGTTCCTACAGCGGGTCCTACCACACCAGGCCCCCCGGGCCCCTAAGGACTCTAGCTGGCCCTAAACTGGGTCTGTGCTGGACTGCAGGCTGCTGTGTCCTCCCTTCCACTCTTTGGCCAGCCTGTGAGCTCGCTGGACCCCGTGGTGGTCCCTCTGAGTCCGTCTTTCCCCATGTCTCCCACTGGGGCATCTCTATAATGCTGGGGTCAGTCTTCCACAGCCCTTCACACTGCCTATGCCCTTTGTCCCCCACTGGGGATACCTTCTCATGCCCTCCTGAGAACACAATGGTCCCAGCTGTTCTGGCGTCTTGACCACTGCTGGCCTCGCCGACTCTGCGGCGGTAGACCCAGGCATTCACCTCCTCCTGCTTCTCCCGGTCGTCTAACTTGGGTCCTTGGTCAGGGCAGGATGCCTCTGCCTCCTCTCTCTCTGAACTGCCACCAGCAGCATCTTCACTGCGGTGGGCTCCCCAGCACTCTTCCATGCTGCGGGAGACAATCCTCCTTCCCCTTCCCTGCTGTGCCGGCTCCCGGAGCGACTTCCTGGCTGGCGATTCCCTGGGTCTCAACCCCTTTTCCTCACCAGCAGCTCTTCTTATCTCCCTCATCCAGTCCCTGCCGCCCATGGTGTCAGCTGTCCACAGTTGTATGAAGGCACGGCTAACCCGCTTGGGTCCTGCCGCCATTTCCAGTTTCAGTGCAAATCCTGCTACAGGTGAGGAATTTTCTGTCTCTTTCTTTTCACTTTCCCAGTGATTTCCTGACCCCCAGGGTTCCCCCTGGCTCCTCGGGGTCCGTCCCTTAGGTCCTCCCCGTGACACGTAGCATAGTGATAGTCTGGTCTATTTTAGGTAAAACTGGGACTGCTTGTGTTGACAGTGGGGTTTGAATCTGGGACATATTCAGCTAAACCTATGAGTTTCTCTATTGTTCAAACTAATGGGGTAAGTACACCAGCTGTCTGCCTTGAGCTCTCATCCTCTTCAGTGGAACAGTCTCTTGGGCAGGACAGAGGTCTGCATTATGCAAGTATGTGCTATTTGAGGAAATGTCACCACATCAGGATGTAACCTCATCATACTGCATTACACTGTCACCATATGGTGATGCACATTCATCATGTCAGTCTGGCATGATGCAGCAATATCTCACAAGAAAGTTGTATTGCCCCCACAGGCATTGTGGATGTTTTTGTTGTCCTGTACTTCCTCCAGGATTGAGACAGTATCACAAATGAGTGGCAACTTAAACTCTGTGATATAAAAAAAGGGAGCCATGAAAAACTGAAAATAATGCAACTGATTTGGTCACTCAGTTTGGTATTCACCCCCCTCAAGCACTCTAGTATACACAGTGCTGGAAATAGAAGACCTAAATTTTGTGGGCATAATTATCCTTTCATTTACATTGATGTAAACCAGGAAAAACAGAACTGAAATCAGTGGAGGGTGAAAGCTTTGACAGCAAGACCAGAATATAAACCCCTGATATGCTGATAAAAGACACATGTTTTAACCTTTACATTAACACAAAGGATATCCCAAGCTATTAATAAGATACATTTCATTTTAACTGGAAATTTCACCCAATAGCTTAATTAAGAGCTAATTCACACTTGAGGAGAGAAGGAAGTGATTTGATTTATAATATCACATGTGATTAAATCACCAGCAAAAGAAAAAGAGAAGCGGGTGGAGGGGAAGCAAGAAGAGTTTTAAAACCTTGCTGTTTGTGAAAAATTAAATATCTTTCTGCTTACAAACCCCTCACCCCCATGTTTGCAGATTTAAAAGGGACTCGCTGACTTTCATTTATTTACCTAAAATATTGATTTTTCATCTTGCAGGGTGACTTCAAAATTCAATGTGAACTTTCTAAGGCACCTAATGATCCATTCTATTATCCCCCAGGACAAAGCTAGTTTCAGTTATTTCATGGGGAACTGATTCAGAAAATACCCTTTTTCTCCCTTGCAGTCTCCAAGGCCCTTGAATTATTTTGATGTCTGGAGACCTCTTTTCTTTGCAGCAGTATGGTGGAGTTAGTAAGCAGGACCTGGGGTGAGGAGTGATGGTGGGGGGAAATATAAGTCTGTATGTAGCCTGTGTACTTAAAGCATTTCTATAGCTTAGCTCCATTGAAATGCAAAAGATGAGACACTATTGTCAGATCATTTTAAACGCACAGTTACAAAGGCATGGGGTTCTTTCCAACCACATCTAAATATATATTACTGTCCTTTTTAAAAAAAATCTCTGTATTGATTTTCATTTTGCAATAAGCGTAGTTACAAACTTAGACTTGAGAAAGTATAAACCAATACAAACACCAAATATCAGGGGGATTATAAAATAGATTGTTCAAAGATATTGCAGGTGAGGTAATAAAGATACAGCTCAGAATCTAATAAACCATTACAATTATTGTTCTGCCTTCATCATTGCTCAGAACCTTAACATGCACAAATTATTACTAATAATTCTTTGCACTTATATACACTAATGCTTTGCATCTTTATTTCTCAGCACTCTTCAAAGGTGCTAATGTGTTTTATAAAATGAAAGACAGCCACAGCTAATGTAAGAATATGTCTCTATCAGTTATGGTTCCAGGCAGTACTATACTGAGACATGTCAATCCCGCACAAAGGCAACTACACTACTTCCAGTTCAGGAGATAGCACACATGGTAGTAAGCCAAATCCTATTTGTTTTATATATGCCTAGTGCTACTAGTATGTTTTCATGTAGCTACATAAGTGACATTTTTGGTTCTTACACAGAATTTAGATTATACTTCCACCTGCATAGCTACACTCATTCCCTGCTTCTCTTCTGAGCATGCTAGAAGGTTCCACTCTGCTCTAACAGCAGATTAGGATCACCCAGGTAAGTGTGTAATTGCATATAAATTCCCCCAAAATGTTGCTGGATAAAAACCATCACGGGTGGCTCTACCCAGGAGATCATCTTACAATATGGGGGACACATTGCTACAATGGAGCCTTCTGAGCATGTTCAGGACAGTACAACAGGGTGAGCAGAGCTCCACAGATAGAAATTGAATCTAAACTCTGCATTAATGTAAAAGATGGCATTTGTGGAGCTACATTTGGATGTCTAAGTAGAACTCACATGCTTAGAAGTAATGCAGAATTTAACTTGGTGTGTCTCCAAGCTGCTTTCCCGGTGCCACAATTTAGCCCTATAGGCATGGCCTAAATTAGGCCATGAAGACCCACAGTGAGCCACTGAGATAATCAGGACTAAAACCTAATTCTCTTCATTTCTAGTTCCCTGTTCTAACTGTAAGAGTTACTGACTCCCTCAACATTGCTGCCTTCTCAGCCTGCCCCCAAGGACAACATGAACACAAAGATAAATATCACTGTAGAGTCACAAATGCACTCCTTGTCCCCAAACACAACATGGTTAGGCTCCCATTCCATAGGCTAACCTTGTTTTCATCTATTCCCTCAGTCCATAGAATATGAATGGGCACAGGCAGCAGAAGCACAGGCAGTGTACAATGGAGACTAGGAGAAAGATGAATGAATACTATTTGAGGGCCTGATTTTTCCCCTCCTTTGAGCAGCAAAGAACAGGAGGTGGAGCAAAATGTGCACATTTGAGGTTAAGGATATATAAAGCACACAAAAAAGGGTCTCTACTGCTGTGGTGCCCTGTGTCACAAGGGGTACAAGACAGAGCTGTTCACCTGCAGAGCTGAATGAATATGCAATCGAGGGAAGGAGACTGTGGCAGAGGAAATCCCTTACAGCTTCCATTCAAAAGCAGTGCCCAAAGCAAGCAGAAACCTCTATGGCAAAGAGAGCTAGCCTTTTGAGCAGTAGGGAAGGTGTTAACAGCATGGGAAGTTACCAGCCCAGGAAGAAGCCAATAGCAAGCTGGAATACATGGATACTCTCTCTGTATGTTTATCTCCAGCCTTATCCCCAAAGCAGCTGTACAGAATGACCTTCTTTAGCATCCTCACTAGTGTCCCTGTCACTTAGCTTTGCCCTGTGCCTTACAAGTAATTGCATTGCTCCACCTGACACATCAAGCACATTGGGGAATGTGCCAGTCTCTGTTGGATGATCCATTGCTGTGCTGCCTTCACACTGCAGCTGGTCTTGTGTACCAAGTAGTCTCATGTAAGCCCTGGAGGGTCCCTCGATCACCTTCGGAGTGGCCCCCAAACTTGCCTGCCATGACTTTGGATGGATCTTCAGTGAAGGAGGTCTCCTTTGAGGGTACCTCCAGAGTTGTCACATCCATTGGCAGATGTCCATGGGGCTCCAACCTCCCCTACACCCCAGCCATGAGCCACGGATGTGATAACAGGGGCCTTGTGTGTGCACTGCCTGCCAGGTGTGTAGCCGCTTCTGACTTGCTGCTATGCTATTAAGAGACGGGGCTTCAATGGAGATCTTCCTGGGAGGGCTTCCCGGGAAACGGCAGTACTCACGAATTGACGCGATATTCCATGGGGCTCCGCCTCCCCTACACCACATCCACTTGCCGGATGGATGTCCATACAGTGGTGGTTTCAGCTTTGCAGGGTTGCCCGCAGCTTGCTTCGGGAGGAGTCCCACATCTGAGTGGGCTCAGTTGGTACTTGTCCCTCCGGCCTCGATGCGTAACCTGCCCTCTCTCAAGGCTGTTAGGTGTGATGTTGTGCCTACTGAAATGCCTCCAAGTGGGGCGTTTCATCCTTACACTGTTTCTCTCTCTCTTTGATTTTTCCTTTTTTTTTCAAAAGAAATATACTCCTGGGGTGGAGCCGCCTCCTGTCCCCCAACCTCCTACAGGGGCTCAAATCCCTCCCCTGTTCTGCCTCCTCCAGAGAGCTTAAATGCTTCTCCTGCCCTCCCTTCCACAGGGAGCTGAAGTGCTTCCCCTGCTCTGTCTGCTGGTGCTGCGCCAGCTGTGCACCTCTGGTGTGCTGCCCACCAGCTCTCCCTCTCTCCAGCTTTCCTCCCACCCAGGTTCTGGCGAGGCTTTTAAACTTTCCCATGGTGGCCGGTACAGCTGCCACGATTGGTCCAGCTGTTCTCCGCCAGGGAAACAGCTGATTAATCAGCCAGCGTAACACCGGCTCATGTGGCTGCAGTTGCAGCTGCTGCCGTGGTTCCGGCTCCTGCTCTGGCTGCCCAGCCAGAGCTGAGTTTTCCCTGCGGGGGTTCTGTTTCTGGGGTTTGGGGCCTGCAAGGATTACCCTCTTCCCTCTGGAAGCCTGTGATGGCACCTCACTGCCACAATGGGCCTCAAGATCTCTTTGTGGTCAACCCTTGGACAATGACCTCCTCAGTATCTATGTCCCATTCATCATGGAAGGACATCTGAGGTTCCACCTGGGTCTGGGAGGTTTGAGACATTTCGTCTTCCAAGACTTTCGCCCATTGCTCCCGATGTTCCCAGGAGGATGCCACTGATGCCACTGATCACCGCCGCATTCACAACACACCCGCGATCCTCCATCAGGGTCCCTGGTCTCCTGGAACCCAGCTGAGTAAACCCGCACTGGGTGGGGAATGAAAACAGAACAAGAAGAAAAGAAAACCAAAGAGACTGCACCAACAACACAAATCAAGCACTTCAATAAGGACCCCTAAGCCAAGGGAAAAGAAGACCAAGAGGGGAAAAACAACGAGAGGGAAAAACAATAGAGGAAAGGAGAAAAAGAGGAGTGGGGGGAGCCCTAGAGCCGTAGGCTTGCTGACTCCACTCCCCCAGTGCCTTAAGCGGGTGTGTCCCCTGGGCTGGAACCCGCACTCCCGCCCTGGTCAGGGTTTCCTTCAGTTCCTGCCAGAGCCCTTTTTAACTCAGCATCTTGGCACCGTCCATCTTTGATGTGGGTACCCTCAGTGGCTCCAGCTACTGCCACCGCCAGTCTCTCAGCCAGTCCCTCCAGCCTGCTCCTGAGCTGGTCACTCCCAGAGGTGATTGCTGCAGCTCCCGCCACCACAGCTGCTCGCCTCTGCACAGGCTCTTCTGTTCCTGGCCGGTGCTGTTTCTCCCTGGTGTGGGGAGGGCTCGCAGCCTCCACTGTTGGAGCCATTCCTCCCCACACTGACCTGCCAGTACCAGAAGCCTCTGCCTTAGCAATCCCCCGCCACTCTTTCTATTCCCAGTGTGGCTGTTCCCGGACTCTCAGGGCTGGCTTTTATCTTCGCCAGGTAGCATCTCCTGTTGACATCATTCGGTCTCAGCTACAGATGGGCGTGGCTGATGAACTGCACGGGTGTCTCTCCCCACCATGCTTCTTCACTTCTTCGAAGTCCTGCAAGAGGTGAGTTTTTTTCTTTTCCATTTGCCTGGGGTTTGCCTGCAGATGTGGCTTCCCACTCGCCTGTTCTTACGTCCCTGGGACAGGGAACACACTGTTACGGCTAGCATGAATACTACAAAGGGCAGGATTTTAAGCCAAAAACAGTTCTGTTCCTCACTGAATATGCATGTCTGCTGTGTGCTTTGCCTTCAGGGATAAGAGGCTGCTTAGTGTGGTGGATGGCGTCTGGAAGGGTAAGCCAAGCGACTGGAACTACTATAATGAACATTTGTTAGGGAAGGCATGCCCTTTGGATCTTTCTTTTCATGTTCCCATCACATACAAATCCTGTGGGCATATTGTGTCATGGCCCAGTGCTAACATCCTGTTGCTGTTTGTGTCAGTGCAGCTTTAGTGCCTGCCACTTTAAGGGCAAAAGCAGGCAGACACCAGGATGGCTGCACCCGTCGGGCCTCGATCATTCGGTCCCGCGCTGCTCAGGGTTTGTCTATCCAAGGCCTTAGGGTGGCAGTCTTCTGTGAGGCTCCAACCTCCTCTGTACCTCGCCCTGACCCAGCCACGATGGAGTACCGATGTTCTTTTGCAGCCTGCCCTCCCTTGCAGGGTATCCTAGATTTCCCTTCTCCAGGGGCCTACCGCCGGTCTCTCCAGAATCTTGAGCTACCCATTATGGGCCTGCCTGCCCAACTTGGTTCTATATTTTGGCAGAACCTTCCTTTTTGCCGGGTGAACCCTTGGCCTTCTATTGCCCCCTGTACTGTTTTTCCAAAAGGAAACCAACAACAAAGAAAAGGAAACTTAATAACCAAAACTATCTACAACACCCGTGACCTTCTAATTACTACCATCAGGCAGCTGGGTAATAACGTGCCCTAAATCGCCCAGCCCCACAACAGACTATCCCCTTTGTGCCACCTTCTTCCCCCTTTTTATCACACTAGTGCTAAATACATTAAACAGACCCTCAACGTCCCTTCCAGCTCAGAACATCAGCTCTTCTCAGAAGGGTCACCTTGGGTCCTCGATTCTATTTTTTTGCAGCCTCAGTTCCTGTCATGACCGTCCGGTTCCCACTTAGGAAGATCCCTGGGCTGGGCTACACTTTTGCGGGTCCCTCTTGACTCGGTACCTTGCGTCCCTTAGAACCCTCTTCTTCTTCAGGGTTCCCCCCACCCCCAGGACACTTCACTCGCTTGTCTGGTCTCTGAAGCCTCTTCCTGGGGTCCTATGTTGAGCTGCAGCCTGGCCACCTCTTTCTCCCCTGGTCTGTCAATGGTGTCTTTCTCGTAACAACCTCTGGAGTAGCCTCCTGCCTCGTGGGAGGTTTTCTTGCTCACCCCCTTCTCCGAGAGGAGTCCTGGGGGTATTTCCCCCGTGCTCCTTCCTAGCCTCCTCTCTCTGTCCACCTCACAGGCCACACCTTTCATTCCCCCGTGCCGGCTCTCCCCCCTCCTCTCTCCAGCTGGCCGCACTTTCAAAAAGATGCGGCTAACAAGCTGCACGGGTCCCGCCGCCACTTCTGGTCCCACCGCAGTTCCTGCTGCAGGTAAGGAGTTTTCCTTTGTTTTCCCTTTTGTTGCGCCTCCCCTGGGGTGTGCCGGCCCCCAGGGCCCTCCTTAACCCTTCAGGGTCCACCTCTTATGTTTTCCCTGTGACACTGGCCATTTTCAAACATAGGCCCGAAAGGCAGCAGTCTGTGTTGAGCAGCTAAGGAGGCAACATTGGGCTGAGCTGCTCCTGGAACATTTTTGGGGTAAGGGTGAGGCAATGGGGACACAGGAGGCCTCAGTGGTCCTGGACATAACCTGAAACTGTACCCTGCTGGGATAGGGAGGCCTGGTGGGACTGCCAGTGGTGTGACAGCCCCACTTAAATACCAGGCCCATGAACCTCCCCAGTGTGAGGCAGGTCAGGATGCCTAAACCCCAGCCCCCACCTTTGGGTGGGTTACTAAGAGGGAGGAGTGGGGGCAGGCACAGCTGCGGCCACCTGAGCCCACAGGGATGCAAGACCCCAAAGGCCCCAGAGAGGGGGTGGCTGTGGAGCCCTAGAAAAGGGGCAGTTGAGAGACCCTGAGACAGCAGGGGTGTCAGTGGGCTCATCCAAAGTAGGGTGCATCTTCATGACCTGAAGGACTGGGTGTAACTGAGGGTTGAATAGGGTTGAAGGGATGGTCTGAAGGGCAGCCCCAGGGGGTATGTTGAGTAGGGCTGAAGGATGGCCACAAGGGAAGCACATGGCCAACCTCCCACAAGATCATGGTGTTGTGTATAAGGAGCCCAGGGAGGGGCTAGGGCAAAGTTGGCCCTCCATTTGATGAACTGGCTGGCACTACCCAGGTGAGGGTCACGGGAGAGGCCCAAGAGACTGCATGTTGCCAGCCAAAACATGATTCAGATATGCCTGATGGCCAGAAAAATAGCTCCAGGAGAGAGCAGGGCAAAGTGGAGGGGGCACATTATGGTGCGGCGAGCAAGAGACCCTGTGAGAGGGGATGGAGTGCAAGAGGCCCCTGTGAGTGTGTGAGTCCCCTGTGGCAGTAGGAGTGTGTATGTGTGAGAGACCTGGCAGAGAACTAGGTTTGGTCTGGTTTCTGGCTGGGAGTATGATAACATTTTGGATGCCATCTGTGAGGCATGAGCCATGGCGTAGGGGAGGTACGGAGCTGTGGGTAGCGCCCACTGGCATCAGGGCATAGAATGGACAGACTCACACATTTATTACCAGTTTATTGTAATAGCAAAGTCATGGGTGGACTGGGTGGACTGCCTATGTAGACAGGTGGGTGGGCCAACTTGAGACTCAACCCTGAGCTTGCTCCCCTGTCACACTGTTCTCACTCTCCTTACTTTTTGCTATGTTCAACAGTCTCCTAAAGTGCCCTCCACACTTAGAAAGCTAGCATGAAAAATCCACTAGGTTGGGACTTCCCAAAAACTAGAATAATGGTTCTCAACAAGAATTCCATGACATTCTGGGGTACCTTGAGATATTTTCAAGGGTGTCACAAGATACTGCACAACGTTAGCATTGTTAGGTAGGTAAACATGATTCACAAGATAAAAACTAGAGCTTTCATATAGAAATCCACAGTGTTAAAAACATTCTGACTTGTTGTGGACTTTCTGAGTTATTTGCAACAAAAAAGTTGTTCTATTATTCTTCTGTAGTCAAAAAAAGAGTAACAATTAAGATCTGGCATTTTCCAAAGGATGCCTCAAGTTTAAAAAGATTGAGAACCCTGAACTAGAGGTAGAACAGCCACCTTGGCAGACTGGAGTGCCAGATGTAATGAATTACTTGGTGGTGGGGAGGAGAGGAAATTGGATTTTATATTGAAAGCACCTGTGTGTAGATTGGCTTTCAAATACTATATGGAAACCACACAAACCTCTTTTTGGGAGCATGAAGTAAAATTTTTAAATCCACAGGCAGAGGAATATTCTGATTTAGGGTGGCTGCAGTTTTGCCATGACACTTACCACTTCCACCTCAAGAGGGGAAAAGCAAGTGCCAAAATGATTTAAAGACAGAATGCCAGTCCATTGCTGCAGGTCTGCTTTTCAGATTTTCTTCCTTTCATAGGTTTAGCTCCTGTTCTGAGAAAGGGATTTCTGACCGCGGAGGGCGGGGGGAGAAATGTATGTGTATAAAACTCAAACAGGAAATTAGTGATTCAAATTCTTGAGAGGTGTTTATAGTGAATTTTAGAATTTCAGGCCACTTGTACATGTAACAGGGGTTTAGTTCCCCTAAATTGAAATGGTGGGTTTTTAACTGTAACCAAAAAAAATGCTCTTTCAGTTGAGGAGCTTCTGTCACTGTTACAGGAAGTGGCCCAACCCCTTTTTTTTTTTCCAGCAAAACCTGCCGATGGTCAGGAGGTGAGCTGCCAGCAGGCCCTGAGTTGTGGTGGGGGCCTGGTCCTTCCCTCCATGGTGGTGGCACCCCCTAGGGTCACCTGGCCAGACTGCTAGTGGGCTGTGTGCTGGCTCCAAGATGGAGCAGCAACTGACCCACTAGCAGCCCACCCAGGCAGCCACTATGGAGGGAAAGACTGGGGACCCTGAAGCCAGCAGCTCACCCCCTGGCCACAGGCAGTCTCCGCCAGAAAAAAAAGAAGTGGGCCTGTGACAGGGCAGCCCTGTCGCAAGAACACAGGAGAGAGCAAAGAAAGGACAGACTCATGGGGGTGAACCTGGATGAAGAAGAAAGACACAGCAAACCTGGATGGGAGAAATGCCATGCCTGGCACAATCAGAGGTATTAGCTGGGGAAACCGAGGTAGTGACAGATCAAAAGCTGTCATGACAAACACAACTGATCCAGGATGAACCTGGACAGGGCAGAGAGGTACAGCCAGCCCGGGTAAGAGACAAACTGCTCCAGAGACAATTAGGAGGACCAGCTGGGAGAGCTGGGGAGACAACGAATCACAAGCTTTCACAGAGGACCCAGGTGCCTGGCACAGGAAATTTAAGGGATGCCAACAAAACAGTTGGCGCCGATCCTGAAGACAGAAGACCGAGAAAGAGGTGTGGACAGTGCAGAGAAACTCCAACGAAAGGGGATCGACTCTGGGACTTGAGGAGGAGTCCCAGCAACACGCTTACCAAAGAACTGAAGACCAAGTGACAATGACACCCCAGCTGCTGAGTCCAATCCAAGAAGTTGCGGTGAATTACTCCAGGGATCTAGAAGAGGAGAAAGATGAAAAAGAGATTAGAGGCAGGCAGGACGATACACCCGGACCCAGCCCTGAGAGTCAAGAGTGGGATTTGAACTGGGAAGTGGTGGACTTGGGACCCACGTGGAGCAGAATGGGGCAAGCGGCTGGGGTGAAGAGAGAGCCGTGGAACTGGGGCGAGGTAACCAGGAAGTCAGAACTCCTGGAGACAAAGACAAAGACTAAGACAAAGAATAGCACATGGTAGGCCTGTGTGAAGTGGCTAGTATTCACTTTGGATTCAGATTCAGCTGATTCCAGGGACATTGATTCAATTCAGTGATTTGAATCACTGTCCCATATTGATTCATCTGAATCTCATTTGAAGAATCACCCAGGCCAGGCTCATCCCCTGTCTGCTCTCTAGGCCCCAGCAATGGCTGCCCTGCCCACCCCAGCTCCAGGCACTTTGGGGGAAAAAAAAGCCCTGACTCACCGGGTACTGCCAGGTGGGGGCCATCCTCACTGCCTCCCACTGTCCCATGCTGTGTGAGGGGCTCTCACAAGCCCTCCAACCTCCCTGAGCCCCCGCCCATGGCTGTCCTGCCTGCCCCAGCTCCGGCCCTTTAAGAACCCTTTAAGAACCTCCCTTTAAGGAAGGTAATCCCAACAAGGACCAAAGGGAGCAGGAGAGCACACAAGCCTC
>NW_017728938.1:2809834-2821746 GCF_001723895.1 Crocodylus porosus | reverse complement strand
CCTCCTTCAGCCCTCCCTCCCTCCCCCGTCCCCTACTTACTGGCACAGAGCTTCCGGCTGCAGCAGGCGGAGAGTGCCCAAATCATTGAAGTTCTACGAATTTGTGAAGATTCGGAGAGCTTCAAATTGATTTGGACCTTTTTATTGGTCAGATTTGGAGATTCAGCCACCGAATCGGGCCAAATTTCCTCCAGATCGAATCAGCACCCGAAGCTTCACACAGCCCTAGCACATATAGAACACCTGTTGTGCATAGAGCAGGGTATGGGAATGGTGGAGCCCTGCAAAGAGGAGCCAGTATCCTGAGTCACTAACAGCCTGCAGAAAATGGTGCCAGAATGCTTTTGAACTAAAACACCTTTGATGTGTTTTAGTTCAACAGTGTGCCACTATTTTCTCAGTGCTGACATGCATTTTGCCACTTATACAACTACATGCACCGTAGCACTGGACACTTTTAAACGCACCCGGTGCTATGGTACAAACGTATGCAAATGCCCTGGGACCACCTGGAAATGAGCCGGCTTGCTCCTGGGGCAGTGCGGGAAGGCAGCAGGAGGGTGGCTGGGTGTGCTGGTGACCAGAGATGGCAGCAGGGATGGTGCACGGGGCGCTGGAACCCTGCTACACCCAAGCTTCCCCGAGCCTGCCTGGGCTTCCAGCACTCTGTGCACCATCCCTGCCACCTTCTCCAGCTGCCACCACACCCATCCACCCTCCTGCCGCCTCCCTGCGCTGTCCCAGGGGCAAGATGGATGTGCTGGTGCCTGGAGAAGGTGGTGGGAATGGTGCATGGGGTGTTGGAAGCCTGGGAGGGCTCAGGGATGGATGTATCACTGCAATTTGTTAGGTAGCAAACTAAAGTACATCGAGATGTAATGAAGTCATTTACATCGCAATACACCACTGCATGTGTACAGTGTAACTAAATTAAATTGCGATATGCTGCCTCTTGTGTAATATGTGATGCAATTAAACCACTAAAAAGGGCAATTTCGTCACGTGTACAAACACCCTTAGTGACTTAAATTATTTTCCTCCCAAAACAGTTGAAACTGTATGAGGGACAACTTGTTTATGTCATTTCATTTTTTATATTTCAATTAATTTTGTTTACCATATGGTCATATAAAGATGGAATTAGTGCTGGTAGATTGGACTGGTTGTTAGAGCCTTGATCTGGGCATCATGAGACTTTACTTAGTTTTCTGCTTTGATAAACTTCTTGACTGACCATGGATGAATCATTTAAATTTTATCTCAGTCCCCTTGCTGTATAACGAGAAGGATAATTCCTTTTCTCACAGAGGTATTGTGAGGGAAAATACATTAGAGTACTAACAGAAGTGGGAGAAAAATAAACACAAACAGTGCTTTCCAGGAAGAGGAATTGCATCAGTTTGACTCAACTCCCCAGTGTCTGTATAGCTCACATGCTCTTCAGTGGGGCTTTTTGGCACTTTTTAAAATCTAATAGCTGATTCAATCATCTATTAGATAAAAGCGCCCAAAAGCCCTGCTAAAGTGCATGAGCTATACAGATGCTGGGTGAGCTGTGTCAAACTGATGCAATTCCTCTTCAAGGTATGTGCTGAGCTTGGCATGGGGGCATGCCAAGCTGAAAGTAAAGAGGTGTTTTGGGGTTTTTTCCTATGTCTGTAAGCACCCTTAATGAGTGAAGTGCTTGGATGCTATGGTGATGAGGGTGATAGTAGGTAAAGAGAAGAGCCAAATGATTCCATGTAATAGGAAAAACCATTAGTTATACCTACAAACCCATGTGGTGAGCAGTTATATCACATACCTCTCAGACAAGAATATACAGGTCTGCTTTGACAGTTAAACCCTCCTGGAGCCGGTTGCAAGACTGAGTCCTTAGAATGGTGGTCAGACAGTTTTGCTTTATGGGGAGAGGAATATAAAGTGGTACCATTGTTTTTATATGAAAAAAACTCCCTAAGATATTTTAAAATAGATTTTCTATAAATTCTGTGACATTCACAAAGTGCATAATGTTGTAATGTGGCAGAAAAGTTTTTACAGCTGCTCATAAGTAATGCAGCAATCCAAATTAATGCCTATAAAAACCCTTTATAGTGCACCACTCTATTTGGTATTCCATGTATATATTTTTTCCAACTGCATAGCTATTTATGTACCATTTAGCTTTTAAACCATATAGTAATGGTGACAGTACTGCTGTGGTTGTGTAGTATTTGAACCATCAATTATTAAGGTGGGGGGCAATACAATTTGAAAATGCATTAGAAGCTTTTTTTGGAGGGGAAGGGGGTTGGAATACATGAGGCTAGAATATATGAGCAGTGTTTAAATAATTGCTAGTCACATACTGGTTGCCAGACGTGAGCTCTTAATTTTTACAATGTGCTTTATAGTATCTTCCAGCCACGTACTGGTGTTTTAGTTATTTCACAAACTGAAACTTAAAATGATCATTATTAGCATTCATATTTTAATAGAGTTTAAGGCTGGAAGGGATCAGTAAATCATCCAGTTGGATCTTTTGTATATTACAGGCCATAGAATTTTATCCTGTTACCTCTATATTGAGCCCAACCTCTTATGCTTTACTAAATCAGATCTTCCAGAAAGGCATCTGGTTTTGATCTGAAGACTTCAGAAGACAGAGAATCCTTTGGTAGGTATTCCAAGAAGCAATTACTTCCCCTGTTAAGAATCTGTGCATTTTTCATCTGAATTTATGTGGCTTTAACTCCCAGCCATTGTTTTTTTTAATGCTTTTTTCCAACTAAATTAAGGAGCCCTATAACAATAGTAGTGTGTCACCCTGAAGGTACTTATGTTCCATAAGCAAATCACTCCTTGATTTTTTTAACATAGTAATAATAAATTCTTATTTATTTTTCAGTGCAACCTAGGGGCACAAACCATACATCAAAGCTCTCTTTGGGACAGAGTAGGCTAACTCTTGGGGCCCAGGTTCAAAGCTCTGTGCTGCCACAGGCTTCTTGTATGATGTTAGGAAAATCACCCAGGCTAGCTGTTACATCACCTATTAGATGCTTAAGTGGATTTACGTACCTAAGTGAGATCCTATTCCACCCTGCTTTAAGTAGTCCATTAATGTATGTGTGGTATTTTGTAATATTATCATCCTAGCCTTAAGCATAAGTCACAAAAACAGTAAGGAAGAGGATGACCTACCCCACCCATCTTATGCGTTAAGCTTTTCAGGTATTCAAACAGGCTGAAACAGGACCACACTTAGGTGGTTAAGTCCACTTAGGCACATAATTGGTAGAATATAATCTGGTGTTCAGTTTCTCTGTGCTTTAGTTCACCATTTGCAGAATAGTGATAATAGCCCTTACTTCCCCAGGGGATTGGTGAGGAAAAATACCTTACAGATTGTGAAGTGCTACAGGGACCATATAATAAACTATACTAGGCACTATACAAGCACACAGTAAGAAGTCAGATCTGCCCTGAGGAGCTTATCATCTCAGTAACCATGTGTGTAACAGAAAAGCAATGCAGATCACAAAACAGAAATGGGGCAATCAGTTATCTCTCCTGTACTGAATTCTAATCCTAATCCTAGTTACCATCATAAACAAGTTTAGGGTCCAAGCTAAAGTGAGATGTGCAGCACTTTGTGGAAGGCACCCTGGCACATGTTGTGGAAGACTATCTAAAATAAGTAAATGATGGTCTCTAGGGTTTGCTAGAGCCAAATTCATTTTGGTGTAATTCCATCTGAAGTCACAGGAGTTGCACCATGGATGAAACTGGCTCCTTAGTTCTAAAAGATTATAGTGAACTCATTCTATAACTATCAGTATAGTATACTATGAGATACAGGTTTAATGACAAGACAATCTCCTAACCCCATCTCAGAGAGTGCTGGATTTTGTATCTGGGTAACAGATATTAGAGATAGCTGTGTTTTGACAACTAGCCCCTATATTCCTAGGACTAAAATAATTTGCAGAGTGGACACCATCCACCCCGTGTTGAGGGCCAGACAAAGACTTACCTCCATTCAAATCTCAATACCCAACCCTCTTCATGCATAGGGGTGAAGATCACCCAGAATAATCCCAAAATCTTTCACTTTGAAGTGAGAAGAATATCTTGCATAGTTCCTCATAAGTATTGTGCAGATTTTGGGATTGAGGGTGGAGAAAAGGTGCCCAATGTGAAGTGAAGCAAAGTCTTTGGCTTGAGGTACCATCAGTTTGGACAAAGACAGTCTTACAAACTGTATTTCTACCAGCTGTGCAGTGGGGAACTCCCTTCTCATCAGCACAGAGGCAGAAAAGGATCTTGGGGTCATTGTTGATTCCAAGATGAACATGGGCTGGCAGTGTGGGGACGCAGTGTCACAGGGCACTAAGATGCCTGCTCCTATAAGAACAGAAACTGCCTAAGGAGAGAGCCCTAAGAGCCAGACAGAAGCCCACAGGGGCAGGTTACTGAGGCAACAGGCTAGAGTACATTAGTCTGCACCTGCACCTACACCTGGTCAGCTGACCGGAAGAGGCAGGGCCCTGGGCAAATACAAACCCCAAGGCTGGGACTAGAGGGGGAGTGCTCTGTCAGCAGCAAAGCAGGGAGAAGCTCACCAGAGGCTTGGCTGCCTGTTCTACTCTGGGTAGGATTAAGAGGCTCCAGGAGCTCACCCTGGTTTATAAGGCACTTAGTACTGGTAGAAGTTTGATATTTTACAGGGACAGAGCACACCCTGAACTGCTTATATTAGGTTATAGCCCAGCGGCTCAGATTTTAGTTGCTGTTTGACCAGTGGATTGGGCTGAGGCTACTGGGGAAGGAGGAGGCCTCACTGGGGGCCCACAACAGTGTGGGGACCCCAGCGCCAGAGAAGGGCCTGGCAATATGGGAGAGAGCAAACCCCAAAGCAGAAACAGGGCTGCAGAGAGCCCAGCGCCAGTGTGGGCACAGTGAGAGGGCTGCGGAGAGCCCAGTGAGGGCAAGGGGCCGAGTTAGAGAAGACCCAGGAGAGACAACATCAATACCATCTGCGAGGCTTGGGGCGTGGTAAAGGGGTGGTTTTGGAGCCACGCATCTAGCCCATACGGCTGAGGGTGTCCCATGAATCATCCATTTTGAAGCAGGACAATAAGGGGTCTAAGAACCCACAGGGTTCAGTGGGGTCTAGTAAGACTGTGTCCAGACAATAAGATCAAAGGCAGCTTTCCTATATGAAAATTACCAGCAAGACGTGGTGGGGGAGAAAGAGGGTGCCTGTTGGGCAGGATTGGCACAGTCAAGGAGCCCCAGAGGTATCACGGCCATCCCTGGGGACCCCATCCCATGACATGCAGTCAGTAAGGCTAACCACAACTTGTCATGCATCCACAGATGCATCACGAGCAGGTCGAAGCAAGTGATCCTCCCCCTCTATGCAACACTGGTCAGGCCGCAGCTGGAGTACTGCGTCCAGTTCTGGGCACCGCACTTCAGGAGGGATATGGACAACATGGATAGGGTCCAGAGGAGCACCACTCACATGATCAGGGGGCAGCAAGGCAGGCCTTACACTGAGAGGCTATGGGACCTAGCCCGACCAGGGGAGATGCCTTGTTGGACCTGGTGCTGGCCACAGGCAACAACCTAGTGAGGGGGCTGCGGGTGCTCAACTACCTGGGCGACAGTGATCATCGCCCATTGGAATTCACTATCTAGCACAAGGTGGCAAAGGCCTGCAGCAAGGCAGCAGCCCTGGACTTCAGGAGGGCCGATTTCAATGAGGTAAGGAGAATAGTCAGGGAGACATTGAGGTCCTGGAGGGGAGGGGAGTCTGGTGTCCAAGAAGAGTGGTTGTTCCTTAAAGAGACAATCCTCCAAGCCCAAAGGGAGGTAATCCCAACAAGGATCAAAGGGGGACAGAGGGTGCAAAGGCCCCCATGGCTCACCAAAAGCGTCTGGGAATGTCTCCTACCTAAAAAGGAGGTGTACACCCAATGGAAGGGAGGGGCCATCACCAGGGAGGACTATACCTCTGTTGCTCGGGGATGCGGGGGGGCAGTCAGGAAGGCCAAGGAAGAGATGGAACTGGGACTAGCTACCCAGATCAAGGACAAGAAATCCTTTTTTAAATACATAGGGGGTAAAAAGAAGGTACTGGGTAATGCGGGACCTCTGCAGAACATGCTAGGAAATCTGGTCATCGCACCAGACAGCAAAGCTAACGTATTTAACAATTTCTTTACCTCCATTTTTCTGAGCAGGGACTGGGTCATGCCCCCCCCCGGAACCCCTGTAGGCCCCAGGGAAGGTGCACCCAGACCTAGGGTCAGTGAGTACCAAGTCAGGGAACTTCTGGAAGGACTGGACATATTTAAACCAGGAGGTACTGATGATCTCCACCCCAGAGTGCTAAGGGCATTAGCAAAGGTTATTGTGGGACCCCTGGCATGGCTTTATGAGCACTCATGGTGCTCTGGTGGTGTGCCAGAGGACTGGAAAAGGGCCAATGTGGTTCCCATTTTAAAAAAAGGAAGGAAGGAGGACCTAGGAAACTATAGGCCTGTTAGTCTTACCTTGGTCCTGGGTAAGCTTTTTGAGAGAATGATCCTGGCGCATGTCCACGAGAGGCCAGCCGGGGAGATTATGCTTAGGGGCAATCAACATGGGTTCATTAAAGGCAGGTCCTGTCAGACCAACCTGGTGGCCTTCTATGACCAGGTCACAAAATCCTTGGACGCAGGTGTCGCAGTGTAGTCTTTCTGGACTTTAGGAAGGCCTTCAACACTGTCTCTCACACCGTGTTCAAATTCACAGATGACACTAAGATGTGGGAGATGTGGGCATGCTAGAAGGGAGGAATAGGCTACGACAGGTTACAGGGGCGGGCGAATGAGAACAGGATGGGATTCAACACCGACAAGTGCAAGGTGATGCACCTGGGGAGGAAGAACCAGCACCATACCTACAGGTTGGGGAACTCCCTTCTCGTAAGTGGAGAGGCAGAAAAGGATCTTGGAGTCATCATTGATGCCAAGATGAACATGGGCCGACAGTGTGGGGATGCAGTCAGGAAGGCCAACTGTGCCTCGTCATGCATCCACAGATGCATCTCGAGCAGGTCCAAGGAGGTGATCCTCCCCCTCTATGTGGCACTGGTCAGGCTGCAGCTGGAGTACTGTGTCCAGTTCTGGGCGCCACACTTCAAGAGGGATGTGGACAATATGGAGAGGGTCCAGAGGAGGGCCACCCATATGATCAGGGGGCAGCAGGGCAGGCCCTACGAGGAGAGACTACAGGACCTGAACCTGTTCAGCCTCCACAAGAGAAGTCTGAGGGGGGATCTGGTGGCCATCTGTAAACTTACCAGGGGGAACCAGCAGGCAATGGGCGAGTCCCTGTTCCCCCGAGCACTACCAGGAGTAACAAGGAATAACGGCCATAAGTTGACTGAGTAGGTTCAGGCTAGCCATCAGGAAGCACTACTTCACAGTCAGGGCGGCTAGGATCTGGAACCAACTTCCAAGGGAAGTGGTCCTCGCTCCGACCCTGGGGGTCTTCAAAAGGAGGCTACATGAACACCTAGCCAGGGTCGCTTGACCCCAGCTTTCTTTCTTTCCTGCCCATGGCAGGGGATCCGACCTGATGATCTACTCAGGTCCCTTCTGACCCTACCAACTATGAAACTCGGAAATACTAGCAGAGACCCTGGAGCATGAGCACTGATCCATTTCAGAGGCACACTAATGTGAATTTTAGGGCATCCTTTGTCAGGGCACCTGAGCTCTACTTCTCTCCTGTACTCTGTGCTGCTGCTCCCTGCACTTCTGGTTGCCTGCACAAGCATTCTTATTCTATCCACTCCAAAAGCTTTACAGACAGCTCTGTTGCTGCTGTTTCCCTCTTGAACTCTATTCAAACACAGTATGGTTCTCCCTGACTTGTGGTAAGTGTAGCAGTTACTTATTATGTTTCTATTAACATTGAGTGCATTCTTCTTTCCCCTCTGTGAAACACTAATATTGGGCATGAAGCAGCCCCATACATCATCAGCTGAGGAGCTGAGGTTGAAGAACCCTGGATAAGAAGAGTAAACCTTTAAAGTCAGAATGTGTATTAGCTATTATCATCTGTTTATTCTTAATTACCTCTTGCCCTTATTTGTCTCACTTTAATGGTATGTCAGCCAACATTTTCTGTCCTCTCACTCAGTAACAGAAGTAAAAAGGATATGGATGGGCTCCTCCTCCAGTTACCAGTGAATCTTAGACACACAGAGCCAAATTACACCTCTGTAAATGTAGGCAGAAATGAGATTAATTCAATGGGATTGTTTTGAATTTAAATTGGTGCAGCTGTTTGCAGAATGAGCCCATGTGTAGATCAGTTAGGTGCCTTCCCCTACCTGGTCAAAAAAAAAAGTCCATGCTCTGGGCCAGACAGAGAGCTCTCAGTACAAGGAGAGATACAGAACTGCACCATCCCCAGGAGGATAGGAAGAGAGTCTGGAATCACATCTATTTGGACAAATCAGAAGTAACTCAATGGGGTTATATTTGGTAAACCAATATAATCAAGCAGAGAATCAGGTGCACTTTCCCTACTTCCTCCAAAAGCTGTCAGAGGGTGTTTGTTTTGACCAGCTTTTTCCTGATGATCTCCCCACCCCAAGGATGCCAGTGCAATGATCCTCCTCTGCACACTGATACAAATAGGGAATGGGGCAATGACCTCTTCTCT
The DNA here is from genome assembly GCF_001723895.1 of Crocodylus porosus. Lineage (NCBI taxonomy): Eukaryota > Metazoa > Chordata > Crocodylia > Crocodylidae > Crocodylus > Crocodylus porosus. The sequence continues at coordinate 2,813,037 of NW_017728938.1, read as the reverse complement.
TCCCAGTCCCCTTCTTTTGGTGATTTGTTTACCAGGGAACAAATGGGGCAGTCCATTTCTGTAAACAAGGATTGCTGTTGTAATTGGTTTTTACACAACGTGCACCCATGCATACACTCTTCCTAGTTTTGGTCACAATCTGGCTCACTGAGCCGAGCACTCGGCTCTTCCTAACAACTGGCTTTAATAACAACAACAACTACAAAGAAATCAGTCATAGGACCAGCTTGAGTCAGGGGAAGATGCCCAGCTGGTCCTAGAGTTCCTCCTTCAGGACTGCTTATTTAACACTGTCGCTAGTAGGTGTTGTAGGGTTTAGATGCCCTCTTTGTTGGTGCTTTGTCCCCCAGCAACATCAGGGTGAGACTTGGTTTCGGTGCCATGCAGATGGTCTGGGTGCTGCCCCTTCTCACCTGCCACGTCTTTGATGTTCTTGTTGAGGAGATGGTTCCCTGTTGGTGACCTGAAGGGGTCTTGGCCCTGGGGTGTCTTTGTGGGGCTCCAAACCTCCTTTTTAACCCAGCCTTACCATGGCCTTGACCTGGGTAGACGCTGCTCCCCACAGGTCTTCCCACATTGCCCGCCTTGGAAGGGATGGGTCTTTCTGGCCATCAATCTTCAGGGGTCCACCCCTTGTATCCAGGTCAGCTTCCCCTCTTCTGGAAAATTAAACCTGAACCCTCCAGGGCCAAACTGTGATGTAAAGTGAAAATGACTGGCTTCTGTTGGCAGGACTCACAAGATTCTCTATCTCAGGGCCCTCGATCCCCCAGGGAGACTTGTCCATCCCCTTTCTGTTAACAGGCATGGGTACAGGCAAGTGTCCTGTGCTCAGGCTCTGCTAGCTCTTATGGCATCACCTCCCCAGGGCCCAGCTGACCTGTGATCCAGTTGTCCTGGTCCTTCCAGCTGGCATTACCTACTTCCCCTTCTGGGGCCTCGTGATCCCCCGTGCTCTGCCCACTCCAGGGCTGTCTGGGGATGTCTGCAGGTTTGAGGAGCCATCCCCAGCCATGGTGCCCGAGCCCCTGGTTGGAGTCCTGTTGCTCCCTGGTGGTGTCCCTTGTGGCTGCTGCCCCACCATGGAGCTCCCTTGCCCTTGTCGGCCCCCAAGGCTGCCCTCTGCCTCAGTGGTCGGGGTCCTCCGGCAGGCGCCCGGTTCCTTCTTGAGGCAGCTGGAGTTGTAGCCCACCGGCTCCGCAGCTGGCATCTCCCAGCCGGTGTTCTGCTCCTGGCTTCCCAGCACAGCCCCAGCTGATTCCCTGGCCACGTTTTGAGCAGCCCACGGTGCTCCAAAGCCATGCCCCCAGCTTTCACCGATACGCAGGCTCAGGCAGCTGCAGAACTGCCAAGCCGTGTCTGCATCTCCTCCGAGCTCCCGCTCATCCTGGCTCCTAAGGTAAGTGCTGGGGTGTGTCGGGCAAGGGTCCAGGCCACACTGGGGGGGCTTTTGCCTCCCCTCTCAAAAACACCTACCTAGATCCTCTCTGTCCAGACAGCCCTTCTCTGATATTCTTTCTGTTTGGGTGGTGAGGCAGTGAGCCACCTGCCTCAGTAAGTCAGTAGACTCCATGCAATGTTTTCCCAGGAGGAGCAATATGTAATCAGATGGGACATTTTAAGTTGATGTTACTTGTTATTTAGGGCAGAATCTTGTTGCACTTTGGGTCAAAATGACACTTACACAAAATTGCAAATCCCAGTCCACATGCAGTGTGGATGTGCAAGTATCCACCAATGCTACTGACCTTCAATATACTGGTGACCAAAGATGCCTCCAGAAAATCCTTCTGCATCAAATGGGAAGGAAGATTACTGCACAAATGCCAACATCCTTACTAAAGCCAATGTTACCAGCACTGAATCAGTGATTCCCCAAGCACCAGCTTTTCTGGACCAGACATTGTGTATGGATGCCTGACTCTTGACCCCTAGTACAAGTGCTCTACTCCCAGCTTAGTAACAGCCTAAGACCTTGCATTGGCCAGAAAAAATGCTACAAGGACACATTGAAAGCATATCTCAAAGAAACAGATGCCAACATCAAAAGCTGGGAGAAGCTAGCTGCCGACTTACTCCAATAGTGCTGCGCCTCAACCAAGCAGCAGCCTGTTTTGAGGTAAAGTATCTTGCCCTTGAAGCAGAGAAGAGAAAGTGGAGAAAGGAAAAAGAGAGACGTCCTAGCCTACAGTCTACTCTCCCTTTTTGAAAGACCTGCAACTTTTGTGGATGGGTCTGTGGCTCAAGAATTGGACTTTTAATTCCTCTCATGACCCATCAATGAGTCATGATAGAAATGATCCTCAAATTGAGGGACTACCAATGACAATGGCACCTACTAAGCATGTTCAGCAGGCTATGCTCTGGCTGACCATGAGCCTCAGTGAAGTCTTGAAATTGTGGCTGGGAAAAATAGAGAAAGCAGGATGACCTTACTTTGTTTTAGGTCAAGAGCCTCCTCATTAGCAAACTTGCCTAGATGCTGGGCCCTACTCACCCAGAGGGGGTTTGTATTTTCATCTTTCCAATTTCCCAGTATAGTGCTTTAGCAACCAGACTATAAGGTAGGTATTATCTAGTGCCTGTTTCAGCCCTCTTCCCAAAGCTAAGCCATTCACCTTGCATTTCCTAGTCATAGGATACAATAGATGGTGATCAGCAGGAAGTTTCTGCACGTTGGGAAGCAAGGTGCAGGATAGAACTTGAAGTCTCTTCCCTTCCGTTCCAAAGCAGCTGCAGTCTCACAAAGCCACACATCTTCTAATTTGCCTTTTTTCTTCCTGGCCCCACATTTCCCTCTCTTCACTGGCCAGGGGTGTAGCTTCATAGGGCGCATCCAGATGAGCCCACACATGCATCTCAAACCCTTTTGAGACACTGGAAAAGACACGTGTGGGAACCAGAAATGGTTCCCCCTGTTGCAAGAGTGCAGCACGGGGGCAAAGTTAGACCCCTGGAGTAAAAAATAAAAATATCGCTAAAAAAAGCAGAGCAGGGAATGGTCCTGCACCGAGCCCTGAGACAACTGGAGTCTGGATCCTCCACAGAGACGCTCTGGCTGCCAGAGCATCTCTATTGTTGGCCCTCACCCTGGGACTGAAGCATGCTGCTTGCCTGTGCAGGGCAGGCAACGTGCCAGCAGCAGGGCTCCAGTGCCAGTAAGTGAGGGGCTGGTGGGGCTGGAGGAGGGGGAGGGGCGATGG
>NW_017728938.1:2803084-2809205 GCF_001723895.1 Crocodylus porosus | reverse complement strand
CCTTTGGGCAGGGGGCTGGACTCGATGATCTCCCGAGGTCCCTTCCAGCCCTAATGTCTATGAAATCTATGAAATCTATGAAACTCTGTAGTTACACCAATAAAACTTTGCCCAACTGGTTGCACGCTCTCTCTCTCCCTCTCCCTCTCTCTGTAGTGGTTTTTTGTTTTAACTGTGGAGAAACATGGATTTCAGGGTATTTTAAAGACTGACTTGGGGATTTTTTTATCAGGGATTTTTCAGTTTTCAAATGGGGAACGCCAGAATTCCACTAGGGAGGCCAGAGGCAGGCACCTCCCTGCTCAGAGCTGGCACCTTGGACCCAGCTGGAGGTGGCTGACCTCCTGGCCAAATGGGGCCAGGAGGACATGCTTTGACAGTTCAAAGCAGGTCACCACACCCAGAACTTCTTCTGGGCAATAGCTGCCCAGAAGGCCAGGCAGGGGGCACACATGGCAGTAGTGCCGCACAGAGGCCAACGCTGCAGCCACAGACCACTGTCAGCTGGCCCAGAGGGGCAGATGTCTCTACTGGCTGTGTAGTCCCCATCCCAATCTGCCAGGTGGCAGCAGGTCACAGCCAGGCAGCAGCCCCCATTGCCAAACTGCTGCAGTGGGTAGAGGGTGCAGGGAACTCTCAGGGCTGCTTCAGCAGTCCAGCTGGCACAAGGGCTAGTGTTCCCAGGTACCAACTGGATGGGGCCCAGAAGCTCCTGACAGCAAGTGGCTCTGAGCTACTTGCCAAGGCAACATTTTGTAGTGCTGGGGCCAGGACAGGGCAGCTTTTTATACTGCTGGGGACAGCACAAGTGCTGGCCCCAGGCTCTAATTCCCCCTGGCTGTAGATCTGGGAGGAGCCAGGCAGGGGTATTTTGCCCCAAGTGGCACAATTTGCTCTACAACAAATTGTATGTCCAAGCACATGTGCTGAGTCATAAAGCCTTGGCTCAAATTTGCGCCGCTTCTATTTGAGCTGCTGCAAGCACATGTGCTTGCATGTGTGGACACACCCAAAAGGAGCAATGGAGAGAGTATCAGATAGCACCTGACCTAGCTGGCATAGTTGTTTAAGTATATATTGAAAAAGTAGAGAGATATAGGGCCTTAAAACCTGGCTCTTCCACCTCCTGGATAAAAACGCTGACCATTAAACTATGTAGTTAAAACACTGGAGGTCTTCTAGCTGTGGTTTTATTTTCCAGCTACAGCTGTGGGACTTACACAAATACAGAGCCTTGTTCCTACCCAGCCAGAGCACAATATACTCTGGGCGCTGTAGGCTGCCACCCCCTATGTACTCAGGGGTCATAGGTTACCAACCCCTGGGCTAAACCAAAACAGGTGTATTAGGAAAGCAAGCACATCCTAAATGTACCTTGCTTTTCATTAGGTGCATCTACACATTCACTTTAATGCACAGTAGCCTATTTCACTGCACATTAGAGTATCACGGCAAAAAACTGTGCTAATATGCTAATGCACAGTAAAATAAGGTTGCTGTACATTAAGCATCACTAAAAAAGCATGTACGTTCACTACTACATGTTAGGGCAGCCTAATGCACATTTAGTTAACACCTCACATTAGAAGTAGTAAACTTAATGTGCAGTAGCAAAAGCACATTAATGAATGTGTAGATGCACCCACTGAGGCAGATATTGCAAGTTCCTATTTTTTCCCATGAAATTCGATCCCACCGTCACTAGGTAGTTATAGGAGAATTGGCTCTGAGGGATATCTCTGTTTCTCTGGTATCCTGTCGGAATGCTACTGGTGCCATGTTCTTAATTTTATAGGGTCCAATATGTATTAGAGTATTACACCATAGTAGGTGCTATTTCAGCTTCACTAGGAGGAGATGTACAGTACTCAGACTTGCTTTGGGAACCAAAACTGATATTTTAAAAACATCTTCAGAGACACTCTGCACAGAGCAGATTAATTCAATGTAGCAGCTGCATCCTGGTTTTAAGGAACTTTTTGGTGATGGGTGCTGCAGTTCTGCAATTGTAAAGTGATAGCATTGTACTCCAGTCTCAGCTGCAGAAATTTAATAACAGTGACTGGAGGAGAGTTTCTAGCAGGCATCCTAGAGGTAGGAGCAGGGGATATGAGGATTAGTTACTAGCATTAAGTCTTAGCCGTGCATAGTTTTTAGTTCACGGATGTTATTGTTACTCCCTTATATACACTGATTGAAAAATGTATGTGAACTTCCACATTTGGTGTCTGTGTAAAGATAATAAAAGGAACCCCCTTGATCAATTCGTGTTTGTGCCATGGGCAATGGGCTTTGTTTGTGGGATGTCAGGACGAATCTAGTAGGTGTAAACCAACATTTTTTCTGTCATATGTCCTAACTAATCTCTTCATTTGTGCCCCATCATATTTAAGAAACCTTTCAAATGACTTTTTCTTAGCAGACTGCCTGATTATAGATTGCAGAGCTCACAACAACAAATGTAACATAGTTAAAAACATTTACAGTTGCAAATGGAAAGTGTGAAAATAGTAAGGGGGGAGGGGAGGAAACCACCAAAGTAACAGGAAAACAAAATGGCTATGTGCTCCAATGAAATTTGCATCATTTTTTCTGTAAACTTAAAGAAGCTTCAAAAAACTGCATTTTCCTTCAGGGAGGGCTTGATATCAACTTGCAGCAAAGCAAGACAGGGCAGCAACACTAGAAAGCAGTTAATAGACAGTCAGGGCCCTTTTCTTTATTCCCAGTGCACCCACAACTTCAAAGGTCAAACTCTCCTCTCAAGCGCATTGGCACCAGAAATTAAATTTACCTTTTGCTTAGAGTGGTACAAATGGGTGCAAGACCAGAACTTGGTCTTGAGGAAAGGGAAAGCTAGTGCTTTTGCGTGTGTGTTCAGCTAGATGCATTTAGCTCCTGCTTCCAGTTGTTACTTATGGGCAAGCAACTTTCCCATATAATGCATCAGTTTCCCCATTTTTTAAATGGAGATAATTGTACTTACCGTTTAAAGCACTTTGAGATTCACAGATGCAAAGGCCTGTATAATAGCTACATTATAATGCTAGGTGCTGTACAGATGCACAATGAAAAGAGATGCTGTAACAGGGAACCCAAACCCTGTTACTTGGGCACAATGGAAGGCAGGAGAGGGGACTGTAACAGAGAGTCAGGGGCTTCTGTCACTTTAATCGGACACAGCAGGATAAGTTGGCAGTGTGGGACATAGCTGCAGAAGTGCAGGCTGGCTCTTAAGAGGGTAAAACACCTGTGTTGGAGGGTGGGGGTGGGGACGGACATAACAGAAGTGGGGGCTTCTAGGTATGTAAAACCAGGGCCTGAGCCACAGCAGTCAGTCAGACTCTGCAGGCTGTATGGAGAGAAACTCACCCAGGGAACCTGACTGTAGGAAGCAGTGCCCAGGGATAACCAAGCTAGCCACAAATGTGAGAGTGGGCCTAGCCTTGGAATTTGGGAGTTTGTGGTATGATATTGACAGCCAGTGGGGATAAATTGTATAGTAGTAGTTTGCTTAAATTTCAGTTGTGCTGCTGTGTGTTTGCTTGTTTGTTGAACAACTGGTGGACTCTGTAGGGGCACAAGCGGGGTACCTGGCAGGCAGCTACCACTGAGGCTGAGGCCCAGAGGGCCAGGGCATGAGTTAATGGATCTGGAGGAGAAAGAAGTGCTGAAGCTGAATAGGATGAAGCTTGGACAAGAGTTGGGGTCCAAGGGGTGCAGCGTTAGTCCAGGACACACAAAAAAAGTGTGTGTGGAGGGAAGACTTTCAGGTGTTGGGGTCTGAACTCCAAGCCAAGTGAGCCAGGGTGAAGCCACAGAGAAGAAGAAGGGACTAGGAAAAACACCTAGAGCTTGCTAGCTTCAAAGGGAAGCCTTCCCTCTTCATCAACAATATCAAGGCATAGCCCAATGTACTGTATTTTATTAAATAACTATATTCATTATTGAAACAAAAGGTTATGCTGAAAAATGCTTTACCTGTGGGATTCCTGTCGAGTTCAGTGCATGGTGATCTTGCAAGACCAGATCTCTAGATTCTAGCTTCAGCCTTGTGCTTATTTTTCTAAGTGATCTTGGACAAGTACCAACATTTCTGTGATTCAGCTTCCTTCCAAACCCTACTAAGTGTTCTGGTCAGTAATCAGTTTGGCAAATCCTCATTATTTCCATTTGTAAGAGTGTTACCTTTTGGGAGGTGTTCTCAGTGCATCATGTTGACGAGGTCACATGCACCTTTGGTTTCTCAGGGCACAGCAGGTTCTGGAATTAGAATTGCTTTTGCTCACTCGGGGGCTGGTAGTGCTTTGGCCCCTCACCTGAGAAGGAGACTGAGATATGTCTCTTAAGGGAGTATTTACAATGCCTTAGTTCAAAAAGCATTCCTGGGTTTTGAACTTATCACTCTGTTTAAGGCTCTAGAAAAGACACGGAAGAGCTGGCAACACCTAGGGTCCCCATACTTCCTTGGTCCAGGACAATATAGATTTAGAGTTGGAAGATGCTGAGGCAGTATTTAGATGACGTTCAACCCTACATCTGTCTCGTACATTCTGCATGGTGCTGATCACTAACTACTTTGTTCCCTTGCTGGGGATGGATGAAGGTGAGCTGTCTAAGACTCAGTCTATGCAAGACTAAGACTATGCTACAATTAATCAGATGCAGTGTTGGAAACACCAGGCCTTCAAAATGTTAAATCAGGTTCCAAAATCATGATATTTAAAAATGTTGCGTTTTACTTGTTTTGGTGTTTTGAATATTTAGTGTGCATCCTAGCAGATTTGTTGATGCTTCTCCAATCAGACTGTTACTACTTTTTAAATGAAAGTGGAAATTCTCAACCGTTTGACTGAGAACTGGGGACTCTTGTTGCAGTGAACCAGGCCCCTGAGGGGGAACTCTGGAGTGCTGCGTGGCCACATCTGAATACTCACTCGCACGTCAGTGAGCGAAGAGTGCAGAATGCAACGGCCTGTATGTTCATGGGCCTCAGAAGTCCCATTACCTCTGTGGTCCACAAGCAGTACTAACTTCATATTCATTTCTGGATGAAATTTAAAGGTCTTGTTTAACTTAATGAGCTGAGTGTTGATTAACTCCAAAGACCATCTCTGTGTGATTGCATGGTATTTAGAAGCAGTGCAGGGACTGCAGCATGCTGTCGGTCTCCCCTCTTGTGGAGGTGATTGGAAAGGAGGGGGAAGTCCCAGTGCCCTGTGAGATAGGAGAGGGTCCTCTGCTTGCATCCATGTATGCTTTGGTTCACCAGAGCCAGATATTGGGGACACCTTGGATAACAATGCAAAGACCACTCATTCACCTAGGGTGGCCTGGGGAATGGAAAGGAAGGAGGGAGTGAGATCCTATTTGGTTTCCCAGGGCATACCAGGGTCTGATATTAGAATTGCTTTTGCAATGTCTAGGAGGGTTGTAAAATGCTGGAACAGGCCACCTAGAGACTCTGCATCCTTGGAGGTTCTTAAACCCTGGCTGGGATGATGTAGTTGGGGATGGTCTTGCTTTTGAGCAGGGGCTTGGACTAGATGACATCCTGAGGTCCCTTCCAACCCTAATTTTCTATGATTCTCTGATGTTAGGAAGACCTATTTGGAAGACCAGTCTGCTAGGACAAGTGGCCAAAGCAAGTGTTACTTTTTTTTTTTTTTTTAACAGATCTAAGTGCAGTAACCAAGTAACACTCCCCTGCCTCTGAGGGGTTGCACTAAGCTTGCAGGTCATGCAGTTCATGGAGGTCTGCACATACAAGGTACTCCTCCGGAGTGGTGCATAGATTGTGGCTTTAGGAATACAGGCCCCTGAGGGAAATGGGGAGGCACTGTTGATCTCCAAGGAAATGCCTTGCAACGGGCACATGTCTTGAGCGGTGCAAAATTAAATCCGTTCCACTTTCTCTCTTACGCAAGGAAGGAGGGTGCTGTGTGGGCCCAGCCCGGCCGAGCCGCCCGCCGAGCGGGGCCACCAGAGCGGGGCCAGGGGCCGGGGAAGTTGGTATCCGAGGGCGCACGGAGAGCGCGCAGCGGGGCAGCAGGCCTCGCTTGCCCGGGAAGGGGTTGGCAGCGGAGGCGCGTGGCAGCGATGCGGGGCAGGGCGGCGGCTC
>NW_017728938.1:2774231-2802971 GCF_001723895.1 Crocodylus porosus | reverse complement strand
GCCCCCCGGCCGGGCAGGGGCGACGCGCGGGGCCCCGGGCGGCCCCGGGGGGAGAGGATTGCTGCCGCCGCCGCCTGCCCTTCGACACTGCATTTTTAATGGAAACATGGCGATCTCGGCTCAGACCTGCAGCGCATCTTCCATGGTCCCGGCTCTGTGCGGCCACATCGTCCTGCTCCTCGTCCTCTCCGCCCCCGCCGCGGACTGCTACAGCTTCCCCCAGCAGTACACGTAAGTCGGCCCCTTCCCCCGCGCTGCCTCCCAACTTGCCCCTTCCCCGGGGCTCGTCGCGGCGCCGGGCATCTCCGGCTCCAGCCCTCGGGAGCTCCGCCTCGGGCTGCGCAGCCCTGGTGGGGGGCGCGGGGGACCAGCAGCGCACAGGTTGCGTCCTCCAGCCCCGGGGATGTGGAGTTGGCAGCGCAGGACGCTGGTCCTCCTAACTTCAGCCCCTGGGGGGTCGGGGTCTGCACGTCAGGGCAGAAGGGAGAAGCGCAGCGGAGCTGAGCCATCGGGGTAGGAGGGACCGGGGTGAAGGAAGCATTGTGCTAGCCTGGCATTTTAAGAGCAGTTAATCTCTCTCTTATGTGTATATATATATATATAATATTTCTTTTTTCTTTGTGAAGGATGCATCCGAGAGCGATGCTCGGGAGGAGCGGGGCATCACGAGTGACTAATAGTGAAAGGGACACCCAGGGAAACATTGAAGTTAATATCATGAGCTCTTCAGGGAAGAGCTGTAGTGAGGGCACAGGTTCAAAAGATCAGGGTTAGGGTGCTGGACTTCTTTCTTGTACAGGCTAGCAAGTACACAAGTGCCTGTCTAGATGCTCCCTGCAAGCAGAGGAAAAGATTCCTCCAACAATGTTTGTTTGCAGGTGGGACTCCAGTCCATTACTTCTAGTTTATGCAGCCTTGTGGATCTTTATTCCAACCTGTTTTTGAAATCTTTAATGTGAAATATTTCCCCTCACCCTCCCTTGCTAAGAAAAGCGGGGAGAAATGGACTGAATCTTGCCGGAAGACTCAAACTTTATCAGTGCGTGCAGTTTTTTTTTTTTTTTTTCCTCAACTGGTTATCTAAATGTTAATTTTAGTGAGAGGAAGAACTAGAGATGGCTTTGGCTTACAGGTGCACAATGTAATATCCACAATCATGCTGTGGAGTTTTAGTAGAAACTAAGATCACCTGTGATGAACTATCACTCAGTCTGAAGATGTGTGGTTTTGGTTTTTTTTGGTTTTATTTTTTTTTTTCTCCCTCTCTGAACTGACCCACTTTATTGGGGGGGAGAGGAGGGATTCTGTCACTGCACTAAAATCAGAATTCATATAATTTTTGAGAGGATGGGTGAAGAAAGGATGCACAATGTATTTTGAAAGGAAATATGTTAATTTTGAAAGGAGTTGCATTTAAAAGGTCATCTTGTTAACACACTTGCTCTTTCCATGTTGTAGTGGTTACAAGATAACCCTTCTCCACTAGAAACAATTCCATTAGAACTGTTTCTGAGCTGTGTCGAGATACAGTCACTTCTGTTATGGATATTGAGGTCTGTGATGGGGGGGAAAACTGCAAAATCAGACCATTCAAAGTAAAGGCTGATACTGTGGCATTGCATTGTGCTGTTCTGTAGGTAGGGAAAGGGTTCACTACTGAATTAATAGCAGTGTTTCTCTTAACTTTATTTTGTCCTCACAGATGTTTGTTGGTTTGTGTCAAAACTTCTGTGTTCGTTAAGCACAAGATGCTTTTATGCTCAATTTTTTTTTTTTGTAATATATTTTAATTGTGTGTGTATATTTACCTATAGTATGAGACTTCTGAATGCACTTAAATTTCTGTATTTAGGCCTTCTAAGAAGGGTTATTAGTACAACTTACTCATTTGTTTGATACTGTTATAGTCATTAGTGTCAATATTCTGGCACTAGTTTTCTTCCAGAGGTATACTTAGCTGAAATACTTACTCAGTCACTTACTTGTGGCATCCTATAGATTCCTTTAGGGCTTTTGTGAGCACTGTAGCCACCCTTCTGAACACACATCATTGACCTCGAAGAGCATTTTTCTTTTAATCTAACTGTTAAATGTATGCACAAATGCCTTGGAATAAAGCTTTGAAGTGTCTATTGAAGGAGGGGTGGGGGCAAGGAAGGAAAGTATGCCTGCATCTGTACAAGGAGGGCCTGATCTTGCAACTCTACTCACATGAGTAATCCTTACTCATGCGGGAAGTCCTATTGGTGTCAGTGAGACTACTTGTATTTGAAGTATGAATGAGATTTGTGGTATTGCATTTTTATAGCTCAACGATCGTTTTAGTTTTTATTTTCTTCCTCCTTTTTAAATTCTGAACACGTAGCACTGAATGGTGAAATAATTACTTTCCGCTGACCAGTTTAGTTGCATTTTTTTTGAGTTGTAAAAACTTTTTGATCTTAAATGCATTTTTAGATTAATTTAAATTCATAAATATTGAAGTGGTTATATATTGTGCACTTGTTCATGTGTGCTGTCTGAGCAATACTTTTTTTGTAGCCAAGTTTTTTTTAAATTCCCAATGAAACAGGGTTTATTATAATAATACATGTACCGTTACTATCTCTGTTCTGGCTGTGTCAATGGTGTTACCAAAATGGACTCAATCCTGCACTTGAAGACAGTGGGGAATATAGGGTATTGGGTTTGTTTGCTTTTTTTTTAAATGTACGAGATTTGATCCTAAAAGGCAAATGTGTGTCTGGTGGAAAATGGCAAGCAATATGCTTGCTAACACTGGGTGCATCCAGATGAGTGCAGATGTGCAGTGTGTGTGGTGCACACACAGGCACTCCCTATGCTGTGAATTTGCAGCACGTGAGGTGGGGGCAGTGTAGGGGGGTTGACACTAGGTGCCCTAGAGTAAAAAAAAAAACAAAAACAAAAACAAAAAAACTCTGCACCTTAAAGCGGGATGGCCTTCATAGTAGCAGCATGTCACTGAATCTGGAGCCTGGCTGGCCCGAGCCACACTCTGGCTGCCAGCCAGACTCCGTGCTGCTGGATTGTCATGGCTCCTGCCCCACCTGGGGTAACGTGCCGCACACCAAAGTGCATGTGCCAAGCCCTGGGGAAAAGCAGCAGTGGCACATGATGTACCGCTGCTGCTTGCCGTTAGGGAAATGCCCATTCCTGCTCCTGGGGACGTGCCCATTGCATGTGAAGAAGGGGGGTAATATTAGGGAACACTGACTCCAGGCTGACCAGAAATTTCTTTGTCCTGTTCTCATTATGATCTGTTTTGTGAACTGGGGTGGGGGGCGGGAAGAAGAATCTTGAATGGGCATTGGATGGTAATGTATGATTGCTGGGCACTAGGTTAATGCCCTGTAACATGTGAGCTCTAATGTCTTGTGTACTATGCTCTAGGGTTCCCACAGTTATGTCTGTCAAAGGAAGATATTAAGATAAAAGTATAACAGTAACTGGCACAAAAACCTGCATTAATCCTCTCCTGCTGGCACTTCGCCTTTTATATTAAACCCCAATTTCTCCCTACCACCATACAAGTGTGATGATTACCTATAGGCTATAAAGCAGGTCCTTTTCTTTTTTCTTTCCTTACGGATTCCTTTTCAGAAGCTAAATTCAGCTTAAAAAAAAAAAAGGGATGCTAAATTCTTCTAGTTATGAAGGCAATTTTCCATTACTTTAGACAATGCTTCCTTATATCAACAGAGAAGAATATTGAGTTTTGATTAGAAACCCTGCTTATCTTTAGAGGTTTTCTGTGTGAGTTGCTTAAACCCTCTCTCTCAATAGGGCTCTCAGGAATGAGGCTGTTTTTACAAGCAGCTCTAGAACTGTTTCATCATGAAAGGCAACATGCAGAATTAGGCTATTTTTTTTTTTTTTTTTCCTTTTTTGAAATGGCTTGTTTCTGGAAGGTCAATCTCTTAATGTTTGTAGTGCTTCTGCATATTGGTTCCTGGTTCTGTTTCTGGTAAATCATTGGTGTTGCACATCATTCTTTCTTCTCCTGGGTAGCATGGTTTTAATGATCTTGTACTGAGCTAAGGCAGGCTCAGCTCAGCCAGTTGTCCGAAGGAGACATTTTTGTTGAGATTTTAAAAGCAAAATCCAAGATTGGAACAGACCCATTTTAACAGGCATGCTGGGTGGTTCCCACTTGACTGACAGGTTTCTTTTTATGTGGTCACACACACAGCCACACATGTTCGTTATGACTGAGATTGATGGCTCCGGGAAAAGAAGGGCTTTTGGTTGGGTTCCCCCCAGCCGTGCCTTATAAAATACTTGGAGACATCAGCTGGTTGATGCTGGTTTGCAGTAGGTTCCCTGTTAAGGCATGCTGGCAACTTCTGCATGGTTCCATTAGATTTGTTATATCATTATTGGCTATCTGATAAATATTCAGTATAAGTTAGTCACTTAGCTGTTCTCTGGGTACCCCTGCTTATTTCCTCTTAATGGCAATTAAACATATACAACTCCTTGAGAGTAGCCCTGATTTATAAACTGTTAGCAAAACTGTAACCAGTAAACAGAGCAAACTTGTGTCTCGTTCTGCAGAAATGCTCTTTCATCATTTGGACTTGAAAGAAAATTACCATCTGCTAGAGACTGCCGAGGGATTTTCTTCTTCTTGTGGGGCAGCAGATGCAGCCTGTGCCATTAAGCTGTTATGGTTAGGTTTGGCTATTTAATTCTCTTGCCTTAATCGCACATCTCTGACATCCAAGCAATAAACAAGGAGCAGGAGGGTCGAGGCATTGGATTGGGACTGGGATATAGGTTCATTGTGAGTCTGGTCATACCTTGTTATCAGAGATGTTGAAGGCTCCAGCTCTGGCTAATGTGAGCTGCCAGATGAATGGCACCACTGAGAAACAGGCTGCTTCTGTTTGGTCAATTAAAATAATTGGCCACTTCTGGTAAATATAGACCTTACCCTTCCTATGTGCTTCCGTTCCACCTCAGTATAATGGCAACGATGATCTCCCTGTCCTTTTTTGAGGGCTTTTTGTGAGGGGGATAATTCCATTAGGACTGTATTTTGATGTACCTTGTGTATATGCAGGGCAAGATGTGGAGGAAACCTCCCAGGAGCCATATGCAGGGCTTTGCAAGAGCGTCCCAAAATACTGTCCTCTGCAGAGCAATGTGGCAAGCAGGGCAGCTTATCTGGAGTAGTCTGCCTCAGCTTGAAGATGGATCTTTTTATTATTAGCCCTTATCACCCTTTTCCTGGGAACACCAAGGAGACCTTGTCAGGCACAAGCTCCTGAAGTGTCCACCACAGCTCCATGTAGGGGAGAATAAACACAAGAATCTCACTGCTACTTGTACAGCACTCTGTCAGTGAGAATCCCAGAAAGACGTGGGCAGAGAGGGAGTATTAAAAAAAAAAAAAAAAAAAAATCCATCATCAACAGTTCTGCATTCTTCTATTTGTATTCTGTTCCTGAATATTTCCTGCTCAGTGCTCATGTAAGGAACAGCTGTGTTTGAGCTTCCAAAAGGGAACAGGGAAGAAGTAACACCATAATCCTGATCCTTCCCTACCTTGCCCTGCCAGCCTGGAAAACAGCAACCAGAACATTTGTGCATGTTATCTCTGACCTGACTTGGTAGCTACTATCATGCAGAAAGATTCCTGACTAATAAGGCCCCATTTCATTTTCTTCTAGTGATTCTACTGGTTGTTTCCTCTTCTCTCACTTCAGTCCCTGGTGTTTATTGGTGTCGCTAGGCCCTTGCCACAGCTACCTTGCCTTTGGGTGAGGAGATGGGGAAAAGCAGTTTCTCATCTGCTGCTAGGCATCCCTATGACGTAGATCACTTATGAGCGTTACAGTCATGGGAGGGATTTTTTTGCCCATCCCTCATGTGTTTAAATGAACTTTGCTCCCTGCCTGTGAGCATCCCCTGTATCACATCAGTACTCAGCTGGCTTCCCAGCCTTTGTTCTTTCAACCCTGCACATTTCTTTTTGTAATTGGTAAAAGTTTAAGTCTGCCTTTTGAGGAGCAAATGGTTCCCACTGAAATCAATCAGAAACCCTCCAGAGCATAGGAGAGTGGAATTTGGCCCTGTCTGAGTCTAGCAGACAGACTTGGGATATTCCATTCGGAGAAACCTCTTTCTATTTTTTTTTTGCAAAGCTCCATTAAAATTCCAGTGACAGTAGTCAGGTTCCCATTCAACTCACAGCAGAATTTATTCTTAAGCAAGTGTCTCAGCTTTTGGGCTTTGAAAGCTACCAGAAAGCCCTTGGCTATTGAAGTATTGGTGTATCATTGCCTATATATGCATACTATAACAATGGGACCCAACTTGTTTTGCAGGTATGCTGCGTGTTGGCTCCACACGCTTCT
This sequence comes from Crocodylus porosus, assembly GCF_001723895.1. Lineage (NCBI taxonomy): Eukaryota > Metazoa > Chordata > Crocodylia > Crocodylidae > Crocodylus > Crocodylus porosus. Next base: position 2,796,591 of record NW_017728938.1, on the reverse strand, counting down.
CGAGTGCCACTCCCATCCCCTTCCTCTGCCTAAATTTGCTGCCCTGCTTTCTACTGCTGCCAGGTTTCCTGCCAGGTTGCCCATCTTCTCATGCCACACACATGCTGCCTGTGGCACGTGTGCTGCAGGCTGGCCATCCCTGCACTATAACATCATACATGTATAATAAACAACGCAAGTTGGCATTAGCTTTGGCTTTCTTTGTGCATGTGTATATGTGTGTTAGTAATCTGGTGAAACCTCAAGTTTAAGTCATTCTAAAGCAAAAATACTTAAGTGAAATACTGATCTTGAAAGGATGCTGTCAGAGCATTTAAATACTTGAATTTCTAGTGACCCCTTGGAAAGCAAAACATGCACTCAAGTTTATAATAATGGGGCTGTTTGGAGAGCTGGACTGAATGTTATGATACTGTTGTGGAGTTCTTCAGCATCAGTGAACGTGTATAGCCTGGTGTTCTTTGGTAAAGAGCCAGGAAGGGGAAAATGCACTGAATGATCTGTCTTTGTAAAAAGTGCATGGGTAGAACTACTTGCCCATTTTGATAACATCACCATGCTTCTATTGGGGATAAATATCTAAGACTGGAAACGACTAAAAGTATAGTAATAAATATATTAGGCACGTTCTCCAGAATGAAGGATTGATTCTTTGTCTGCAAAGCAAATACTTGCTTACATCCATTGGTCCATGGGCGTGTGGTATTTTAGCCACTTCTCTTTGGGGACAGGTGAAACGGGCTGGAGGCCAGGAGATGCAGAATGTACAGAGGTTGTATAGTCTGTGGTTTCCATGTGTATTCATGAACTGTATGCAAAGCCTCTGTTCTTTCAGGTAACTAGAAGAACAGATGCCCTTCTCCAAAGTGGCTTTTCAGTGAGCTCTTGGGGACAAAAAACCCAATGCAATGGGAGGCTTGGAATGTTTTCTCTGAAGTTTCTAGCCTCAACCGGGGATGGGAGGTGGAGGGACCAAAAGGAGGAGATTGGATTCTGGCTCTTATGCATGGTAATGCCCTATGTCAGTCATCAGATTGTTGGGTCGGTCACTTAGTGGTGATATAAAAACCTTGTACATTGTATTTGATGATAAAGCCTTTGGCACATGGTCAAAACATAGTGGAGTGTGTGTGTGTCTGTAATGAGCCAAATGCATTCTTGCTCTAGCTCCAGTAAAGTGAATGGGATTAAATTGAAGATGGATAGGCCCAAAAAAATGCTGGTGCTTGGAGGCCTTTAAATCTTTGCATGTAGTTAAGGAAGAGATTTATCAAAAGTACAGGTGAGGGCCCCTGCTTTCCATTGGCACTAACGGACAGGAATCGCGCTGCATTTTATTTATTTTTAATGGAGCAGCCTCCAATCTTGCTTTCACCAGCACAAATGAGTAACTCTACTGAAATGACTTTGAATTGGTGTTGCAGAGATTGGGATGTGCCCTGCTGCACTGATAACTGAGAGATCCATTTTGAACTAAGACTGCCAATTGGTAAGTGGACAAGCATTATCCTTAGTTTTCTATCATGCATTACAAAATGCATGTTCACTTACCTGATGGGTTACTTTGAATTATTTATGGGACTGCACAGTATGTTGGTGAACATTTCATTACTTTTACACAATTTACTGTAGAGTCTTGGTAATATGAGCCTTCTCACTACTACTGCCTGTTACTGGAGTCTCGCTAAGAAGGGATGGGAGGCTATAGGGGGAAATTCACCTGTTCATTCTCATGTGAAAATAGGTGTGGAGAGCCACGAATTGCAAATGTATCAGTGTTTTACTGTACACTGAAGAATATACCTTGGATTAGAAATGAGATTTGCATTCATACTGGGATGGGGCCAGTCAATGTGTTCATTAACTTCATGAAGGGTTATTTCAATGATAAGGCCTGGGTGATCCCATTTCTGCTTTGCCTTGGAGTTGGCTAAACCAAATCCTGTGTGTATGTGTTGGATTTTTTTGTTTTGCTTTTTTGTGTACAGCGTTGGCTGAAATGTTGGTGGGAATATGTATAAACCTGCTGCTGCTAAGCAATTAGTGGAATGGGTGGTGGTGGTGGGGAGGGTTCTATTGCATCCAGCAGAGTTGAATGTTTCAGCTGCACTGGAAGCTTGGTTCTCAATGGAGTGAATGTGGTTTTGGACTCTAAGAGCACCTATGTCTGTGACAGACCTCTGCTCCAACGTGTGCTAATTAGCACATGTCAGAGCAGACTTGATTAACTGAGTCCACTGCAAGTCTGGAGCATGTTAATTGGTGCACTCCAGCAGCCTCAGTGTCATGTATTCAGCATCCCTGCATTTCAAAATGGCAGAGGGGACACTTTAATTAAAGCGCATCAAATGAGGTTTAGCTAAAGTACCCCTGCCACCATTTTAAAGTGCAGGACATTGAATACACATGGTGCTGTGGGTGTTTTTTAATTTAGATTTGGCTCTTGGAGCGACTGTAATTTAAAGTGCTGCCCCCCAACCCTGGAGCGTCTAATGTGCATGTTGTCTTTGCTTTGTATGGGAGGAAGATCATTCAAATATTAACTGATCCATGTGCTCAGTACAAGTAGAAAGGTACGAGTTTCAGGTTACCTGGAGAATCCAAGCATAAAAGGAAGAGTTGTACAACTGTGTCAGTTGACAGTAATCATGAGCTCTGGCAGGAGCTAGCTGACCCTTTCGGTCCCCATGATCCTTCTGATTTTAAGAGGTAAAAAGGAGCGACTCGGCAGGCATGACACAAGTTCACGCTGCGGCTGCCTCCAGGTACCTGACTTGTGGATAAGTAAAAGCATCCTGTGTTCCCACTTTTGTTCCTCCATCTTTCCAAGTGCAAGCAAATTTTACCCCTTAACTGTTAAGTTGATGGGAAGAATTCAGAGGGTGTGACTCTGGTCAGGTGACAAATGGGGAAATGATTCTCTTATGACTTATACAAACTCCTTTCAAGGCATGACAGAACTAGGCCCTGAAACTTCATTGCAAAAGGAAGATGCTGTGCAAGTCTGCTTTGAAATCAGATTCTGCTTCTTACTAAGCATGTCTAAATGTGCATTTAATGTGCTTTTTCTAATTCGCACTTAAATTTAGTACCTCCAGTGTGAGGTACTGAAGAAATGTGGATTAGGCTGCCTTAATGCACATGGTCTTCTTCAAATGATGCTTAATATGCAGTAGCCTGTTTTATTGCACGTTGTCATAGTAGCATTTTTTTTTAAGTGGTACTTTAATGTGCAGTAAAATAGGTTACTGTGCATTCAAGTGCATGTGTAAATGCACCCACCCAGTAAGTATTTTTATTAAGTGCAAACCTGTGACACAGGATGTGTGGCTTCCACTCATCTTTCAAATAGGGGACTATCTTTCTTATTTAAGAAAAAAAGAAAAGAGACTTGCTCATGTGAGGTGTTTATGCTTCCGTGGATTTATAAAGCGCTCTCACTTGCAATGCTCTTGCTGAATTGATGAAATACTCTTGTAGTGGACTAGTAGGGGGTGCTCCTTCACTGACCCACCCACTTCACTGAGCCTAGCCAAAAACCAAGCTTGTGAGGCACACCAGAGGAGGCACCAGAGGCTGACCCCCTTCCTGGAGCACACCCGTAAGCCTGGGGTAGCGATGCCACCACCTGAATTTGGGTCTTGGTCTGGGCTCTGTGCTGCTCAGGATGCACAGACTCTGTAGACCTACAGGTTGCTTAATAGGGCTCTGTGAAATGGCACCATTGCGTTTCAAGGTTTTGACAGAACAGCTTTTCGTTTCGAATTTCATTTTGATTCGAAACCGCTGTTCCATTTTTTTGCTTTGTTGAAACAGTGACACTGTTTTGATGTTTTGTCCACTTTTGCTGTAACGGGGAAGCTCAAAACAGCCTCTGTCCTGGCAGGCAGATAGGGGACTGTAACCCCAGGAGGGCTGCAGGGGCTGTGCCAGCTCTCCCAGGGCTGCGAGCCCCCAATTTTTTTTGCCTGCCAGCTGAGGGAGGGAAGCTAGGTGCTGTCACCTGGGAGCTGGGGAAGGGAACTGAGCCCAATCATTTAGTTCCCCTCCCCAGCGCTAGGATCAGGCTGGGGAGGGGAACTGAGCCCAGGCTCAACTCTCTTCCCCTGTGCCATGATCGACTTCCCACAGCCTGGCTGTGGGAGGCAGGGAGAGCCAGGGCTGTGTTCCTGGCTGAGCCACATGGGGCTGTGGAGCCCTGGCTCTCCCTTGTCTACCACCACCTGGCTGCTAGTAACTTCGAAACTCAGTGTTTCAACTAGCCTCATTTTATTTCAAGGCTGTTTTTGAAGCCTTCATATAATTTTTTTTTTTTCACTGTGTTGTGCTCAAAATGAGTTGAAACAATGTCGGATCAAAACAGCCAGAGAAATTTTGCACAGCCCTATTGCTTAACCCCAGCAGGATATATCTGGGTGCTTCTTACAGCCTGATGCAAAAAAGTAGCCTCCCTTAATTAGCCAAGTAAAAGGACCAAGAAGACCTGCCCAATCCCTCAAGCATATACAACCAGGCTTGCTTTATTTCATAGACATTAAGAGCTGGAAGGGACCTCATGAGGTCATTGGGTCCAGCCCCACCTGCCATGCATGGGAAGTCAGCTGGGATCAAGTGATCCCAGCAAGAAATTAAATCCAGCTGTTTTTGAAGGAGTCTGGACTAAGTGATTGCACCACCTCTGTGGGGGAGTTTGTTCCAGACCCTGGACACTCGCAGTAAATTTTTTTTTTTTTTTTTTTTTTTCCTCTTATCTAGTCTAAATTGGCCCTCCTGGAGTCTATGGCTGTTAGACCTTGTTATTCCTTGGGAAGCGCTGATAAACAGCTGTTCTCCCAGGTCCTGATGTACCATGCTTATGAAGTTGTAGGCTGCCACCAAGTCCCCCTGAGCCTTCTCTTCTCCAGACTGAAAAGCCCCAAGTCCCTCGGCCTCTCCTCGTATGACCTTCCCTCCAGGCCTTGGATCATATGAGTGGCTCTCCTCTGGACTCTCTCGAGCTTCTCCACATCCTTCCTGAAGTGGGGGGCCCAATACTGGACGCAGTACTCCAGCTGAGGTCTCACCAGGGCCTAATACAGCGGGAGGATGACTTCCCTGGTTTTGCTTGAGATGCATCGGTGGATTCACGCCATAGTTTGGTTAGCTTTGCCCGCCATGACATCACATTGGTAGCTCATTCATCTTGTGGTCCCTTTCGGTCCTGGTGCTAGCGAGCATATTGGGTAGAGAAGGTATGCATGGGGGAGTACAAGTCAGAGAAGTAGCAAAAGAATAACCCTGAGCAAACAGAAGTGACTTGGTAGTAGCCCTTTGATTCGTGACATAGATTGCATTAAACTAAGTTTCTGGTAAGTTACTTACTTCTGCAGCTCTTTCATTTGCTGGATGTGGAAGACTGTGTGTGTGTATTTAAAATGTCCACCTGTCGTCTTTTGGGAGGGACTCTTAAATAGCCCTCCTGACCTCACCACCTGGACCCAGTCAGGGACACCATGTCATTTGATGCTGGCCAATAAATTTGAAAAACATCACTCCGCTACCTAATGGAGGGACATAGGGGCAGGGTCTTAAGCCCATGTCATGAGGTCAGAGCTCAACACAATAGAGAGGTTAAATTTACACCCTTTTACCTGAGGCCACTCACTAGGCAGTGGCAGTGAGTTGGTGACCTAGCAACCAGATTGATGGACATAGGTGAGTGAGAGGGGAGCAGACAAGCCCAAAGGGAGAGGGGGCTGGAGGGAGGTCTTTCTCAGCTAGAATCTGAGATCCATTGAACTTTACATAATATCTCTTCACAGTGATCCAAAGTTCACCTACGTGAGGTATGGTTTAGTAACAAGAGAAGATTCAATCTTTGGCATTCCCAGTTTTAACATGGGGTTGACTTTTTTTTTTTTTAACTTTATTTATTCTTTTGATTTTAGGTTTTGGGTAGCTGCAACATGGAAGCCAAGGAGGAATTGCATGTGAGAAACAGATGGTCTAGGAAGCCTAGTAGAATAATATGAATTTTTATTAGGTGTTGAATATTTAGCCAAATTTTGGGCTATGACTGGCTGAGCATCCTTTGACTCCTGGTTTACTGAAGTCATTACATAGCAGTAAAAGTACCTATTCCTCATGTCTAAGTTGGCCTTATAAATTAGAACCCTGTACTAAGTACTTACTCTTGATGTTGCATTTTTGATGTTTGGTAAGGGGAAAAATAAAATAACACATGCACAGGTGATATAAGCCTCAGGGGCTTTGCAGGGGGGAAGGAACACCTCTTTCAAGGTAAAGGCAAACCTATTGCAGCAGCTTGTCATGTGTAGCAGAAAAAAAAGTTGGAAAAATGTCATTTAATTATTCAAAGTCTTCAAGCTAGAGAAGGTTACAGGAGTGTGAGTCTACAGCCAGTTAGGTATGCATCACAGCTTCAGCTGAATTCTGTTTTTTCCCCTTCCCATCCAGCCCATGCTGCAAAACTAGATGGGTTGGATAAGTATGAAAAATCAATGTCTTTCCCTTATGTGTATATTGGTTTTTTGTTCGGGGTTTTTTTTATAATTTTGTTTGCCTGGGAATCTTAATAATTGTCTTCATCACTTGGTACATTATTTTGCCTGATGTGGAATGACAGCAGTTCTGAGAGCTCCAGGAGTGAATTTGTGTAAGCCCATAACAAGCCGTCCCCCCTCCTCCACGTGTGTGAGGCAATGAACACGTGCATATGTATACCCCATCTATATACGCTGGTGCCTGTTTGTTTTAGGGTTGAAACAACAACCTTACCCTACTGGGACTTACAGCTGTGCAGAAGAAGTCATCCTCTTTATCAATGTATGCTGTTCTCTGTGACAGTGCTATACAGGTTTCCCTTGCTTTGTGCAGGTTCTGTGTGTGCGAATTTGCTCTTATGTGATTACCCTTTTCATACCAAATATTCATTGTATGCGAGGTAACTTCACTCTTATGTGATCTGTGTGGTGGAAACCTGCAGTTGAGTGCTTTGTGTGGTGCACTGTGGGAGTGATGAGCACCAAAGTATAGTCTTATGTGTGGATCTGTGCTCCTTGCTTGTTTGTCTGCAACATGTTTCTGTAGTTGCCATCCCCATTATGGTAGTGCCCTGTGCTCGTGTGTACTATCTGCTGTTGGTAAGTACCAAAATTGTTTTGTAAAAGTGGTAGACATAGGTCTGCAGGTCAGTACAGTTGAGGTCTTGGAATGTATCCCTATTTGTTACATTGTAAAGAAGGTTCCTTTTATGCAAACTAGAGTTATGCTGGAAAACAGCGCGTAAGTGAGGGGAACCTGTATTTACAAGCTGTGAGCCTTTTAAGTTATTGGGCCAAATGTTTCCTGGTATAATATCATTGCCTTCAGCAAAATTGTGCTCTGGATGAGTTCGGACCTTTTTTTCTTCTAATTTTAAAGAGTGCAGAGGCTTGATTTAGTGTGGTATAAAAGGGAAAAAATGCACTATACATTTATTTTCTATTTGTACATAGATCTTAAATGCCTTTGTAGCATACTCCTGAACAGCCATCTCTTCCAATTCATTTGACGTGGTAACAGATTCTCTCCTGGTGCTCCTGAATTCAACACTATCTTTTTCCTTCTTGCCCTGAAACTAAAGGGATCCCCTTTGTCTTTTTTCTTTTTTTTTTTTTTGGGGGGGGGACTTAACTGAACTGCCTTGAGTCACTGTCTCTTGGGGGTGGGGGGGGTGGCATGAGGACTATTCTGCCTTTCTCTTAATTCCTGACAGGCCTGATGAGGACATGAGCTCATTTTCTCACTTCACGTATGCAGTGTCTAGGGCCGTGCAGCTGGCCCCAGCAAAACCTGTACTGCCTCACCTGTCCTTCCCTTGTCAACGAAACAAACTAAGAGGATGAGAGGAAGCTGTAATGTCCTATGGCCAGCTGTGAAAGGGTGTCTTGCAGCCAGGTTCTGACACAAGGTCCTATTTCACAAGTGTGCCTGCTTAGGTAGCTGATGCTTTTTTTTCCTCCCCCGTCCCCCTCTGCGTTAGCCCTGTGCTATCTTGTACAGCATGCCATTCTGACAGCCTTGTTTGTGCCTCATTTCCCTTAATGTACAATATTATCTAGTCTAGGATCGGACTGAACGCAGAGGCAATATTTTGCATGAAGAGTTACCCATAGTGTTGCAGATACATGGGAACTGTATTCATTTTCCCTTCTTGACACCTTTTCCTGGTAGTCTTGTACTGTAAGGACTGCTGTTTTTGATCAGTTCATGAACGTAATTAGAGACACTCAGTAGGCTCTTTTGTGAAAACCACTTAAGTCGCATTTCAGGGTGGCTACGTATATGGCGCCCTCCTTGGAAAATGGGCTTTCCTGTTTTGTGGGAACGCAGCTGAATGGTAAATGCAGGTGGATTTGCCATGGCCAGATGAATATATTTTTATATAGTAACTTGTATAATCCATTCACATTTTTCCTTAGCTGTATGGTCACAGAAACAGATGGATTTAATACCGACTGCTGGATCTCCTAAAATAAACAGTATTGGGTCTAGGCAGTGTTTGTGTGCAAACCCCCTCCTAAAGAAAACTATGCTGTTGCAGGAAGTGGTGTTGATGATGTAGTAAATGGCACTTGTCCTCCAAATTTGAGAACACAGCACTTCTTGAATATGGTGTTGCGGAAGTGAAAGTGGGGCTGCCAGGTGTTTGAGTGTGTCCTGCCTCAGATATTATGCAAACTGAAGCCCTGACTGCACTGGGCCAAGTTCTAATTGAAATAATTGCAATCTGCCTGTTTGAATTCATGCTTTTGCTTTAAGTGGATGCAGAATTCATACTCAATGCCTAGCCCTAAAATAGTAGTGTAAATATTGCTGTTGTGCTACAGAACTGGCCACATCATTTTTTGCAATGTGTCCTGTAGGGATCAGCCTGTAATTGACTAAAACATTTTTTTAATGTTACGTGAAGTACTATATGAAACAGTAAACATGTCCAGATTCTACAACAGAAATTGGATATCGATGCTAATATACAACTGATATAAGAAGAAAATTTTAACATTAAATCAGCTATACTGGCCAAAAAAAGCTGATAGTTGATAATGTCACTGATAAATACAATATGCCTTCTGGCCACGGTGCCCAGATGATGCATGCAAGAATGCAGTTGGGCAGCATGGAGAGCAGCACCTGGCAGGTAAGTCTGTGGAGAGGAAGGGGCATGGGAGAGCAGATCAAGGCCCCCACAATGAGGGAGGGAGTGGGGTAGGGGCTGGTGCTGGAGGTGCTGCCTAAACAAGATGGCGAATGAGGCTGGGGTAGGGAGTAGGACAGAGCTGTGGGCAGCTCATCTAGAGGGAGTAGGCAGGGAGGGCAGGTCTCCACTTCTGCGCACATCCTCTGGGGGAAGCATGGAGGGGCAGATGCAGGCTCCTTGCTGCAGACTTGGGTCTCTCAGTCCTTCTGCCTTTCACTCAGGAGCCCCATGCTAGCTGTGCATCCCCTGTCCAATGGCAGCAGTGGGGGCAGTGAGTTGTGCTTCCTGCTGCTGGGCGGACAGGAGAGCGTGGTCAGCATGGGGCTCCTGGGGCAAGGCAACAGAGCAGAGAGCCCCAATCCCACAGTGAGCAGCCTTCATCCACACTCGCCTCACTTGGCTCCACTCCAATTAATAGCATCCCTATACTTATAGTTTCATACCTTCTAGGGTTGGAAGGGACCTGAGCAGATCATCTAGTCTGACCCCCTGCCACGGTAGGAAAGAGTACTGGGGTCAAACAACCCCAGCAAGGTGTTCATCTAGCCTCCTCTTAAAGACCCCCAGGGTAGGAGCCAGCACCACTTCTCTTGGAAGTTGGTTCCAGATCCTAGCCGCCCTGACCGTGAAGTAGCGCCTCCTGATATCTAGCCTGAATCTACCCTCTGGCTGTAGGGCCTGCCCTGCCGCCTCCTGATCATGCAAGTGGCCCTCCTCTGGACTCTCGCCATGCTGTCCACATCCTTCCTGAAATGCGGCACCCAGAACTGGATTCAGTACTCTAGCTGTGGCCTGACCAGTGCCGCATAGAGGGAGAGTATCACCTCCTTGGACCTGCTTGAGATGCATCTGTGGATGCATGACAAAGTGCGGTTGGCCTTCCTGACTGCGTCCCCACACTGCCAGCCCATGTTCATCTTGGAATCAATGATGACTCCAAGATCCTTTTTCTGCCTCTGTACTGATGAGAAGGGAGATCCCCAACCTGTAAGTATGGTGCTGGTTCTTCCTCCCCAGGTGTATCACCTTGCACTTGTCAGTGTTGAATCCCATCCTGTTCTCATCCGCCCACCCCTGTAACCTGTCTATGTCTGATTGCAGCCTATTCCTCCCTTCCAGCCTGCCCACATCCCCCCACATCTTAGCGTTGTCAGCAAATTTGAACAGGGTGCTATTTACCCCTTCATCCAAGTCACTGAAGATGTTGAACAGTGTGGGCCTGAGGACCGAGCCCTGGGGGACCCCACTGCCCACATCCTTCCAGGCTGAAAATGACCCATCCACCACCGCTCTCTGGGTGCGGCCCTCTAGCCACTTGGCAATCCATTTGACTGTGTGAGTGTTGACACCAGAGTCCACCAGTTTCTTAATGAGAATGGGGTGAGAGCTAGTGTCGAAGGCCTTCTGGAAGTCCAGAAAGACTACGTCCGCTGCTAACCCTGCATCTAAGGATTTGGTGATCTGGTTGTAGAAGGCCACCAGGTTGGTCTGACAGGACCTGCAGCTAATGAACCCGTGTTGGTTGCCCCTAAGTATAATCTTGCCTGCTGGCCCCTCGTTGACATGTGGCAGATTAATTCTCTCAAAAAGCTTGCCCAGGATGGAGGTGAGACTAACTGGACTAACAGGTCCTCCTTCCTCCCCTTTTTTTGAAGATGGGAACCACATTGGCCCTCCTTCCAGTCCTCTGACACCACACCAGAGCACCACGAATGCTCATAAAGCCGTGCCAGGGGTCCCGCAATGACCTCAGCCAATACTATCAGTACTCAAGGGTGGAGACTGTCTGGACCAGCTGATCTGAATACATCCAGTCCCTCCAGAAGTTCCCTAACTAGTTCCTCACTAACCCTTGGCCTAGGTGCGCCTCCCTTGAGGTATAAGGGGGAGCCTGGGGGGGGTGGGGGTGGCTGTTTCAGTCCCTGCTCAGGAAAATGGAGGCAAAAAAATCGTTCAATGTGTTTTTTAGCTTTTGTCATCTGGTGTGACAACCAGACTTCCTAGCGTGTCCTACAGGGGCCCCACGTTACCCAGAATTTAAAAAAGGACTTCTTGTTGTCCTTGATCTGGGAAGCTAGTCCCAGTTCCATCTCTGCCTTGGCCTTCCTGACTGCCCACCTGCATCCCAGAGCAACCGCAGCAACCGACCTCTCTGGTGATGGGCCCCTCCCTTCCATTGGGTGTGCGCCTCCCTCTTAGCTAGGAGACATTCCCGGATGCTTCTGGTGAGCCATGGAGGCTTTTGTGCCCTCCTGCCCCCTTTTGATTCATGTTGGGATTACCTCCCTTTGGGCTTGGAGGATCATCTCCTTGAGGAGCAACCACTCTTCTTGGACACCTGGGTCCCCTTCCCTCTGGGACCTCAGTGCTTCCCCAACTATTCTCCTTAGCTCATTGAAGTCCGCCCTCCTGAAATCTAGGGCTGCTGCCTTGCTGCAGGCCTTTGCCACCTTGCACTGGATGGTGAATTCCAGCAAGCAATGATCACTGTCCCCCAGGTCATCGCCTGTGGCCAACACTAGGTCCAACAAGTCATCTCCCCTGGTGGCGTGTGCACCTCCTGGGTTAGATGGAGGTCCTGCATTCTGGCTAGGAACCTACATGAGTGGTCAGACTTGGCTGACTGCTCTTCCCAGCAGATGTCTGGAAAGTTCATGTCACCCATGATGACCACATACTTTGACCAAACTACCTGTGTGAGCTGACTTGAGAATTCCTGGTCTAGCTCTTCCCCTTGGTTGGGTGGTCTGTAGTAGACCCCCACCGTTAAGTCTCTTTCCCCTCAACTGCTCTGTATTCTAACCCAGAGCACTTCAGAGTGCCCCTCCTCTGATTCTTTGCTAATTGACGTGGATGTGTATTCCTCCTTAATGTAGAATACCACACCCCCACCTTTCCTCCCTGTCCTATCCTTCCTGTACAGCCTATAGCCCTTGATACTCACCGCCCAGCCATGCGATGGGTCCCACCACGTTTTGGTGAGCCCCACTATGTCTGGGTTGGTGTCAGCTAGCAGGAGGGTAAGTTCCTCTTGCTTGTTTCCCATACTACAAGCATTTGTGTAGAGGCATTTGAGGCCTCCTGTGGATGTGTGCACTGGCCCCCTACTTCCAGCATTACCCTGGCCCCTGTTGCTGTCCTGTGTATATGTTCTATTTGTCAGTCTAGGTTGGGCTATACTTGTGGGTGTTGCTTGGTTTAGCAGTCCAAGGCTTCCTCTCTGCCCTTGTCTTCCCCTTCCCCTGACGAGCCTAGTTTAAAGCCCGTTGGAGGAGATCCGCCAGCCTAGAAGAAAACACATGCCCACCTTTTAGGGGAAAGGTGGAGCCCATCCCATCCAAGCACGTCTCTTGTCGTATGTGTTGGTCACTATCAAGGAAGCCAAAGCCTGCCTTGACACCATTCCCGAAGCCACCAGTTGGTCTCTGCAATGCATGTCACATGCTGTCTTCCACGTCTGCTCACTGGTAGGATAGAAGAGAAAACCACCTGTGTGCTTATCGCCTTCAGCACGCCCCCTCAGAGTGGTAGTCTGTCATCAGGTGGTCAGGGCTGCTCCTGGACACATCTTTAGTACCCACATGGATTAGGACCATAGGGTAGTAATCGATGGGCTGGATCATGGCATGGATTATCCCCTTCATGTCTTGAATCTTTGCTCCCAGTAGGCAGTAGACATCGCATGTCGAGGGGTCCTGGCAACAGTTGGGGCCCTCTGTACCTCTCAGGATGGAGTCACCTATGACGATCACTCAATGGTTTTTTCCTCCTGGACTGCTTACTTAAAAATGGTGGTGGCAGGGCTTGGACTAAAGCTCATTTGACAAGCTTTAGTTCAAGCACAGCTACCACCATTTTTAAGTGATGGGATGCAGGTGGCTCATTCAGGGGATCAGCAGCTCAGTTCTGCTCCCCACTCCCTCCCTCACCATGGGGGGCCTGGATCTGCCCCTTCCCCTCCACAGACTTATCTGCAGGCAGCTGCTCTTCATGCTGCCCAGCTGCACTCCTGTAAATCACTTATTGGATTGGTATCGGCTGATATGGCAGGTTAAAAATTGGCTATCGGTATAGGCCAAGAAAATCTTAATTGGTGCACTGCTTAGTTGAAATGGAGGATATCCCAAGTCACACACTTCAACATTTTTGTCACTTCTGGATTGTCCTGCTTGGGAGTGGGGAGAGGAAAGTGGTTCCCTCCTCATTTCCTCAACTTTGATCCTTCTGTTGCTTTTTCCCTGGTATTTCTTTGCTTGGACTTAAAATGTTACCTCTGCTATGTAGAAATTTGACAGTGGTGGTGGCCTGGATTTGTAGCTAATTTTGATCTTGAAAATGGCCTTGAAGAATCTGTTGATGGCTTCCTTGGAAGTGAGAAATATGGTTTATCATGTTTTAAATTCATATTTGTTGAAATTTTTGTTTGAGTAGCTCATCCTAACTATACCAGAGGAAAATGAGAGCAGCATGATACCAAGCCTTCTGTTGATTTCATGGCTTGGTAGGATGGATGAGACTAGGAAGTATGTTACAGCCTGTCAGAATGAGGGTGGACTGACTAGCTTTGGAAAAACCCCTGTGAAGATCATTGGGACAAACTTATTTCAGGTTTTACTCTGTTAGCTTCAGTTAGTGGGCCAAATTCATGCCTGGGGTAACCCGTGTTCACTGCTATATTATAGACAAAGATATTTCCCACTTACTAGTTTTCTCCAGGGTAGGTTTTCGGGGTCTTTCTTGATTTATTGGGCTCTTGTGAAACAGAATCAGTTGCCAGCTCTGCAGATGGGAGTCTCTAGGAGCATGAAGACCAGATCTTTAGTGGATTCTCTACCTCAGTCCTGCCCTCTGGGATGAGTAGATCATTCTCTTTTCAGGGCTGCTTTGCCTCTTTTTCCTTCTGAGGCAGTGGCATTTTTTCTCCCCTTACATGCATTTTTGGTCCCCTTCTGCTGTAGAATGTTTTCAGTGTGTTTTGCTAATAACACTTGCATTTTGTTAATCTTCCATTTTCAGGTGAAAGTAAGTTCTATGACCACCAGGCCAAGCAGTAAGTCTGCACCAGAGCTGGGAATAGACCCTACCTCATACAATTCCCGCTCACTTGTTCCTCCAAACGAGCTGTGCTCCCTCCCTTTTCAGTCAATGCAGTGGTATGAGCCTGGAGGATTTGGGGATGGATTGGAGTCATCTCTCGGGAACCAGAGGTCCCCTGTGGATAGAACTCTGACTAGTGCCTGGGCACCAGGCAGAGGGAGGTCTCTGCTCTTGGATAGGGCTGCTGCTCTGGACAGTTAAGAGAAGAGTTGATACAATTGTTGCCAAGTGCTTAGTGTGCCACAACAACAGGCTTTGCTAAATTAAATGGGGGTGTTCTGCAGCATAAGCCATTGTACATTTGGCTGCTTGTGCCATGTAAATTATGGCCAGGCACCTTTCCCAAGAAAGACTCCTAACATTACTTTTTTTGTGCTGATGATGCACCAGGTTTTTTATTGAGTCTGTATAATGCTGCAGTATCTTGACTTCAGAAGGCAGGGTAGACTTGTGCCGCCTTGACTGACTAAAGTGTAAGCTTTTGTGAACTGGAGTTGCCTTCATCAGTTGTGTAAAAAGGATGTGCACAGAGCAGTGTATAGAATGGGGGAGTGATTTGAATACAAAAGGTCGGAAAGGGAGGAGGGACAGGGGGGCAGTGCTGGGAGAGGCATACAAGAAAAGAGTCCATAGGAACAAAGGGGTCACAAAAACAAATCCAGGTAATAGGATAAGAATCCATAGTCTCTATTTAAACCATGCTTAACACAGTCCAGTCTGTGGATTTCTTGTTCTACAATTGCCTGTTCATAAATGTTCTCTGCCTGAGAACAGTTATCCTGAGGTCAGCAATGAGTGGCTACCTTGAGACGGTCATACTTTCCCAGGATAAGCTAGAGGGCATTATTGCTGGGGGGAGGGCTGTAGGTGGTAACCAGAAGGACTCAGTTGTCCTTGCCCTGGTGGTAGTATTATATTGGTATGAGGGCTGAGTCTGACTTTTTTTTCATTTTAAATGGCTACAGTTTGGGGGGTTCTATCACAAGTGTAGGAATCTCTGCTTCAGGTCCTTAAGGTATGCATGCAGACACCTGGAACTTTGCTTTAAATGATGGCTCTGTGGGGTATGTGCAGGATGAAAGCTGGAAGTGTGAAGGTAGCTGCTGCAGTCTGCAGGTTTCTGATGCAACATCAGCATCGCATTGTTACTAGAAGACCTTTGCTGTAGGATCTGGGGAAATGGATTTGCTTGGTGGAATATTCCAGAGTTAGTTTGATGGAGGGGTGGAAGCTGGTAAAGTCCTGGTGAAATTTTTCCAGAAAAATTTTCCCATGTCCATACAAGGAAGATGTTATTGATGTACCTTGTGTACATCAGGGGGATGGGAGGGCAGCTGCGGAGGAAACGGAATTCAAGGACTTTCTCGAATGTGGTGGTGAAAGGGGGAGCCATACATATACCCATGATTTTTGCCATTAATTTTTTTTGTAGGTATAGGGATTCTCCAAACCTGAAATAGTCATGGGGGATGTTGGTGTACAGAAATGTGACATCTGTGGTAGCTAATATGGTGTTGGTTGGAAGCTGACAGACACCCAAAGGCAATCTGCCAGTGTCTGAACCAGCTCTCAGGGAGCCTTGGAGCAATAGCGCTCCCTTATCCCTCAGAAATTCACCCCTTTGCATGGCTCCTGTGATAGCATCTGAAACTTTCTAGCTGGAGGGGGCTGTATATGCACACGCAGGCCTGTGTCTGAGAAATTCTAGAGGCCATTAAGCTGGGTAATTTACATGCTTCTTGAGCCTGTGCCTAGGGAAATATTTCACAGGTAATTTCAAATCTCTTGGTGTGTGGAAGAAGTCATTATTCTAAATAGAAAGGGGTTGATGATGTCATAAGACCCATCAAGAAGACCACATTAAAAACTGCTTTTGTCTCTTTGGGGGAAAGTGGGGAAACAAGCCTTAATAATATCTGCGCAAGCTTTTTGGCTGTCTGAAAATGCATGTTTTGAATTGTGTAAATGGTTTTTGGCATTTAAAAATAGAAAAATGAATTGTCTCTGATTTTCTAACATGCTTGTGTGCGTGCACAACATGCTGGGTTGTTGAAGACGGGTACCACGGAGTACTGTTTCACATGCACGTTTCCTGTTGCAAGAATCTATTGCTACCACCTTAGGAGTTTGAACATAGAACTGGGAGTCAGAAGCTTCTGAGTTCTAGCCATGGCTCTGCCACGGACAAGCTGGCTGGACTTCAGCAACTTACTTGACCTCGGTTTTCCTTATCTATGAAAACAGTGAGAGCTTTTGCCTGTCTGACGTGTTTAAAAAGGATGGGTTAATGCATGATAAACAACCTGGCGAAAACCTTATTCCATGGTCTTTGCTTTTGAATATCTGGGGTGGAAATTGCTTAATCACAATGAGTAAGCGATGGTGCAAGGTGAGTGGCAGTATGCTTATATTACTTATCTATTACTCTGGGGCATTTGGCTGGGGAAGGGACATGACTAACTTTTTGTCTCTGCCTTTTTCACCCCTTCAGCCTTGACTTCAGTGCGTGTGTAAGCTGCTTTCCCCTTTTAAAAGGAAAGACAATCTGATGTAGCTCTTCCTTGTGAGCACCAGGGGGCACTTCAGCTGTGTTCCCTCTGCAGTCCTGTTCCTTAGCAGGGGTGTCAAACACCCTGGGCCAGAAGTTTGGGGGTGAAGGGATCTTATTGCAGAGGCTACTATAGAATTGGGGTCTACAAACCTCTGCAGATAGCTGGGATGGATCCAGAGGGGTGCAGTAGCAACAGGCTGGCTTTTTGTTTTTGTGTTTTTTCTGTTTTTGTTTTTTCCCCCAGCCTTTTGAACTATACTGTGTAAGAGGCAAGAGGGGATTTTATTTTTTTTAAATTTTTTTTTGAGTCCCTAAATCAGGTAAGACTAGGTTCTTCTCTATACCCCCTCTTTTCCCCCTGCCCACTTGGCACCCCACTCCTTTCCCTTCTCTGATTAGCATTTCCCTGTCTCCTAACCACCATTGCAGCTGACTTGGAGGTGGAGGGAACTCCAGAGCTGTTCCTGCCCTCCCACTTAGGTTGTATGGGGAAATGGGTTTAGCAGGGAACAGTGACAGCAGGGGTGGGCAGGGTCCCCTCCCTACCCAGCTGGGTGTTCCCCTCCCCCCACCCCACCCCCCAGCCTGCAGCAGGCACAGAGTGGGACTCACCCTTGCCTGTGCTGCTGCTGCCCCCCTTGGTGGTGGCAGCAGGCTTCCCTTTCTGTGCCCAGAAGCATAAGTAGAGAAGTTGAGGGGGTGAGGTAAAACTGGGAGAGAGGGCAGTGGGGGAGGTACCATGAGCATAGAGGGGAAGGGAATGGAAGAATTGTTACCTGATTTGGGGACTTTACTTAAAAGATGGGGGGGGGGGTTGTCCCTGGCTGCTGCTGCTCCTGCAGCGTGATCTGCCCATCCCAGTGGAGGGGTGGGGGAGTGCAGTTCCCCTGCAGTGCTGGTTGCTGTTTCTACACACCCTCCCCCTTTTTTAAATCCTAGATCAGGGTATGGACATGACTGAGAGGCAGTTCTTATTTGCCCTGCTGGCTCTAGACTGACTGCAGTTTCTACTGGCCCCACTGATCTGGCCTGGGATGAACCCCATGGTCTGGATCCAGCTGAGGGCCTGTTAGTTTGACATCCCTATCCTAGAGGATGGGAGATAGGAAGTTGATCTAGATGTACCAGTAGTCCAAATATGCATGACAAGTCCCATATTACCTTCTGGACTTGCCTAGTATCAGCCCCATTCCATGCAGTGAAGTGCATCTCCATTATACTTCTGTCCCTGTGTGAGGGAAGGTAGGGGTTGTATCCACTTGTCTCATTGTATGAGGTGAAATTTGTGCTTACCTTAAGATGCTTATGATCTGTTAAAACTGAATGTTTTGTCTCTACTATTGTGGAACACTGAATAAGGCAGGGGCATTGTGACAAAACCTGATATAGCTCAGTGTTCCACACTAGATCTGTGCTGCCTTACCAGCACCAATCCAGTCCAAAGGTACTGTGGGCAGCTTTTAGGCTTGTATCATAAAGCACTGAGATAATGGTGCAAAGTGCAATAAATTTAATTTTTTTTTTTTTTTAAATGCTTTTCTTCCTCCCACTTCCTCTTTCACCTGAGTGCCTTGCTGAAAAGGAACAATCCAGCAAACAGCTTCTGGGAATGAAGTAGCCTGCATGTAAAATGACAGGGTTCTGGATGTTTGGCTATCAAGAGATGCAATGACTGAGCATCGCTAAGTGCTTTATAATAACAATGATTATACCACCCCCTCTTTATGATGCTGTTCTCAGAAGCAGGAATTTCTCAAATGGACTAATGGTGGAGAGAGGTGTTGTTTAAGATGGGGCTTTAACTAAACAGACACCATGTTGAAATGGCATCTAGAAAGCCCTCGATGTTGTACACAGTCCTATGACACTGTTTCAAACAGCCCTGTAGATGATGGGTGAGATGTAGCTGGAAGCCGAGATACAGTGGAAATAGAGCCACTGGGTGCATCTACACGTTCATTAATGCACTGTAATTACAGCACGTTAAGTTTCTATTACCTGTAATACTTCCATCATTCGCCTTGACAGAAATTTTTTGTGGTCTGATATATTCACTCCAAAAGATGGTCCCATTAGGTAAACAGGATATTTAGTCACTTCAGCTTTTATTGGGGACCAATGAGTGTTCATCACATTGTGACTGCTGCCACGTGGGAGCACTTGGATGTAGTCACTTAAGTTCTTGCTTGTAGGAGGCAACCGTCAATCCTTCTAGATCATGGTGTATGTGTGAGAGGTTACTAGACCTTTTGACATGTATGCCTAGGCAGGAGCACGGAGAACTGGAAGCTGCCCAGACCTTCCCCCCTTCCCCCACCCCTTTTAGGCCAGGAACACAAAATCCAAAGGCCAGACTGAATCTGGACGTTCAGTGCCGTAATGGCTGTGTTTATATGTATATTCAGGGATCAGGGTCTCCATGGCTATGGCTATGTATGCGTCCGAGAATCAAATCTGGGTCTCCCATATGGCAGAAAAGAACCTACCACTGAACCACAACAGTGGGTAATATATATTTTTTTTTTTTTTTTTTTTTTTTTTTTTTTTCTTGCAAAACAAGGTGCATGTCTTATATGGGGGCATGTGGTATGCAAACAAGATGAGGAAAAAGGGTGATCCATAGGATTATAGGATAGTAGTGTCCTTTGCCACTGAGCCCTGAGCTTCTGATTTCCGTCTAACTTTGGCAATGCCAGAGTGACTGCTTTGTTAGTTCTCCAAGATGCTCCTGTCCCACCTGGGACTGGCAGTCCCACAGGCAACTGTATTCAAAGCCTGGCTCAGAGCACCGTGGCTTTCCATACGATGGTGGGTATTTCCTGGAATGAACAGTTGCAGTGATGTTCCCTGCTTCCCTGTCAGCCTCTCAAGAGTCATGAATTATACACAGAATAAACTATCCTGGTGTGTCTATATCATTACATCATAGAGGACTTTAATAATTCATGTTGCTTTCAGAGCCTTTGCTAAGACTTGTTCTCCCAGGGCCTTCTTGCATTGGGGGTTGGGATCTCTTCCGTCTCCTCACAGCCATAATAAGGATGAGGAGACTGAGGTGGCTGATATGGCGACAGCATAGAGGAAGGTGCTAACAAACATTTGTCCGCCTAATTGGTCACCTGGCAGCGAATGGAAGTTGTCAGTCATGAGGTCTCAAGGGGACCTGAGAACAGAAGAACACGCTGTTACCTGGCTCATGTTGCACAATGTGGAACTGCTGTCCCACATCCTGGGATGCACTGTCCTGCCCCCCACCTCCTGCTCTGTGTGAACAAATCTTCCACCGCCTGATATCTATTGCCCAGGGCACCAAGCCAACTCCCATTCCTGACCTCAAGGGATGCAACCCCATGCAGTCAATGCAAGCAATCAGCAATGTAAGCTAGCTATCTGTCAACCAGAAGCAGAGAATGAGCCAAAAAATGAGCCCCCAGGCCCCATCAGGCAGGCTTGAGACTAGTCTCAGTGTGGTGGTGAACCACTGCTGAAGTCCCAAAGGACAACAGGCAGAACCAGGCAATCTGACTGACTGGATTGCAATTCAGATGGTGGCTCTGGGGCACCATCAGGACTGGCACAGATCTGGACCAAAATGATGTCCCTAAAGCCACGGTACGTAAAGGTTAGGGATGCCAGCAAAGTGATGGGTGCAGTGAGGACTGTCATCTCCTACTGTGAAGAGCTGGCTCAGGTCCTTGAGAAGGACCATGCTGTCACTTGCCATCGTGCTGGACACTGTGCACATGCAGGCCCAACAGGGTTCATGACAACATGAACACAACAGTGGTGATGCAGTAATCTCCCAATGGCTGCCTGGTGTCACACAGGAGCAGGAGGATGTTGCTCCTAGTTGCACCCCTGCTTGTCTGCCCTCTGCTGGCAAGTCACAGTTCGTGCAGGTCAGGGATATAATTAATACGGGTCTACACAACTTGAGGAAGTGGCCAGCCAATTTCGTGGGGACATAGTGGGGCTGGCCACTGCTTTCATGGGCTAATCAGAGCAGGGCCTCCCCATGCCTCAAGGGGAGGGGCTCCAGTGGCCCCGCCCCTTGCTGATGCCTGGTCACAAGGGTTCTGTTGTGCAGTCCTGCCTCTTGCTGCTGATTTGGTTATGAGGGCTGTCCATCATGGAGCCCTGCCCCTCACTGCCAATTGATGGAGAGGAGCAGGGCCACATGACAGGCAGCCCTCTCCGCTAATAAGTGGTGAGGGGCAGGGGTGGTAGCTGTTTTGAATTCCCCTTCATGCTGGCAGCCTGGAAGAGGGTTGGAAGCTGTGGGTATACCTAGCTACAAGGCAGCAGGGTCCTGCAGAGATGCTTTGCATATGCTACACTGCTTCTGGTTCTAGAGCTATGTTAATACATTGCTTTCTCCAGGCCAATTACTTTAGCTCAGTAGTTCTCAGTCTTTTTTAAGGCTTGAGGTACTCCTCGGTAGACTCAAGGCACTCCTCAGCAGATGCCTGCTCTTTCATTCTTCACTATGGAAAAATACTAGAGCAATTCTTGCAAAGCACTTGGTATGACTGCAGCAGGGCATAATAGTTTTGACACTCTGGATTCCTATTTGAAATCTCTGGGTTTATCCTGCCTATACTGCACCGTGCTAACTTTACGTGGTACACCGTATCACCCTTGAGGATGTCAAGGCACCTTGGTTGAAAATGACTACTCTGGCTTCTTGGCAGAGCTATCTCTATTTTGAGTTGTATAAACATTTACCTGCAAAGCTTAATTGATTCATATTTTTCAAGTGTGCTGGAATATTCGGATGGAAAATCTCCTAAATGATGTAGTTTAAAACTCTGGTGTCCTTTGTATGGCAACTCCATTCCCCAGTAATCACTTAACAATGAAACCACTCTGTCAAGAATGGCATTCGTTATATTTTTGAGGTTCCCGGCTGGAAATTCTCTTGTAGAAACTCTTCCTTCTGCTTCTCTTCCTGCAAAGAGGCTTCCTGTGAGTAGTTTGCTTTTTTTAATACTGTAGTACTGAGAGCAGTGTGTTCTAGTGGCTGAGATTTAAAGGGACACAACAGTCGTAACAGTCATGTGGGGGCCCTTTGCATTTCTGCTGGGCAAATGTATCAAATAACATTTAGTATTTGTTTTGTTTTTTTTCCTCTTGTTAGCAAATCATCATCTATAAGCAGATCGTAATCTTTCTCAAGCTTATTCTTCTTCTTTCATATATTATTTGCTGAATTTATTCTTTGGCCTCCAACTCCTTTGTGAAAAACTGTTTTTGCACTTTTTTTGATATACAAAAGTTGTTTTTCCTTTTTTTTGACATTCAAGATTTATTGCAATTGGACACATTGCTCTCAGAGTAATTATTACAGCTCTTGGTTTTTCCTTGAATTTCTTTTGATTTAATGGAAATTCTATTTTTTGTTTGTTTGTTTTTGCCCACCCCCAAATCCATGATTAAAATGAAAGGCCTCCCCAGCCTTGCTCATGCCCCTC
>NW_017728938.1:2771251-2774131 GCF_001723895.1 Crocodylus porosus | reverse complement strand
CTGCTGGAGAGGGGCCCCCAGCTGCTGGGCTATGGGGCCAGGGACCCAGGTCCACAACCCTCTGCCCCTGGCAGGAGTCAGTCGCTGCTGCAGTGGAATAGAGCCGCCGAGAGTGGCGGCAGCACAGGGTGGACGTTTCAGCTGGATGCGGAGCGGTGGCGGCACAGGGTGGCAGGCAACGGGAAGCTGCACAGGGTGGCAGGCAGCGGGAAGCTTCCCCCTCCCCCCCGGGTGTATGGCTGGCCATAATTCCAGTCAATAGAATAGTCCGGTTAGTAAAGTGCTGGACAACGGGGCGTTCACTGTACTTCAGAGGACATCATCAGAATTCAAAATGATCTTGACAAGTTGGAGAGATGGCCTGAAATCGGCAAGATGAAATTCAGTACTGACAAGTGCAAAGTGCTACACTTAGAAAGGAGAAATCAAATGTAGAAATATAAAATGGAGGATAACTGGCTAGGTAGAATAAGAGAAAAGAGTCTTGGGTTTATAGTGATAACCAAACTAAATGTGAGTCAGTAATATGATACCATTGCCAAAAGGCAAATCTCATTCTGGGTTATGTTTGCAGGAGAGCTGTGGGGATGAGGCCTCAGCTGGAGTACCCTGTCCATGTTCAGGGTGCTGTGCTTTTAAGAAAGCTGTAGGCAAACTAGAGTGTTCAGAGGAAAGCAAAAAATAATGACAGTAGTAATAGTGCAATGATGATAAACATGGCCCATGAGGAAAAGTTAAAGGATTGGATTTGTTTTGTCTAGAAAAGAGCAAACTGAAAGATGAAACACAAGTCTTCCATTACTTTAAAAAGTTGTTTCTAATGGCATGTATGGGGAGATGCTGAAACTGCAGTGGTTTCTCATCCGTGCCCCCCCCCCCCGCCGGCTTTTTCAGCTTGTATAATTATTTTGTTTGGCCATGCCCTGTGGCCCTGGTTTGTCACAGCAGTCACGTGTCCTATCTTTCTATAACTGGCTGTTTCTCTGAGTTTCTGCTACCTCCCTGGAATATTTGTGGTAAATGAACACAAATGGAGCACAAATACATATTCGCATTTTGTGTCAGGTTTACATGGTGTATTTGGGGGCTTTTGTTTGCTCAGCTCTTGGTTGCAGATTTATAAAGGCACGTCTTCAAGTTACCCCGCTCTTGTATTGTAACAGTGCCTAGACCACCTAGCTGGTAACTGAAGTCCTAGCTATTGAATCATGTTCTTCCCCAGATAAGCGATGAATTCTAGTGTTTTGGTTTTCATCTCTACATCCTCTTATGGCCTTCCTTTCCTGATAGGGAAGATGGGTTAGGGAACATGGGATGGGTTATCTTCCTGATAGGGAAGATAATGGGAGAGTTTAATCTTGACAAATATCTAGCATTCTAGCTATTCTTTTCACACCTTCTCCAGATAAACACCTGAGCATGTCCATGAAGCTAACAAGGAGTTATAAAAATGACAGTGTAGGAGGCATGGAAATTACTGGGAGTGTGGTCAGTAATTTCTGTGGTGGTTTTGCTATAAACTGGTTGTCTGCTAAAGGCCTATCTTTTTGAAAAAACCAAAACAGCAGAACCTTTCATGTTCTTTTTTTGTTTCTCTACAATTCCCAGCCCTGCCACAGTGACTGTTGGTATATACAGGGCTTCCTATTTCAGGTGCATAAGCAATTGAAGAAAATAGGCAGTGTTGTGTGTGTGTGTGTGTGTGCGCGTGCATGCATGCATGCACACCACTGTAGTTACAGGATTAAGCATTTTGAAGGACTAAGCCAATTAAAAGGAAAAGTTCCTGTGCAGCAAAAATTAGACAACATGGTAATTAATAACCTTATTAAATAGCGATATTTGGGCACTGAACCAAAATATGTGAATCAGAGTGAAGCATACTTGGCTGAATGTACTATGTGAAGTGTAGACACTTGTATGCTTCCTCTGGATAGGCCAGTAAGCTGTAGGGCAGTGTAGCCACTTATCAAATCACTTCTTCATTGTCCTTTCACATTTTCATGAGTCTTCATCCTCTGCTTTGGTTCAAGTTGAGGGCAGGGGAAAAAGAGGATTGAGACCTTTGGTTAATCGCTCCCTTTCTGTTCCTTCTTCCTTGCAGCAAGCTTCATCCTAGCATCAGGCTGCTTAAAATTTTAGCTCTGACAGCAACTGAAGTACAGATCTCAAAATTATGGTGTGTGGGTGCTGGGGTGGTTTTTTGTTTTGTATTCTCCCATGCTTTTAACAAAGGGTGCCCTATGATCGGATTTTTTTTTTCTAAAGTCGAGAGGTGCTCAACCTGCAGTCTGCAGGCTAGTCGTGGTCTGTGGAGCTGTGGCATCCAGCCAGTGGTGCCTCCCCAAGAGTCAGGAAATCTGGTGGCAGGGGAGCAGTGACAATAAATACCACCACCTTCTACCACTGCCAGATTCCCAAGCCCCATGCAGTGTCAGAGCCAGGCCACACTCCTTCTGTCCACATGGGAAGGTTGAGGCCAAGCCATATCCCCTTCTCTCCATGTGGCTGTGCCATGCCCTACTCCCATGGAGCTGAATTGGGGCTGGGCCATGCCCCTAGCTCCTACCCCCAATCCCTCTTGCACCTGGTGGGACTGGGTTGAGGCTGGGCCAAGCCCATTCACCTGATCATCTGGATTGGGGCTGGTCTGCCCTCCTGTCGCGCTCCATGCAGCTGGATTGGGCCATACTGCACCGGCCTGGTTGCCAGATCGATACCAACAGCTGGATCCAGCCCATGGATGGACTGAACACTGTCTCTCTAGCCCAGTAGTTCTCAATTTTTTTGTACCAAGACTCACTTGTAAATGTGGGTGGCCAGTCCCAATCCAGTGCCCCTCACTCCCAACCCCCCAGTGTGTGGGGAAGGGGGTGCGTG
>NW_017728938.1:2770034-2771140 GCF_001723895.1 Crocodylus porosus | reverse complement strand
CCCTTGCAAGCTGGAACTCTGCCAGCCTGCAAGGGAAAAGCTACAGTTTCCCATCATGTCTTTCTCCTTTTGAAGTAGAATTTATTTTTAAAGTTTGTTTGTGACCCACTTTTGGGCTGCGACCCATGGGTTGAGAAATGCTGGTCTAGCCCACCAGACAAAGCTGGAGCACTGCTGTTCCTAACTGAAGAGCAGCTTGTAAGTTCCTGTGTGAACCTCACAGAGATTGGTACCTGTCCACCCAGTGTCTGAACAAATATGGCTCCATCAATATCAGTTTTGTTTCCCCAAATTATATCGCTGAGTGTCCGGTTTTATGACTTCAAAGGACACTGAGGCAGAAGGTAGGGCAGGGTGGCACCTTGGAGCAAGGGTGGGCAATTAGGGAGTTTTGGTGAGCTGTTGCAGGTTGGGTCAGCACCCTCCCCACCTACTCGCTCACCAAAACTCCCCAAGTGGTTCTGCCCTGCGGATGAGCACTGCAGTGTTACACCTGGTGATCCCAGCCCCAGCATCTCCATGGAGAACAGCCTGGGACCTCCATGGGCAGGGTGGGCTTGGCCAGGCAGATTGCGGGGGGTGGGTCAGGAGTGGCATCTGTGAGTGGACTGGGCAGATGGAGGCAGAGCCAGGATCTTGGCACTGAGCATGGGGCTGGTGACCTAGGGCACAGCTGTGATCTGGCACACCTAAGCCCCCAGAACCAGCAACTGGTGTAGTGATGTGCAAGCAGCACATCATGGCTCTGCCCTGGACTAGGGCCCCACACTAACTGCCCCAAGATCCTGATCCTGGTCCTACTTGCTTATCCAGCCCTCAGATGCCACTTCCCACCTGCGCACAGCTCAATCCTAGCTGCCCGGCCAAGCGCACCCTGCCCACGTGGGTCCCAGGCCGAGGTTCCACGGAGCCCCTGTCCTCCTGCTGTGTCCTGCAGTGGGGTGAAGCAGATGGGCTGGGATGCCCAGGCAGCAGGGCTGGATCTGGTGATGGCCGCGACAGCAGTCGAAAAGAGCTGCTGGGAAGTGGAGTCCAGCTGCCATGCCACCCTGCCTCCCTTGCTGCATGCCTGAAGGCAGCAGGACGAGCTGCAGGTACCACAGCCC
>NW_017728938.1:2756668-2769934 GCF_001723895.1 Crocodylus porosus | reverse complement strand
CCACCAGAGTGGATTTGATTTAAATCAAATCAATTTAAATAATGCTTTAAATCACAATTTTGATATCACTGGTCAGGCAGCCTCGAGTTAATCGCTGTTTTCTACAAAAAGGGTATTCTTGTTATTTGATATCCTCGATTCATTTAACTTCTTGAAACATTGCACTTTCAGAGGGGAGTTAAGGGCTTGACTGTGTATGCAGACTTGCAGAGTGACAAGAGGGCTGATGGGTAGGTAATCGGGTCTGTTATCTCTCATCTCCATATAGTGCTGTTTAACAAGGATGTTATCTCTGGAGACACAAATCCACCGTTTTGAGAACTGAAAGTAAGCATCACAGAGATGATTAATGGGATCTTTTAGACTGAGCGCTGAGTCCCATTGGGTTGAGTGTCTTTCTTTAATCTTTACTAATCTATAGAGAAGCCTCTGGGAGCCCCACAAGGTTGGGCCCCTAATATAGTCCATGGCCTGTTGTGACCTATTTATAAAACTTTTTGTAAAAGGGTTACATGAGTATATTGTCTCAGATGGGGATTATAACTTATACAGGTTTTCCCTCAATTTATACATATTAACTGTTATGTGATGACCCTTTTGTACCCAAAATTTGTGATATACAAGGTAAATTTGCGTATATGAGATCAGCAGAGACCTGGAGAACATTGCCTAAATCTCAAATTCACGTGAAGCAAACCTACTTCTATAATGTAACAAATAAGTTCCCCTGTCAGCTGCTCCTGGGGACGGATGGGGTGAGCGCAGACAAGTGGAGCCCTGGGCGGTGCAGGGTATGGCACTCGCCCCAGCTCTGGCTGCAGTGGCCCCAGGAGTGGCTGATGCCAGCCCTCTGTAGCCACTGGGCTGCATCGTGCTCTGGTGCAGGCAGCTGATGCCAGCAGCTTCCAGGGCCCCTGCAGCCAGGGCTGGGGTGGAAATGGGCAGAGTGCCGGGAAGAGCCTGGAACCCCCTAAGCCTGCAGCAGCTTGCCAGCCCCAGCCTGCTCGCATCCGCCTGCAGGCAGCTGCACCTGCTGCAGCCCTGGGAGTGGCGGACACTGCCTGCCTGTAGCTGCTGGGCTCTGCCACGCCACGGAGTTTGGGGCACGGTGCCCCAGGGGAAACGGAGCCCAGGGGGCTGGGGCATGGCACAGTCCACTGGCTGCAAGCAGGCAGCATCTACCGCTCCCAGGGCTGCAGCAGGGGTGGGCAGTCATTTGCAGCTGGACAAGAACAGGCTGAGACTGGCCCAAGTCTACAGCGGCCACTGTGCGGTTTTTTCTTTGCTTGTTTGTGGGGGGAGAGGAGGAATAGGAAGGTGTAAATGTCAGACTCCAGTGCAACACAGGTTAGATTGCTGCAGTGATACGTATCTTGCTCTGATGCTTGCTGCAGTAAATACTTTTGAAGTGCTGCTTTTTTTTAAATACCAAACACGGAGCTGTTTTATCTCTTCTTTAAACAAAAATCAAGTATGCAGATTATGAAATCAATTAACATTTTTAAAGTGTTCTTTGAAGAGATGATGACAAAGGGCTCCGGTGCACACTTTTTAGAAAGAATTATCTACTTCCTTTGTTAAAAGTAGAATAGCTGGCTAAATTGTACAGGGTGAAATACAAGCACAAAAGCCCCCAACTTCAGTCGCAGGGAATCTAAGCTTATGCATGGGTGGGTGGATGTGCACAAATACATGTATTGCATATGAGCAGTTTTGGTGTTTGTTTGTTTTTTTCCAGTAATCCAGGCCAACTGTACAATATAGTTTTATTGAAGATTTGGGGGCTTGGAAATAGAAGACTGTCTTGTTATGGGGTCTTGGTTAATATGGAGTCCCCAGAACTGTAGTCTGTGGTACCATCCTATCCCATGTCGTCATCATCATCGCATAAACCACTTTAGGCTGCTGTGGCTGGAAGTAAATTTATGGAAAAGCTGTGTACACTGTTCAAAAATGGGCCTTGTGACTTGCTGCGCACAGTAATGCATTCATGTCAGTAGTAGCCTACTTTGGTGCATTGGGCCTTACCGTCTTTTTCTTTGTTCTATTTATAAACACCATTTCGCAAGAGCACTAGGACACTCTGGGCTGAGCATTTTTGAGGAATCGCTGCTCCTTGAGCCCCGTAACACCATCTGAGGCATGCAATAATGGGCCCAAAATGCAATGACTGTTGTGTCTTATTGCTTGTGGTTTCAATACTGGAATTCTTTCATAGTGAAATCTCCGTGTACCTAATGGCATATGAGTTTCTTTACTTTTTTCAGCCTTGCCCTAGTTTCCTTCCATAAAATCTCAAACCACAGGAGGAAGAAGAGTTTGGAAGTCGAGGGAGATGGAATAACTTTTAAAAGACTATTTTTTGTAATGCAATAACTTCATGGCAATTAAAGAGTGAACAGAGGGTTCCAGATTTTAGGGCATACCTTGCCTTGAATGCGTGATATATATTTTTGAATTGCTACTGGCCCCTAAATTTGACAGTGATGGTACATTTTGTGCATGGATGTAGGCCATGTGTACACCAGGGACTCTTGCCAATATTGTACTGTTAAGATTTTTTTTTTTTTTTTTTAAATCTCTCACATTATCTATTTTCATTTTGACTTTATTTTGCATGCGTATATAATTATACATTCTTTTTATACTATATGTGTATAAAAATGAAAATACAGTTCAACACATGCACGCGTTTCATTTTAATATATTATTTCATTTGGGGAACTGGTATAAAATAAGTGGCAAAAAGGCTTTTCCTGGTATAAGCTCTGTCAGCATTAGTTGAGTCCGTCCACGCATCAGCCAACCTTTTCTAAGGTAATCTAGATCAGTGGTCTCCAAAGTGGGGTGCGCACACCCCAGAGGGTGTGCAAGACAATCCATTGGGGTGCAGGAAGAAAATATTAGAACTTATATTTATGTTTATACATATGTTGGGGGTGCATGCTCAAACTTTTTACTGATAGGGGTGTGTGATCAAAAAAGTTTTTGGAGACCACTGATCTAGATCTCAGATGAATGCTGCAAATTAGTATATGTACTGAAAGCTATTTATTGACAGCTGAAGGTGACCTCTCTTGGGTTATTTGGGGCCCAAGCCTCGGGTGGACTGTTCAACCTAGGAGTAAGAGCAGTGGCACCATGGCTGATATGGCTCAAGACAGTTGACCGCATGGTATGTTATAATCATAATACATGTGTTGCAGGTGCCAGTCATAGCTTCACAGTTATGATTTAGTTGTGTTTTACACTTCAGCTTCTTTCATATTATGGAAGACAGGCCCCTCCCCAAACAACAAATAGCTAAGATGGTTTAGTTGGGGATGATCTGGCCTTGAAGGGAGCTAGGCTAGAGGACCACATGAGGTCCCTTCTAGCCCTACTTTCCTATGATCCTGTGACACTGCTTTTATTCCATGGGCATAGAATGAATCTTCTAATTTAAATAAACCTGCTAGAGTTAAAATATGGGCTGTTCAAGAAATTTAGCACCCAGTGTTGCGCACGCACACACGCACACACGCACACACGCACACACAGCATGTGCTAAAATGTCTTTAATAATGAAAATACTTCAAACTTCCTGTATTATTAAACCTCTCTGAAATATTGTGCATATGGTACATTTGAGATTAGGATTAAGAGAAAGTAGACTAGACTAGATGGGCTACAGGCTTCATCTGAAATTGCAATTCTTTTGTTCTTAGAGATGGCAGAGACAGATGTTAATGAAAAGCCAGATGCTACAGAAGGTAGAAACCTGTAAAAGGTACCAGCTGTGTAAGTTCACTGCAGGGCTTCTTAAATGTGTGACTAGGCCTGCACATAATTGATTCTTCTCCCTGTGCCCTCCCAGTTCACTGGTCAAATTTTTAAAGGAAAAAAAAATCACTGATTTTTATTTGGGGGGGGGGGGTTAGGCATATTTTTAGGCATATTTACACAATGAAATGCTTCTAGTCCCTTCAGAATTTGTTTCAGGCTGAAACAATTGGGGAAATTTTGTAAACAGTTCTGCTTGACCAAAGTAGGCATTTTTGGCAAGTGAAACATTTTGCCCAACTCTACTTGTGATTTTTCCTCCTTCTAAAACAGCTCTCCTGGAGGCTTTGCTTTCTCCATCATAGAGAAAAGGTGCCAGTTGTGGTCTTTTTTTCCTCCCTACCCAGTTAAATTCCCCAAGGGAAAGATAATTGAGTTGCCAGCTTCAGAAGCTACACTTGCTTAATCACCGTTGTTAAGCACAATTTGTTCTGTGAGTAGACCATGCAGTTAAATCTCGCTTCTACTTACAACTGGCATATGAAGTTCACAACTGGCAAGCAAGGGTATTTTGCCACAACTGATACCTGCCACATTCCTTTGTCCATCTACTCTACAGGCATTTACAAGTGATGCGTTGGTTCTCTGCTCTAGTGATTTTAAGCTTGTAGTGATCTCGAGGTGTCTTTTTTATGAAATTTTAAGCCCCCAAAACTGGCATCTTTTGTTTGACCCCAGAGGACCATAGTGCTGACTGTTAGCATAAACTACTCTTCTGGGTTTTCCTGTTTCTTGTTCTCTCAAGAGAGGGTTGGTTGTTTGTTTTTGTTTTTTTTTTTTTTTTAGTTCAGTGGTGGTGAGGTTGTGGCACGCAAATGTATCTTCTTGCTCTAAGACAGTGGTTCTCAGCCTCTTTAAACTCCAGGCTCCCCTTGTTAGACAGAAGGTACCATTAGAAAAATGTCAGCTCTTGGCTTTCACTTGTTTTTTGACTATGGGGAAAGTACTAGAGCAATTCTGTTGCAAAGAACTCAGACTGCAGCTGATCAGAATGGGTTTGACACTACAGATTTCTATCTGAAATCTCTGGGTTTATCTTGTGAATGGTGTGTAGGTGTTGTAGTCCTAAGGCTGCTAATATTTCTTGACATCCTAGGGTCATTGCACCCTGGTTGAGAATCACTTCTCCAGGGCAATGTCAGTTTTAAATCCCTTCTTTGGAATGGCCAAAGCAGATAACTGTCATGCTTCCCTCTTTCTCCATATTATGATAGGAGCCTGTTACCTCCTGATGCTGGTCCCGAGGCTTCCAGTCCTGGTTTCTGTTCTATGTAGTTCTATATTCTGTTCACTAAGGTCACATCTGGGGATAAATAGTGCTGTGAAAAATAGCACTGATGATGATGACCTGGGATACTGACATGATAGCAGCACTCTTTTAAGGCCAGCAGAAGAAATAAAAAGTGATACCTGC
This sequence comes from Crocodylus porosus, assembly GCF_001723895.1. Taxonomy (NCBI): domain Eukaryota; kingdom Metazoa; phylum Chordata; order Crocodylia; family Crocodylidae; genus Crocodylus; species Crocodylus porosus. Next base: position 2,764,698 of record NW_017728938.1, on the reverse strand, counting down.
ATGGTGTAATTCCCACCCATCAAGCAACCAATGCTATGCCTACAAGGTAATCATATCCTGTTTGGCAGCAAGTGCCCTCAGACATCCTTCAAGTAGGCTGCAACCAAAACTGGAAGCAGTTTAGTGGTTACTTAAAGCTTTACATGTGCTAATTGACACTGAATGAATGACAGTGCTAAATATCCTGCCCCATGTTGAATTAGCCCATCCATACAACCACATGGGTACAACTTCACTGGTTCCAATTTAGGGGATAGTTCACCAAGATCAACAAATTGTGCATGAGAGCACCACTGTTGACCACAGTAAGCTGTGTGGATGGGTCCACCTAACCCAAGAGGTAGCCATTCCCAAAACCTCTTTTAAAGCTGGAAGCCCTGTATCAGTTGCATATAACTATGGTTTTATGTGAGCTGAGATCTGGGATTCTCCTGACTCTCTGCAAGAGCCCACTGCCCATTATTGTCACTTTTTAATGGATCTGTAATTGTGGAAGATAAGATAATGTTGGGAAAACCGTGTGGGTCAGTGTTTCTCTTCCCTTGCAGGAATAAGGGTCTGGTCTCCCAAAAGAGGGCATATGTTATCCTAAACTGGTTTCCTCTTACCAGAGGATCAGGAAGGAGCAATAAACTGGATTCCATACCAATATCCAGGTGCTAAATCATTTGGACCTTGATCCCTCTAGGATTAAATAATTATATCTCTCAGCTCCTTAGCAAAAAGAGAAAAAGCTATTTTTGTTATGCCTATTTCTTTTCCTTTACTCCTTCTGCTTTGCCTTGTGTACATTTTTTTAGTCTTGGAGTTTATAACCTGTCCCAGCCATAACTTTTGGAGGCCAGACATTCTTGGTATTCTACCTGCATCTGGTGCTGCAAAAACAGAACAATAAACTTCACTGAGAGCACTGACTCTTCTCTTCCCCCCCTCCCCACAATTATCCAGCTTATCTACTAAGTGTTAGGACTCTGACTCTGTCTCTCTCTCTCACTTTTTCTCTTCCTGTTCCCCTTCCCTCTCCTTCCCCCACTCTTGCAGGATGCAGTATTGGGCTAGAAGGCTGGAGCAGGAGATTGATGGAGTGATGAGAATATTTGGTGGTGTCCAGCAGCTCCGAGGGGTAAGCTGTCTCTCTTCCCCTTTTTTTACTTTCCTTGTGGCATTGAATATTCTCTTCTTCTAGAGATGCTGCCTTTGTGAACACTTGTAATAAGTCTCTCTCCATGTGTAGGGTCACAGCTGACTCTGCCTGTAGTTACTAGTCAACCTGACACATCTATCATGTGCATGTGTTTGGGGTTTTTTTTGTTTTTTATTATTATTCTTCCTCTATCTGTATTTTGGTATGGCTGCATGTAACTACTATCTGAGTTCCTAGTTATATTCTTTCTCTGTACTACATATTGCACGCACCTTAAATCCAGCTGCTTGTCCTGCCATGGATTCTTGGTGATTTTGTATTTGCCTTATAAGCTTAACTATGTCTTGCAGAAACAGGCTGCATTTGGGAAATGTGGGGGCTAATGAGAATTCTGATGCTGGGATAAACTGAAGTCCTTTCTCATTCCGGGAAGCAGTCGCTCTGCATCAGAGTTGGGACAGCAAAAGGAAAGGAAAGCTTGCTTTTACCTGTGCTCTACCTGCTCTGTGGATAGAGAACATCAGTCTCTTAGAGCCCTATCTTCCTCTCCTTCTGAACATATCTATCTTAGCTTTGCTAGTCATTTTAAATGGAGTAATCTGAAATACTAAAATAATGCTAATCTGCAGATCTTAAAGATGCTGGGCTCATTCAGCATACTAGATGTATTGCTCTGTTTGTGCCTTGGGTTGTGAAGCATGTGTTTTGGTTTTTTGGATGATTTTTTGTCATCACAGTGGTCTATTGTAGGTAGTTTTTTTTTTTTTCCTTCGTTTAGCTCCATTAACATCAAAATAATTACTTGCATTTTATATTGTTGTTTGTGGGGCACTGTCTAAATGTAAAAGTTGCACTGGTTTCTCTTTAAATATATGTTTTAAGTGGCTTTTAATTAAACAGATGCAGACTCCTGTGTAGATGTTCATAATTTGGCTTTTGAGTGGTTTCTCTCAATTTAGCTGCAACCTGTTTCTATTTACCTCAAGCTAAATTGATATAGACCATGTTTATATTGATTTAAGAGCATCCACACAGCCTTTCACATCAGCTTAACTAAAGGCATGGCAGACAAATAATTTACATTTGGTTTTGTACACTGGTGTAAGTTACACCACAATCAGGAATGGACAGATGGACAATTATCCTAGTGTTGTGCACTTAGTATATGGCTATTACTGTGTCTTGCCATTAGGCAGTGGGGGAGCAAGCAATAACTTATTTGCCTTAAGCGAATGGATGGCCTTGGACATGCAATATCCAAACCAACCTAACTTTAAGCTTGTGAAATCTTACCATTGCTTTTGGAGGGAAATTTTTTCTTTACACTGTTAGGCAAAGGTGTACTGATGTAAGGCTGTCTATCGGTTACTTTTATTAATATCAGTGTAATGCCAATTTATACTGATATGACTATTTTATCCATTCAGTGCTTAAATCTGTTTTTCAGTTGCATCTCTTAAATTAGGGCAGCTTTCCATGCAAAGAAATTCTGGGATCAGAATTAGGCTTCCTGGTCTTGAGTTTTTCAGCCTGCTCTAGATGGGATTAGACAACACTGTGGTTGTATGTACAGAGAGATAACAGACGTGTTGTTTTAACACAGCATCTGAGAAGGACCACTGCAGAACTCCATACCTGTAATGACAAATTCTTTTAACTTAGCCATTAGCTTTGCTCTTTGTTACTTTGCATGGGAAACGGATTCGTCAGAATATAATCTGAAATATTCTTAGTGTTGGTACTAAATAAAAATGGCACCTCTAATTAATTAGCACTTGTCTCCTGTTAGCTAATCAGTCAGTTGCAGGCAGAGTGCATCTTTTCTTTCGGCTTTATTATTCTGGTGGAGTAGAGTGCACCCTGGTGTACTAGAATAGCATAGGACCAGTTGAAACTGGAAGGGTTTTAACTCCATAATACTAGCAAATTTGGACTCAGTAGAAAAAGAGAAATCTATGCACTAATATTGTATTGGGCAGATGCAAAAAGCTTCCAGAAGAAAGTTGGTAAGCTATTGAATTTCTCACCTAATCATTCTGAATGTCATGTTCCAATCCAAAAGAACAACAGCAGATCAATAACGGGGGGACGAATACTCAAGGATGGAATTTTTTTAGAGTGAAATTTTAAAATGAATAATATCTTCCTTCTTAGAGGCTGGAACTATAGCTGGTGCAAATTGGCTTAATTTCATTGACCTCCAGTCATGGTGTATATAGTACCATTCATCCCCAAAGAGCTTTATCAGCCACACTTTTAGGGAGCACCCTGACTTACCAGTCAAATACAGGCGGTAGCCATTTCTAAGATTGCATTCTGATACCATAACTGAGTTTAAGATGGGATGCAAAAGGCAAGTGTAATGTGGACTGTCAGATGCATCTGGCATGCATTAAAGCCTAAAACGAATATAAGATAACATGTTTTTCTTATTTTCTACATTGATCCCCTCTCTTCCTCATCACCATTAGAAGAAAGTGTCGATACTATCCATCTCCAGCAAGCTGACACCAGGTAATAAGGGTACGAGACCATCCCAACCACCAATACTAGACAAATATGAATGATAAGGAGGTAGGGTTGGGGGAGAGAACTGCGAGGGTTGTCCATGGCACAGGACAAAGAAACTAACGCAACCAATACCTGTGGGTTTACCATATTAGACTGTAAGTTCTTGGAATAATAAACTAGTTAAGGGTCTGTGCAGCTTCTTGCAGAATGAGACCCTTTGATACTAGCCATATGTGAATGTTGAGGGTTGAGTCCCTGTTTTCTTATGACAAATCTAGTGTGGTGGGTTGTCAGAGAGGATGAAAACCATTCTTGGAGGTACAGATGTAAGTTGCCAGTTAGAAGCTGCTGCTCCAGTAATGGATCTTTCCCTTTCAATTCAGGCCAGACTATAAGCAATGACATACCAATACATAACAAGAATAAAAATACATACTTGCCAGAACTTTTTTTTGGTGTGGGGGTTGCTTTGAAAGGATGTGGGCCCACTCTTTGGTTGACTGAAACCTCATAACTGTTCTACTGTTGTGGCATATGAGGCATGAAATTTATTGTCAGAAATATGCTGTCCAGGAACACTATAGCACTGAATATTTTATCCTGCTGGAGTGCTACCTGCCCAAGAATGGTTTTTATTTTAACTCTTAAGTAAGTTCTTGGAGCTGGGATACTAAATGTCATATCTCCCTGTTCCATGAACAGTTGTCTCTGGCTTTGCTGCTAGAACAATTTTCTAAGCTTGCCTCTGAAATTGCATCTTTGTTTTTGCCATATTTTTTTTTTCTTGGTGGTGTGAAAGGCTTTTGGGGGTAACATGGAAGGCCCCTTCATCTGCCCATTATAGAGGACATGGGGTTTTCAAATGTTATGTCAATGGTTTAAAACATTTGGGGTCAACATTTTTGGCAGATGTTGCAAGTCAGCTCTGCATGCTCCCTAAATGCTGCTCCAATCCCCTTCTGCTACCTGATCTACTGCTCTGCTTTCTGCTTCCTCCCCTCTGCTTCCTGCTTTATCTGCTGCTCTGTTTTCTGATCCGTGCTGTATCTTCTGCTGTGCTGTCTGTCTCTTCCCCAGTTTGCCATGTGCTGTATGCAAAGACTGCTTGTGCCACTTGCAGCACACATGCCTCAGGTTGACCACCTCTAGTTTTTAAAATACAGCCTTATATAAGGTATGTTGCTTGGAACATATCCTACAGCTTCCTTCTTGGCACACCATTAGTGGCTCTCCTTCCTCCCCACTCCCAAGGTCCCAGCAGCATTCTCATCACTTTGCAGGACAAATAGTGTAATATTAATGTTTTGTGCTACCACTTCCCTAAAATTCTGACACTTTTTTCCCATGTTTTAGCACAATTTTTAGTCACTGCTGACTAGGGTCAGTAATTTAAAATTTCAAGTTTCCCATTCTAGGCTGCTGTTTTCCATAATCAAATCACTGTAGAGGTGTGCATCTACATGTGTGCCTTACTTAAGTAAAGTGTCACTGTTTACGTGTGTGCCCATATCAGGGATCAGTAAATTAACTCCACCATAGGACAGTACTGTTCAGGATGAATACTATCCTATGGTGGAGTAATTTACACTGCCACAATGTAGATGTAGGCAGTAACTGGGGCTGGCTGGGGCACAAGGGTACTACAGTGTGAGGGCTGCCTGCTGCCCATACTCTACCACCCTTGTACCCTGGCCAAGCCCCGCCACCACAACCCAAAGCCCACGGTTGACCTCATGGGCTGCTCTACACAAACTTGAAACACTCTGCTCTACACTCAAACTGGCTCAAACTTCTGTGGTCCCGGGTGCACATGTCAATGCTGTGCCCTGGAGAAATAAACTCCAAAACAAACTGCGCTGGTGTTTTTGTTTATTTGCCCTAATTGCACATGTAGATGCACCTAGTATTTCTTGCACTCCAACATAAGTTCAAGAGACTAAACATTACAATAACAGGAAGGAGTTACATTGGCAGAGCTGTTGTGTAGGAAGGAGCCAGCAATGGGATAGTAACAGGTACTACCAGTCAGGGCTAAGTGCATTTGACCTAATGGCACACTGCAAGCAGTCTCTATGCACTGTGCCTGAATCCTCCAGCAATTCCTCTCATAGGACCCTCTGCAGCTCTGGCAATAATCTTCAAAGTCACAAAGCATTACCACTGTACTGTTTGTAGCTCTCTTTTCTGAGCAGCTTCAAACCATAAAATGTTTGATTTCTTGTGATCCTGATGGCTATCTGGGCTAAGACCATGGTGCTCCTTTTTAATTTGTAGCCTTTACTGCATTTGAACCCACTTTTCCAACCAGAAGGAAAAAGCATAGTGTTACCTTCCTCTCTCGCCACTCTCCGAATCTTTTTATCTGGGCTTGTCTATTTGCTGCAGTGTCTAAGAGAAGCTGAAGTTCGCAGAAGTGGATGGGAAAACTCTGTAGAGACCTTCATTCCTGAATTACTGGGATTTTTGCTCGCTTTCCATTGCTGGTCATGGTACCTGCTGCTGCAGCAGGTCTAGTGTTACCATGTATCTGGGTTTTCCTAGACGCATCCTCTTTTTGGGTCCTTCGATCTCCATCCAGGTGGGTTTTTGAAATCTGAACCGATATCCAGGTTGGGGATAGACTGTGGATTGGGACTGAGGAGCACTGGCAGTGCCAGGGGACTGGGTTGGGAGTGAGGTGTCCCCCCAGCAGGTTTCCTCTTTTGGAACTGGAAATAATAGTAACTGTAAACATGTCTAATGCCTCTTGATTTTTACGGAGACACTTGCATGCTGAGAACCCATGTTTTCCCCCTCGCCCCCCCTCCCCGGTCCACTCTCAAATACAGAGGGCAGTTTTCTCTCCCACCCTACCTCATTATCATTCATATTTGTCTAGTATTGGTGGTTGGGATGGTCTTGTACCCTTATTACCTGGTGCCAGCTTCTGGAGATGGATAGTATTGACACTTTCTTCTAATGGTGGTGAGGAAACACCCAGTCCATAAAGATCCAGATGGCCCAAGAAGCTGAGCCATCAGCAGGGAGTGGTGAGCAGCTTGTTGGCAGAGCTTAGGAGCCAGCTAGCCTCCAGCCAGTTGACTATTGATCCTCCTCAACAGGTGTTGCTTCAGCATCAAGGAAGGGACAGAGGCACTGGAACTGAGCTGGGGCAGAGTACAAATCCCCAGCTTCCCCTCTCTCTCTTTCTGGGGAATTGCATGGTGGTTGCCGTCCCCTGCAGGGGAGCCTGTCTCCACTAAAGACTTTGAATGTGCCAATATAGAAGTATCTCCTTTGAAATGAGATGTCAGTTTACTTAAGTGGCTGTTTGTTTTACTGCATTGTTATCTTTGCTTTTTATTTTTCTCTCTGCATTCATCTCTTTGTGAGCAGCTTGGCCCCTCAGCTTGCTAGGAGGTACTACAGGTGGTTCCTTCTGGGGAAGGACTGTGCTCACTGTCTGGGGGCAGGGGCAGTGTGGTGAGGAACGGTGCAAGCTTCCTCAGTGTTACCTGATATATAGCACCACCTGCAGTTTAAATTCTAGTTACCTGCACTCTACGGCTATTGCTCATCCGTGACCTTTTGCCTCTTCCAGTCCTGGCCGCATCTTGTACTGAGATTTGTTGTTTGCCCTTGATATTATTGGACTTGGGCATAGAGAGCTGAAAGGCATACATTAACCTACTGTGCTACTGCAGCTTCCACCCATGTCCTCACTGTGTCTCTGCAATCTTCTGATTTTCACGCTGCTGTGTCATTGCAGCCCCATTAGATCATTGATAAGGCGCAAGGAATTTTTTTTTCTTTTTAAATGATGACAACGGCTGGTTTAAAAAAAAAAAAAAAAAAGTCCTTTTGTAAAGGGAGCTGCTGGCACTTTAGTGTTTTTAAGTCTTTTACTCATACAGGTAACCACCAACACTGCATTGTATTCTATGTAGTCAAATACTGGGTTTCCTATTCATGAGACTTAATGGTGATCTGCCTGGGGCGAGGTGTTATGGAACAGGCCTTGCGCTGTCCCTGGGAATGATCGAGAACTTCCTTGGTTTGCTTTAAATGTACTTAACTTTAAAAGAATGACCAGGGTTGTATCCAGTTGTTCAGGGGCTCAGATCGTGTTTGTAAATATGAATATAGGAATGGTATTGCATGAAAACAAATTGAGATGCTCTTTTGCTAATGCTGTACAAATACTTTTGGAGAGATGGTCCCAGACCCAAAGGCTTGCAGTCTAAGCAAAGTAAACTTCTGACTTTTCAACCAGAAGGCCCTGCTATCCCTTTTCAAGGGTGCCACAGGGTGTCATGCAATATTAACACTGAGTGTGCAAACACCTACACATGATTCACAAGATTAAACCCAGGGATTTCTGGATTTCATAGATTTT
>NW_017728938.1:2751009-2756133 GCF_001723895.1 Crocodylus porosus | reverse complement strand
ACAAGGGGAGAATGACATCCCAGGATTTGCTTGAGAAGCATCTATAGATGCAAGCCAGCGTTTTCAAATCCAGAGCGTCAAAAACATTCCAATCTGTTGTGGTCGCTCTGACTTTTTTGGAAAAATACATATTTTGCATAGTCAAAAAATGAGTGAAAGCTAAAAGCTAGCACTTTCTGAAGGGTACCTCGGATCTAAAAAGATTGAGAACCACTGGACTAAACAGATGCGAAAGGAGAAGCAACAAGGCACAGAAGAAATCAAGAACTTGCCTCAGATGAGTGGCAGAACTGGGAATAGAGTTTTTATATTGTCCCAGTCTAGTGCAGGACCATGCTTTAAATTAAATTCTGATAAGGAGAGAGGACAATTTTGCCCACCTTTTAAAAGCAGGAGTCCATCTAGGATGCATTGAGGTGGGCTCTAGGAAGAGTTTGAAGGATTGTGTTGGCCAGAGCCTATAAGGGAAATTTCTGTTGGAGTTAAGTACTGGGTTGGTGGTGCTCCAGTGTTGTGTGGTGTTTTGTTTGGTTGGTTGGGTTTTTTTTGTTTAAAGCTCTGCTGTCCATATAGTGGGAGTGTTTGGGTTCCTTGCCCAGGGTAGGGTCTGCAATCCCAGTAAGATGATGCCAACTCCACCTCTGCCCCCTGCCATTTCTGTGCCTTGCTGGAAGGAGGTGAGGCTCATGCATTATCTACTTGAGCTTGGACTTAACTGTCAGCTATCCCCAACACACTCAGTCTGCCTCTGAACACTACTGCTTTGCCCTCCCCTGCTCCTCTAGTGTGATAAGTGTGCGATGCCAGATAAACACATTCCAGTACTAAACTGCTTGGGTTTATTTTAATCTGCCCTGGCTGTTCAGCAGCCTCAGCACTTCACTCGGTAATGAGTGCAAAGTCGAGTTGCATTATCAAGCAAGAACACTTGAATGTCCTTGCAGCAGTTTGATTAGAGGAGGGGGCCTTTCCAGTCATCTTTTGAAAGGGTCTGTGCAAGCCTTTTTCACTGGCAGCCCCTCCCTGTTGTTCTCCTTTGCACCCTTCCTCTCCACTTAAAGCTGTATTGCATCCATCGTAGAACATGTCAGGGAAATGTATGCTTCAGCTTTTAATTCAGTTGCATAATGAGGTTAATAAGTATGAATTATTCATGAAGAATAACTACATGTGACTGTTCACTCCATGGTGCTAGCATCCCTTGCTAATTCCCTTCTAGTGGAGGGTGCCAATCCTGTCCCATATCTTTGTATTAACTGGAGAGGAGAGAGGAAGTGAACCATATTCCGTGTGCAGATTGTAACCTGGTGTATTTGGAAGGTCCACTAGTGCTTATCTGAGAGAGAAAGAGAAGGGGGATATCTTAGCAGTAGGGAACACAAGACCTTACAAGCAATATAGAAATCTCAGATCATAGGTTAGAAACTTGCTGTTTTATAAGGAAGTTGCATCTACACGAGACACTGACTGTGCAGTAGCGGAATAGTACTGTGTAGTAGTGCTGATACACTAGTACGCAGTATTATTGGGCTACTGCACAATAGCGTCACCTAAAAGATGTTAGCCAGTGCTACTGAACAGCAACTCCTGGTTACTGCATGCTTATTTAGTACTTGATTATGCAAGTACTAAATAAAATGTGCAGTAACCACTGTTCAGTAGCATCTTCTGTAGATTCTTCCAGTGTGAATTTTAATGCTTTGTAGTATTTCAGGGTGAAGGGTGGGGATTTTCTTCCAGCTCTCAGGGTTTCTTGCTATCCTTTTTTAAACGTCCCTGGAAAATTTTGTGATGAAACTGCAGTAACCTTGAAATAAAATATTGTTTCCTGTCCTTTGTCAAGGTGACTGGTAGAAGAAAAAATTAAAATCTTGTTCCCTTCTAAATAAAACAATTAGGGGTGCACCAATTTTTAAAGATTTTTCTTGGGTAAGACCAATGGCTGATTATTAATGAGCCATGTCAGCCAATACCAATCTGATAGCCTTTTTGTTTTTTACAGGAATGCAGCCTGGCAGCTTGGAGAACAGCCTCCTGTCTGGTGGGAAGGGGTGTGGGGGTGGGCAGATTGAAGCTACTCTAGTGAAGAGGGAAGTGGGTTGGGGCAGGGCAGTGAACGTGCCCTTGGGAACAGGATGGAGGCATGAGCAGGTCATCTGGAAGGCGGGGGGCATGTAGGGTTTTTTGGGGTTTTTTTGGTTTCTGTTTTCCTGCTCCCCCCCTGACTTTTTTGTGTGTGTGCAGGGTGAGGGCAGGCTGGGCTGGGTGTGGGGTGGGGTGGGGAGTGGCATTGGGAGGAGTGGCAATGGGGTGGGCTCTAGCCACCGCAAAATTCCCTGTAGACACCCCTCCCAGTACCAGTACCACAACCACCCTCCCTGGCACAGCCTACCCTCACCCTGCACACAAACCTCATGGGGGCACGTGACCCCCATGCCTCCTCCAGGGGTGTATGCAGTGGTGGGGAGCCACCCCTCTGATGCTCTCACTGCCCCTGGATCAGCCACCTGTGCCTCCATCTTTGCTCCCAGGGTCACGTTCACCATGTTGGCTGAGCAGTGCCTGCCCCTGCCCCACTCCCTCCCTCACCATGGGATTCGCCATACATTCCTGACCATGTGCATGTGTGCAGCTCCATGCATGCTCATGGCATTTATCAGAGAGATTATCTGCCAAAGCAGCCAAAAAAAGCCACTTGCCAATGTTTATTTTCTTTTTATTGGTGCCGATCTCCTATGTGACCAACTTTTATGTCGGTGCATCTCTAAAAACCAAAAAATTTTTCATGAGCATTCCTCCATCACATTTGGGGACTCCATTTTGGGGCTTCTACTTGGCCCAGTTGGGGAGGAATATGAATCCAGTTCTTTTCTAACCCCCTCCCTGGACTTGTCTGGAGAGGCTGACATTGGCTGCCTAGGGCTTCCCCCAGGTTGCTGGCACTACCCCAGTTTAGGGAGAATTGCTTGGGGTTGCAGCAGCTGCTGCTACTTTAAGGAGTGCTGCTCGTGTCCCCGCTACCTGGAACAGTGTAAGCACTGCTCCACGTTGCTGCTCTTTGGGATCACAGCCACTGCTGCTACTGCTCTGAAAGCATGAGCTGGGGTTGGCACTGAAGTCTTCTGCCTCTAGGGATTGTCAAGTGGGGTCCCTCCCCCAAGGTGGCTTCTGTTTTCTGGTTCTGGGAGTGCCAGCAGGGGCTCAGCTGAGGGTCAAGGCTGAGTGCATCCCCTCTAGGATTTCAGCTCTGAGACTCGCTAGTGAGACAGCTTCAGTTGTTGTTTACTAGTTATGGTTAGCCAGCCTCAGCGAGACTGCCATTGAAAGGATGACTCAGGTCAGGAGTCTTCCTTGGCTCTCCTCGGTCACAGCCCTGAAGCTTTCTTTCTCGGCTCCCTTACCTGCCCCTTGGGTTCCTGCTGCTCCTGTTGCCACCCCTTCTTCCCTCCCCTCCTTTCTACCTTTTTGGTCCCCCCACACAGTTGTTTTCTACAGCCTCTGTGCATCTTCCAATAGCAGGAATCTAGGGGGAAGACCTAGAGACATACAGATATGGCCAGTGGCACGCAGATTTGTCACCCCTTCCTTCCCCTCCCCCCACTTAGCCCCTTATGTATACTGTCTTAGGATACACATCAGGACATAGGCATAAAACAGGGTAATAACCTTTTTAAGTTGCACACCAAATGAGAGCATGCAAATCCCAGAGTGCAACAGTGGGGAAGAGCTGTAGTACCAAAGCACATGTCCAAAATGTACGTATATAAGCAGGATTACAGTAGTGTGTTATCACCTTTTGTGTAACGTCCTGAGGGTGGGAGGGAGGCCAGTGTCCATCCACATCTTTGGGTCTTGGTCTGCATCTTCCTCCAGCAGATCCTTGGGGCCTTTGTGGGATTCTAGGAGTGTGACAATGAGGGAGATGCTGCAGACACTAAGGTGTGAAATGAGGGAAGAGCTGAGTGTGAAAATTCCTTTTTTGTGTATGGATTTCAGGGGTTGAAATCTAGCCTGCTGCTGTGGAAACTTTCCACACGCAGCGTTTCCCTGGAGTGCACTGACATAATCTCTTTTATTGGCTGGCACTGACACAGTAATAGTTCTTAAAAGCCATGTTGGAAGCACCTCTAGTTACTGGATCAGACTTTAAAAAGATGCACTAAGAGTTACCAACACTTGATGAGCAGTATATGAGGTCTGATTCTTCGCTTAGTCGTGTAATGCCAGTCAGTTTAATGGAGTTGCTCCTGAATCGTACCGCCATTGATGGCAAGCCCGGTGTTCTGATATTCAGGTTCATGAAATACCTGTGCTCTGCCCTCTTACCTTTTTTATATATCCAAAAAGCTAAGGCTATGCAGTAGGGTGCCTAGTGACAGTGCATGTGAGAGCCTCGTGAATGTTCAACAAATCCATTATGATCTATGGCATTGGTGTTACTCAGCCATATGAGCCCATGGGGGTGGCTGGTGTTCCTAGTAATATCAATTAGCCAGCTTCCGTGTGAATACTGTAGGGATCCCAAGGGCCCACGTAGCCCCCACATTAATAGCAGATTAAATCACTAGGTTCAAGCTGTGTGTTTTAGTTTTTCTAGATGGACAGATAGATATTGAAAAAAACAAAAAAAACAATCCCCACTGCCCTGAGTGCAGGATAAAGAAATAGGCAGAGATCATTAAAGTTTGCCACCTTAAAAACACACTTTAATGGAAAGTTGATCATCATCTTATTCGCTCCAAATGGGGTTTTTTTTCCCCTTTACGCTCGGTGGACATCCACACAAGCATGAGTGTGCATCCTGCAGTGTCTCAGCCCTTTGAGATGCTGCAAGAGGCACATGGGGGAACAAAAAAACCATTCCCTACCCTGCTAGTTTTGCCACTGTGCAGCGACTTTGACCCCTGGATATCCAGTGGCAAAAAAAATGGCAGGAGAAAAAAGCAGGACAGGACACAGTCCCCGACCATGCCCTGAGGCAACTGGAGGCTCAGTCCTCCACAGAGACATTCTGGTAGCCAGCCAGAGCATACTTATGACTGGCCCTTGTCCTGGTGCTAAAGTAAGCTGCCTGCCAGTGCAGAGCAGGCAGCATGCCAGCCACAGGGAGCTGGATCCGGGCTC
>NW_017728938.1:2720020-2750588 GCF_001723895.1 Crocodylus porosus | reverse complement strand
TGTGGGAGGTGGGGGATCCCGCCACACGCACAGTCCCTCCAGAACCCACCCCCATTCCCCCAGCACACCCTGTGTGCCCAGCTGCCAGACAGGATGAGACCTGCTGGCAGGAGCTGTGGGTGCAGGGGCAGCTGGCTGCAGGGGTAGCTGTCCCCACATCCTGGTTAGTGAAGGGGTCAGGGGGAGCTCTGACTGCTCTATGGTAAGAAAGCAAATAACAAAACATATAGGTATTTAGAATTCATTTTATTATGATGATAGAGACGCTGGTAGGCTTCCAAACTGGTTTAACGCTGTAGATATATCAATAAAACACTGCCTAACTGCGCGCACACGCTCTCTTTCTCTGTAGTGGTCTTTTGTTTTAATTGTGGATAAACATGGATTTGGGGGTATTTTACAGAGTGACTTTGGGATTTTTTTTTATTGGGGATTTTTCAGTTTTTAAACGGGGAATGCCAGAATTCCTGCTAGGGAGGCCACGTGGCAGGACCCAGGCAGAGGAGCCTGCTCAGAGCTGGCACCTCGGACCCAGCTGGCTGTGGCTGATCTCCTGGCCAGTTGGGGCCAGGAGGACATGCTTTAACAGTTCGAAGCAGGCCACCACACTCAGAACATCTGGGCGATAGCTGCCCGGATATCCAGGCAGGGGCACCCAAAGGCCAATGCTGCAGCCACAGCCCACTGGCAGCTGGCCCAGAGGGGCAGATGCCACTACTGGCTGTGCAGTCCCCATCTGGGTCTGGCAGGTGGCAGCAGGTCACAGCCAGGCAGTAGCCCCCACTGCCAAACTGCTGCAGCGAGTAAAGGGTGCAGGCAACTCTCAGGACTAGTTCAGCAATCCAGCTGGCACAAGGGGTAGTGTCCCCAGGTATCAATTGGCTGGGCCCTAGAAGCTCCTGAGAGCAAGAGGCCCTGAGCTACTTGTCCTGTCCCCATCAGTACAAAAGTCTGCGCTGTCAAGTGCTGGCCCCAGGCTCCAGCACCCCCTGGCTGTAGATCCAGGAGGAGCCAGGTAGGGCTATTTTCCCCCAAGTGGCACAATTTGCCCCACACCAAAGTTCATGTCTGGGCATGTGCTCTTGGGCAAAAAGTCCACACTCAAATTTGCACTGCTTCTATTTGAGCTGCTGCAAACGCATGTGCTTGCACGTATGGATGTGCCCAGTGGGGGAATTGATGGAGCCTGGGATGCAATCTTCTGTGAGTGGAGTTGATAACTGAAGGTGCAACTCCAGCAGGGTCAGGAATCAAAATGAATAAAAAAATTCCACTTTGGCTTGAGATTTCCAGCATGAATAAAAGCCCAGAAGAATGGCATTTCCTACCCTCTCTTGACATGCTGCGGAGTGGGGAGTTTGCTTTTCCTTTCCTTAATTGAGCTGCTAAACCAAAACTTGGCCATAGATGCTGCTCTGGGGAAAACACTGTCTCTACTATCTGGTCAATCATTCCTAAATGCTGGGACAGGGGGAATGTTTGTCACTGGATGAAATGAGATGGCAAGATGTTAAAATGCAAAGTGGGTTTGGGTAAGACAACTCCTCAAGGGTGTATTTACTTTATAATTTTTAGTGTGGCTTCAGCTCTGTAAATTGCAGTCACAAACTTGCATGTTAAGTGAGTGTATTTACTGTTCCTCACTAAGGTGGAGCACCTTTGACATTTGACCAGCATAATTTGAATGGTTCCTTTATTTTAATACCATCAGCCAAGTTGACCTATTGGCTTGCAGTGATTCTGTCAGTTTTTTATAGGGTGCTTAATTTCTTTTTAATAATTTGTAGCTTAAAAATGACTGAGAGGGAGGGAGACCTAGTTGAGTGTGACGTCGGTTTTTCTTGTTTACCACTATTGAAACTATCAGTGATCTGGTTATATCAGAGAGCAGAGAGATCACCAGTAAGGTTTATGCCTTAGGCCAAACTGTCTTGAAGGCATGGGGAAGGGAAGGGCTGGCAGCTAGAAGGGTAGCAGAGCAGCTGCTGTAGGTAGGGACTCTGTTGTGGTTCCCCTGCTTCACTGAGTGCCCTGAGTGTCACTGAATGATCACCAAAGATAATTTGATTGCAAAAAATGGCAGCTGCAGTAGGTGAGAGATCTTCACCCAATTGCTGGTCCATTAACCTCCTAACTGCTGTCCATTTGGAAATCTGCCCCCACAGCAGTGGCAACTGCTATGATTTCTCGTGCCCCTGGACCTGATGTCCCTGCCCCAGCAAGGAGAAAGGCACAGACTCCCCCAGGGGCTTCATTCTGGCCCCCGCTCTTAAGTCAGCACTTGGGGGTCATGCTACTCTCCCATCCTTGGTTATGATGCTCCCAAAGAACCTTGCTCAGAAGCTGTCTGAAATGGTTATGGATGTGGAAACCTGATTTGTAGCAAAGCATATAGTGAAATTGCAGGCCTTACCCCTGTTTGTCCTCTTAATCAAAGTAGGCAAACCATATCTCATGGAAGCAAAGCTACCAACAGTACAATGTGTGCCAACAGTTCATCGAACAAAATGGGATGCTGGCATAGAGAAAGCTTTGAGGAAGAGACAATGGACAGAACGCTGGACTGCAACCCAAGAAACCATAACTATATTACCCCGCTCTACTAATGCCTTGTTGGGTGACCAGGGGCATATCATGGCACCTCACCTCTTTTGTTTCATTTCCTCCGTTGATACAGTGATACTGACCTCCCTTAAAGGTCTTTGAGCTCTACAAATCAACAATTATATGTCAGAACTGGTTGGTGACTCTTACTGTTGTTTAGAAAGAAGATTTCGCTGTCTGAATAACTACCTGATTTGGGAGATTTGCTAGAAGCAGGAAATGGCCCCTCATTTGTCTCATTTGCAACTAGTCTGAACGATACCCTGTTGAACATACATTGAGAAACACCCCTGTGCTATTCTAGTAATAGATCTGACTGCCTGTTAAGCTTCTTCCATATTTGATGCCTGGAGCAGAAATGGAAATGGTGGGGGAGGAAAGTTGTGGGTTGTTTTTTTTTTTTTGAGGCTTGAAGTAGAGCAAGAAAGCAACACTAAACAGCTACTGGTCCTGCCTTCTCATCTACCCCTCTTTTTTTTTTTTTTCCTGTTGCGCTCTGGATTTGATCCGAGTCCTGTTGAAGCCAAAAAGTCAGCAGAGTTACTCTCTTTCTCCTCTCTCTCTCATTTTGTGTTGTGTTGATGTCTGGCATTTGTATCTTGTCTGGTCTCTCTGAGGGTTGTTTTTTCTTTTTTCCTTCTGCATCAGGAAGTAGGAATTGTTAGCTGGTATGTATCTGTATAGTATCTAGAGAAGTAGGGCCCAACCTGTTTGGTTGTTGGGTACATACTGCAATATGTATAAATATTAAGCATCAGTGGTACTGAAAAGGTCGTCTTTAACTGAACATGGTTTGAGGGTTCATTTGGGACAAGGAGCCTCTAGCACAGAACAAAGCTGGTGGGTGTTTACAGAAACAGCCTCTGGCTTAGCTTATTCCTTAGGCTCAAAAAGATGGCAGGTGCATTGTGTGTGAGAGTGTTGGAAGCTCCTTCTCTGAATCATTTAGAGTTGCATTAGTTGTTATCTCATGGGCCCCCATGGAAAGACTTGCCTTCCAGCAAAAAGGGTGGAGGGAGCAATTTGCACACTTTTTTTTTTTTTTTCACATGACAGCTGTAAAGCCAGGTAAATAGATGAGGAGGAGCAGCCAGGGGGTTTATGTGACTTGGGGAGCTGTGTTTCCATAGTAAAGACGCTTGTATTGGTAAATGCTAGATTGCTCTCAAAGGTATGTAAACCCATTGAAGAAACTATGCTTATGAGCGTAGAGAAAGGAAGAGGGGGATTTACTCTGAGGCTATTTTTAAAAGATTTGTTACACTGTGAACTTGCTTTGCTGTTCAGCTTCCTGCCTGCCACTCCTTAATTGGAAAAGCTTTGGGTTTGTGTCTTGGTTTGGTCGAGCAGGGAGCAGACTGCACTACAAATCAGGAACACTGGGTTAGGACCTTCAGAGTCTTTTGGGCACTTGGTTTCTAGACTCTGCTTGCGAGAGCTCCTAACCTGGAATCTCGGTTCTAGCTTCTGCTCCCAGCCCTGCCACTGATTTGCCTTGTGACCTTTGTGACAGTTAGTTACTATCCATGTTTTTATAACTGGGCAAACTGAGCTGAGGATAGGTGAAATGACTTGCCATAAGTCATTCGTTGTATTGATTTAGAGGCAAAGCTGGGAATAGAGTGAGGACTTGCAGAGTCTACATTCTGTTGTCTTGTTGCACTTCCTCATGTCTTCAATTTTAAAAAAGGGCTGAATCTGAAACCTGTGGCTGATTGTTGCAGCTGCTAAAGGTTAGATGTCTGGTACTAAGAAATGAGTGAGAAAAACAGCTCTCAGCTTTGAATTCTCTCCTTGAAAACTTGCTGATGGGATGTTCTGCCTGCAGGAATTCCTTAAAGTGCAATGACATCTTTGCTTTGAATCTGCCCTGGTCTTCCTTCCCTACTCAGTCACCATGAGCTGATAGCAGCCTCTCTTTGGCTGGGGGTGAGTCAGGGTTTGGAGAGCCGTGCTCCAGATGTTGGGCTCTGCGGGCTGAACAGCAGTATATTGCCAGCAAATTCTTTTTGGTATTGGTTGGTGGAACCGGATCGTGCTCCGTCCACTCCATGCATTGACCTGGTATAGCAGTGCTTCCAGGACCGGTGCAAAAAAAAAAAAAAAAAAAAAATATTGCCAGCTTTCCCTAATGCTTGGATATATGCTATCTCTTCAACGACATTTTTGAGGAGCCTGAAGCATTTCAAGGAAGAAAATTAATTGGTTTTGACAAACCAGAGCAGTCCCTTGGGTGCCTGGGAGTGCAACATTTATTGAAACCAGGCAGGAAATCAAAAAGCACTGGTGTTCATTCACCTTGAGAGCAACTGTAAAAATATCTTTACCCTCACTCTAGAGTCTCACCCAGGCATTTGGATTGTCCACTAACATTTTAATATAGCCATCTTTTCCTTTTTAAAACTGATTTTAGTGCTCAAGAAAGATGCCAGAATGATGGTCTTTGGGGCTTCTGCTTATCCACATGGCAGGTACAGCAGCAGGTCAGGTTTTCCTGCCATTATGCCTGGACCCTGCCCTGCAGTCATATGCTGTATAGGTGAGAGGGGATTGCAGTCTTCAAACAAAGAGATCAAGGACTAACTGTGCCTGGACTGCTGAGTAGTGGTTCAAGATTGGGCCCTGACAGCATATTAGCACAGCTAGCTAATGACTATACTGTGACCATGCTGGGGAACTAGTTCTGATCATAGATATAAGTAGCATATTTTTAATGCAAACCACACTTGAAAAACAGTGCTACTACTAGAAGCAGTCTCCTTGCAGGATTCTAGCCTGGATTTCTAACACACTGGTAGAATGACTTGTAACCATAATGAACAAGAGTGCAAAGTATGTTACAACACAACACAGTGGCATGAAGTAAAAAACTGGTATGCCCAAAACAGCACAGCAGTTGTGGTTGTAGCATCTACAGTATAGACACATCTGTCTGCTAGGAACTACTGCAAGGTCACGACACAGACTGTGGTGGTACTGACCCTTGGTTGTTAGGTTTGAATTGGTATTCAGCAGCTTTTTATAAAGAACCAACAGCACTTGGGTGACCTGAACTTTCCAGACATCTGCTGGGAGGAGCAGTCAGCCAGGTCTGACCGCTCACATAGGTTCCTAGCTGAAATGCAGGACCTCCATCTCACCTAGGAGGTGCACAGCCCCACCAGGGGAGATGCTCTGTTGGACCTGGTGCTGGCCATGGGCGGCGACCTGGTCAGGGGGCTGTGGGTGCTCGACCACCTGGCTGACGGTGATAATCACCTACTGGAATTCACCATCCAGTGCCAGGTGGCAAAGGCCTACAGCAAGACAGCAGCCCTAGATTTCAGGAGGGCGGACTTCAATGAGCTAAGGAGAATATTCGGGGAGGCAGTGAGGTCCCAGAGGGGAGGGGAGCCAGGTGTCCAAGAAAAGTGGTTGCTCCTTAAGGAGGCAATGCTCCAAGCCCAAAGGGAGGTAATGCCAACACAGATCAAAGGGAGCAGGAGGGCACACAAGCCCCCATGGCTCGCCAGAAGCATCCGAGAATGTCTCCTAGCTAAAAGGGAGGTGCACACCCAATGGAAAGGAGGGGCCATCACCAGGGAGGACCATACTGCAGCTGCTCGGCTGCAGGGGGGCAATCAGGAAGGCCAAGGCAGAGATGGGACTGGGACTAGTGACTGGAATTAAGGACAACAAGAAATCCTTTTTTAAATATATAAGGGGTAAAAAGAAGGTACCGGTATGTGGGGCCCCCTGCAGGACACGCTAGGAAATCTGGTCATCACATCAGATGACAAAGCGAACATATTTCACAACTTCTTTGCCTCCATTTTCCTGAGCAGGGACCAGATCAGCCCCCACACTGGGCCCCACTCAAGCCCCAGGGGAGGCACGCCTAGGCCAAGGGTCAGGGAGGATCTAGTCGGGGAACTTCCGGAGGGACTGGATGTATTTAAATCAGCTGGTCCGGACAATCTCTACCCCAGAGTGCTGAGGGAATTACTGAGGTCATTTGTGGGACCCCTGGCACGACTGTACGAGTACTCATGGTGCTCTGGTGTGGTGCCAGAGGACTGGAAGAGGGCCAATGTGGTTCCCATCTTCAAGAAGGGGAGGAAGGACTTGGGGAACTATAGGCCAGTTAGTCTTACCTTGATCCTGGGTAAGCTTTTTGAGAATTATTCTGGTGCATATGCACGAGGGGCCAGCAGGGGAGATTATGCTTAGGGGCAATCAACACAGATTCATTAGAGGCAGGTCCTGTCAGACCAACCTGGTGGCCTTCTATGACCAGGTCACCAATTCCTTAGATGCAGGGTTAGCAGTGGACATAGTCTTTCTGGACTTTCGGAAGGCCTTTGACACTGTCTCTCACCCTGTTCTCATTAAGAAACTGGTGGACTCTGGTGTCAACACCCACACAGTCAAGTGGGCCGCCAACTGGCTGGAGGGCCGCACCCAGAGAGTGGTGGTGGACGGGTCATTTTCAACCTGGAGGGTTCTGGGCAATGGGGTCCCCCAGGGCTCAGTCCTCAGGCCTGCACTGTTCAACATCTTCATCAGTGACTCGGACGAGGGGGTAAAAAGCACCCTGTTCAAATTCTCAGACAACACTAAGATGTGGGGGGATGTGGGCATGCTAGATGGGAGGAATAGGCTGCAATCAGACCTAGACAGGTTACAGGGGTGGGCAGATAGAATAGGATGGGATTCAACACTGACAAGTGTAAGGTGATGCACCTGGGGAGGAAGAACCAGCACCATACCTACAGGCTGGGGAACTCCCTTCTTGTCAGTGCAGAGCAGAGAAGGATCTTGGAGTCGCCATTGACTCCAAGATGAACATGAGCCGGCAGTGTGGGGATGCAGTCAGGAAGGCCAACCGCACCTTGTCATGCATCCACAGATGCATCTCAAGCAGGTCCAAGAAGGTGATCCTCCCCCTCTATGTGGCACTGGTCAGGCCACAGTTGGAGTACTGCATCCAGTTCTGGGCACCGCACTTCAGGAGGGATGTGGACAACATGGAGAGGGTCCAGAGGAGGGCCACTCGCATGATCGGGGGCAGCAGGGCAGGCCCTACGAGGAGAGGCTATGGGACCTGAACCTGTTCAGCCTCCACAAGAGAAGGCTGAGGGGGATCTAATGGCCTGTGACAAACTAGTCAGAGGGGACCAGCAGGCACTGGGGGAGTCCCTGTTCCCCTGAGCACTGCCAGGAGTGACCAGGAATAACGGTCACAAGCTGCCAGAGGGTAGGTTTAGGCTAGACATCAGGAGGCGCTACTTCACGGTCAGGGTGGCTAGGATCTGGAACCAACTTCTAAGAGAAGTGGTGCTGGCTCCTACCCTGGGGGTCTGTAAGACAAGGCTAGGCAATTGCCTTACTTGGATCCCAATACTCTTTCCTGCTATGTCAGGGGATCGGACTTCGATGATCTGCTTATGTCTCTTTTGACCCTAGAAACTATGAAACTTAGGGTGGGCATTTCTGGAAGCTAAAGCAGGATTTAAGCAATAGGCCTGTGTGAAGCAGCTAGTATTCACTTGAGATTTGGCCGATTTCAGGGGACAGGGATTCGATTTGCTGATGCAGGGGTTGGGGGGAGGATGTGGAAGCAGGCAGGGGCTGGGGGTTGGCAGAGGGGACTTTGGGGGGAACCCTGCTAGCCCCCACCCCTGGTACTTACCAGCTTGGAGTTGGCTGCAACTCCCTGCTGCAGCCACCGGGGACTGCCCAAATCATCAAAGCTCTCCAAATCTTTTCTGAAGATTGGTGAGCTTTGAATTGATTTGGACCTTTTAATTGGTCCCCTGATTCGATTCAGAGGTTTGGCCACCAAATCTCCTCCGAATAGACTCGCCACCTGAAGCTTCACATAGAATCAAGGAATCAGAAGGGACCTAGACAGATCATCTAGTCCAACCCCCTGCCATGGGCAGGAAGGAGCCCTGGGGGTGGGAGGGGTCATAGGACCCCAGCCAGGTGCCTATCCAGTCTCCTCTTGAAGATTTCCAGGGAAGGTGAGAGCACCACCTCTCTGGGAAGCCTACTCCATGCCCCCGCCCCCGACATGTGCTGTCTGTTTTTTAAGATGTTTCCAGCAACTGAGAATGGTAAAGGAAATGGGCTCTAAAGACAACTGATTTAGTGCCAGACATTGGCCTAGTCTTTGGCTTGATCCAGCCGTTTACATGCTAGACTTGTATGACAATTAAATGGAACTAGCCAGGATTCCCAGGCAAAGTGTTAATTCAGATAATTCACAGGTATTTACTGAGAGCTTGGTTTTCTGTAAATTCTGGATTTGGTGCAACTCGGAAGACTCTGGTGGGAAACAACCAGTTGCTGGTTTTTAGTCTAGGGGCATTTTTACATGTGCTGTTGGATGTGGCATTGGGCACTTAATTAGCAAGCCATGCTAATTAAAATTGCCTGCACATCAAGTGCATCAGCAATGTGATCTGATCTGTGTCGCCCCCAGCCTCCCTCCAGGCTGTGCAGTGTAAAAATGGTGGCAGGGTGCTTTGAACTAAAGTTTATCAAGTATGTTTTATTTCAAAGCACCCTGCCACCATTTTTTCAGCATGGCAACACAGATGCACGTGATGCCGAAGGCTGCCCGAGTGTCGGTTTCTGTGCTCCAGCAGACTCCAGCGCATGGGATCAGGCTCTGTGCACGTGTATAGGAGCCCTAAGGCACCAGATGCGCTAGGTGTTTGTTCAGCCTCCAGATAGATGAGTGCTGCTCTGAAATGGCAAATACAGACACAGAGGGACTCCAGCTTTTGTGGGTTTTCAGGTAGACCAAGAAATGTCATTGAGAGCAGGGGAGAGGGATGTTGATAGCTTTGTGTCAGATGGGCAAGAATTGCTTAAGCAATTGATTAGTGGACATGAGAAGTCTGGGGCTTCATGAAGATCACTTTATAAATGTATGCAGACCTACTCATGCATATGTACTCAAGCTAAATATGTCCTGTAAACTACTTTGCTTTAGGTTTTGCTGAGGAGTTGTAGTATTAATCGCAAAGAGTTGTTGGGTTTAGTCCCACCTATTCTGGCCTTCCCAGGGCTTCTTTATCCTTTACCTGACACCTCACCTGGCAGTGTGAGAGCTGATGCAATTCAGTGCCCCCTGCCTGGTGGACACCTAGCACGCATGCATGCAGCCTGAGCATGCACAGTAGAGCTGAATGGGTGTAGGACTGGAAATAATACCTAACATGGTGATATTGTTAGTGCACAGTTTGGAAATCAGAGCCATGCAGCTTCAAACACCCCTTTAGATGAATCCACAATATCATCCATTGCAATCCCCTTTTCCACGCCACTATCACAAAGCATCCAGTGTAAAACACCACACCACCAAATCATCTAAAATACACTACAGGAGAAGAGCAGATGAGATAAAGGCACTGCCAATGCCTTGCCACTGCTTTGGGGGCTTTGGTTCTAGTGTTAGCAGAAGATATTCTTCTTTGTTCATGCCTCAGAAAGTTTGCAGGTTTTATTTCTCAAGGGGAGATTTCCCGTGCGCTTCTCCAGCAAGCTGTTGTGGGAGTTGTGCAACATTCAGGAACATGTGAAACAAAGGGCTTGCATTCACACCTAAAAGAGTAAGGTAGTTAGCCATGTTCCTCTGAAGTCGGGCAGAAGGCAGGGTAATTTTGCAACTAAACCAGAGATATGTACATAAGCTTTTGTAAGCAAGGGCTTGTCACCAGTAGGAAAGTCTGCAGTGGCCATGTTGCCCCACCACATTGTATGGGAAACCAACCAATTGCTACAGCTGCTTCCACACCAGCTGCTCTCATCTTAAATACACCACAAGATCCATCTTCTACAGCCAAGTAAAGTATGGTCTAAATTGGGGTGGGTAAAATACAGCCTGTGGGCCAGATCCAGCCTGCCAAGGATTTTATTTGGCTTAGGGTGGATCCCCAGGCCTTACCTAACCCAGGTGCAGGGGAGCAGCCTGGGCTGTGGTGCATGTAATGGCATGGTGGCCAGACTGTTTCCTGGCAGCTCCTGGCTGCCACAGCCTCCAGACCCAGCCCTGCTGCCTGGGTACCCTGGCTTATCTGCTGTGCACCTGCTGCTGAGGGTGGGACCTACTTGGTCAGAGCACTCAGCTGGGTGACTGGGACAGGGCTGCAGGCTGCTGGTGAGCAGCATCTGGGAGCAAGACAGGTGGGTGGGTCTGGGAGACCCAGGGAATCTTGGGGTGTTGGCAACACGGGGCCAGGGCCCAGGGCAGAGCTGTGATCTGCTGTCCGCATGCCCTGGCGATGGACCCGGGTTCTGCGGGCCCCACGCTGCCACTGCACCAAGATCCTTGCTCTGAGCCTAGCCCCAGCTTCCCACCCACTTGGCTGAGTACCCTGCCAGTGTTGCTCCCACCTGGCCTGCAACAGCTCAGCAAAACTCCCTATGGGTTTCAGGCCCAAATAATTGCCTACCCCGAGTCTAAACTGAGACTATGGATTTTTATCCAATTCCCTGACTTAGCTTTTATAAGCCCTATGTCCCTCAATGCATTAACTGTTTGGGGTAGTTTTTTTGTCTTCCCTAGAAACCTTCCTCTTTTTACCTCCCCCATTCCTTACCCTTTGTATTCTAACCACTACTTTCTGTTTAATAGCTCTGCTCATTGCAGTGCCATCACAGCATCTGATGAAGCAAGTTCTGTGCTTAAGAAATCTTCTGTCACACCTAAACACAAGCTTCTTCCACAATGGCTCATTGTTGTGGTCAAGGTGTTTTGTAATTCTCCCGGAAATCTTTAGGGTCAAATCCAGATTTCCCTAAAACCAATGATCAAACTTACAGTCACTCCTGTGGGAGCAACTTTTGTCCCTCTACTGGTCCTGGATATGGAACATGCAGAATCCTCCCAGTCCTCAGCATTTGCACATGTAGTAATAGCAATACATTATGTATTACAGGTGTAACAGAAGCCTCAACAGATAAACTTGGCAGGGAGTGTCCCCTTCTAAGGATGGGTGAACTCACTGGCTGGCAAGAAATTGCATGATCTTGCAAGTTGCTGAAATTCCTCAACTCCTGTGTTACTGGACTGAGCTTAGTGGTAGTGCCCTTTAAAAGACAAGCATGTTACAAGAGCATGTACAGATCTTAATAGGGGAAATGTCACCTTGTCTTCCTAATTTTTCTTCCCTCCTCCAGCAAGCTTTCCAAGTGTTGGGTTATGAAAACCAGAGCCTGCTGAGTCATGAAATCTGGAGCACCTGGAATGGGGAGGGGACTCTGGATACAGCTTAATCCCGTGATGACTATCACAAATTCAGTGCACATTGCCACAAGTCCCCACAGTCACTTTTGGACTCTCTCTGCACTTGGCAAAGTATAGTCTGGTTCGGCAGTCACTGCTGCTTGCGTAGCTTCGAGGTTTTCAAAAAGCCCACTGTAGCCTGTCCTGACCTTTGAGAGCAAAGAATGACACCTCCTTTAGACTCTTAGCTTCACTCATGGGGATTATGGAGGGAGTCTGGTATCTGAACCCAAATTCCTGGCTTTGCGGCATCTGCTGTAGCACATGCCTCTAGGCCTTAGGAGTCAGGTCCTTTGTTCATAATTTTATTCACTTGACTCCTCTGTGCCAACAGTTCTGTGGTTCCTGCTGTTTTGCATTAGAGCAGTGTGTCAAGAAATCCCAGCTCCTGGGGTCAAGTGCTAACCATTTGCTTCTTTATCAGATATTTACTTAGGAGGATTTCATTATACTAAATCTACAGGCTTTGAATAAATTGGCATGCTGTAAATTTATTCTTTTGAAAAAGGACTTCCATGCTAGGGAAAACTTTTAAAAAAGAACATTTATACCAAAAGCAATTACTTTGCCAGTAATTTTTTATGTATTCTATTGCAGATACTGTATTGCTATATGAATATGAGCTTTCTCCCAGCTGCCACTCCTGTCCTGGAAGTGGTGAAAGTTATAGGCTGATTTGTGATGTCACCATCACTCCAACAGCTACAACTGGGAGAGTTGCAGGAAAAAAAGACTTGCCTCAGTTTATATTCACGTATAATCATTGAATAAAAAAGCACAATTTAATTGTACTTCTGATCCCTTTTATTCATTTCTTGAAAATGTGCATACATATGAAATTTTATTGGCAACATTTGCCTGAAATAAAAAGCTTTGCAAATCTGCACCTTAGAAAGCTCTTTTATAGGTTTGGGAGTTATCTTATCAGATGACAGAAACAGTCTTTTGTGACCTATGTGATGAGCAGATAGTACATCACAGTAGTCATAGCATATAATTTCTGAGTAATCCATAGATTGATATTAATGAATGCACAGGTTTCCCTCATTTTATGCTGTACATGTGTTCCTGGAAAATGGTGCATAACTCAAATTTGCATAAAGGGAACCCACTTTACAATATAACAGATGGGGATACAGTCCAAGACACTGACTGTACTGACCCCCAGACCTATTTCTACCACTTTTACAAGACCATTTTGGTACTTGCTAACAGCAGACAGTACACACAAGCACGGGGAACTATTGTAATGGGGATGGCAACTATAGAAACACATGTTGCAGACAACAAGCGAGGAGCGTATATTTTGGTGCGTGTCCCACAGTGCACTGCAGATGTGTGGGCTTCCACCACACTGCTTGCATAAGAGTGAATTTACCTTCCATATAATGATTTTTTGGTATAAAAAGAGTCATTGCATAAAAGCAAATCCACACCTACAGACACCATATAAAGTGAGGGAAACCTGTATTCGTTACTCTAGATCATTTGGAAAATGGTTTGTGCCAGTGTTGCATTCTGGATGTACCTTGCAAACAGAAGGCTGTTTTGTTTTGGTTTTTTTAATGATTTTACACATGAGAGGCAAAATTTCTTGTGGGTGGTATTCTTTTGTTAGATCAACTGTATGGTTGGGCTAGACATAGACAAGCTTTTGGGTATCCCAGTACCCTTCCTCAAAACTCTGGGTCTTCCTGAGGAAGGGTACTCGGATGACTAAAAGCTTGTCTATGTCTATGCCAACCATGCAGTTGGTCCAATGAAATATACCAAAATACCACCCACATGAATCCTTCTCTCTTACATACTTCCTGAACCATCACAGCAACATCACTTCAACCCTACCTCGCAACAGATGAATATAACTATCCTTGTAGCCTGTGGTAATAGGCTATGAAAACATAAATGCAAGAAGCTTTAGTTGTTGACCCCTCAGATACAGTTACTTTAACTATAATAGAAGTGGTGCATACTTGCTATTAGTCTTGCCCTAATTAAGGAAAAATCTAGAATAAAAGCATGGATTTGAGATGGTTTGGCCTGACATTCTATTAGTTCCTGTATCTGGTCTTTAAATGTTGCTTATGCACATGATATTTTAGAGGAAGGAAAATATGCCCATAATGCCTCTGGTCAGTTATTCATCACTGTTTGTTGGCTAGGGAAGAAAAATGTTCCCCAACTCTTGTGGTAATCATATAAGCCCTGAGGCAGAGGTCTTGATTACCCCAGTTATAGGACATACATATAAGTATAGATGATGGCAATGATGATAAAACTACCCATTTTCCTTTGGACGAGCACAAACCTGCACTTAAAATGCCACTGAAAATGGACCAACATGGCAAAAAAAAATTGCAGGAAAATAAATGGAAAAATAAACAGGTTTATGTTAAAATCATGTAGGTTTTAATGTTTTCTTGTAACACATCTCTTAACAAGGTTATTCCATTAAGAGGTAGCCACAAAGACAGACTATTAACAATTCCATTAGAGGAATAGTGTCCCATTTAAGAGTGCCTTGTATCCTTTGTCAAGGTGTATTATTTAACTGGTGCTGAATATAAATGTAAAGCACGTAACCAGATTTCTCAGTAGATAGGGTTATCACCATTCGCTTTCAGGAGGAGAATACATGAACTTTTAAGGCAAGAATTGTATGCATCTCCGAAGAGAAAGTTATTAATTAGAAATTATTACTTTTTTTGTTGAACATGTATAGTGCTTGTATAGTCCTACTCTGAACAGAGCAAAACCTCCTGAACAAACTTGCAGCTTTGTTTCCAAATCTGAGCTTTGTAGCTAGCTCTTAGTGTTACAATATGCTGAATGGAGAACTCCTTTGTGTTTTTTGGGGTTTTTTTTACTGTATTATTGTATTGGTCTGTACAAGAACCAGTAATCTGTTATGTGCTTTGGGGTTGTGCAGACGCTAAGATTTATGGATTGTGTACATCCCCAGCTACATAAATCAATTAATGATATTTTTAATTTCCTTATTGTAGTATGGTAATGTTTGGCAGAAACACTTTCAATCAGCTAGAAACCAGTGGAAAAGTGAAACCTATGGAAGTTCGGTTTCATATATAGAAGCATCCCAGTTTCCAGTCCAACTCCCACTGAAGTTGATGGGAATATCCAGTGCCCTTACAGGGCAGTTGGATTGCACACTGAAGGATTATACATGTTTACCTGAGTGTTTCTAACTAGAAATGGAACTCATGACACCATTTTCATTATGAAACTTCGAATCAGGAAAGCTTGGAAGCCACTCAAAGCAATGATATCATAGGCCTAGTTGTGTTGATTTCCAGTTATGCCACCAGACATACCACTCTGAGCTCATTGTTTCTGCCTCCTCAGCTGCACAGTATCTGCTTTTATTTATATGATATTCTGTCTCCAAACAGCTTCAGATTGTGTTGGAAAATCTGCTAAGTTTCAAATAGCTGGGCCAACCTTGAAATAAATTTGAGTAAATTCATTGGCCAAAGGAAGGATGGCCTCAGAGGAAAAAACTCCTGAGCTTGAAGTACAAAATTGTAAGTGAGGACACTTGCATTCTAGTCCCATCTCTAACACTAGCCTCCTTTGTAATTTTGGGGAAATCATTTCCCTCTCCATTTCCCCACAAGCAAAAGGGGCTAATAATACTTTCCTATGTCACAATTGGGAGGAGGGGAAGAGGGTGTGGAGATTATTTTAGTTGATACTTGGGTAAATGGGTTTGAATTCTTTTTGGAAGGTAGTAAAACCAAGCAAATTTAGTATTTCAAGAAGAATTGAGAGACAATTCAACAACCTTGTGACTGATTTCTGCATGTTGCAAACTGTTTGCTTGAAGTTTTGTCCTAACTCTTGAACATGGGCACTGCTGAAAATCAGGCAGTTTTGCATACTACAGTATATGTAGCATTCCTCTATTGCAGAGTAATGGTGGCACACAGTAGTTAGTACAGCAGAAGGGAGAGCAACAGCATGATGATTTTTTCTGCAACTTGAGAATTTCTCTGATGATCTTTATTTAGGTGTCTTTGTCACCTAGATGACATGTTGCTATTAAAATTCTTTATCTTTGGTCCTGGAGCATTTTGTTTTCTCTGGGGGCTCCTGCTGATGCCCAGCTTCTTGTTTGCCTTTCATTTTATTTGCCCTTAGCCAGTGTCCTCCTGTTGTTTTCTGGTACCAAATGGCATCTTTCTGGAATCTTTGGAATCTTTTCTGGCACAGATTTCCACTGCTTCACCTCTTTTCATTCAATTTGTCTCTTTTTCTCTCTCTTTCAGGCGATACTTTTCTTGATCGACAAAAAATGAGAAGATCATTGCATTAGGTTTTGACTTTTTATCTTGTTTTTCTCTTATGCTGTTTCTCCTATTTCATAGGTTTCATCTATTCTTCAGATTTGTTCATAGGCACTTAGATGCATGTACAAAAATTGGTTCCTCTGCTGCAAGTTAATCCTCCCCTTTGATTTAGAGTTATGGTCTGCTTTACATAACTGGGTATCATTTTTTTCCCACTCCTCCAACGCTGCTCCTTCGCTTGCTGGTGAAAAAGTAGTATCAGTATAATTGCTGCATAAAGTCCCTTTTAGATGCAGTGCTCAATCCTACATCTATTCTCATTACCTGATCAAAAAGACCTCCCCACTATTCTGTCTTTCTGCTTGTCTCCCTAGGACCTCTAGACTTTCCTTTCTTCATCCTACAAGACCTAGTTTGGGGCAGCAGGTTTCAGGTTGAAAATGCTGACAGATTGAGATTGAATGGTACTGAGGTGTAGGCAAGGAATAGCATTAAGGGGAAAGAGTGTTTTCCTTAGCAGAGTCATGCAGGCACAGAGGATACATCTATTACAGGAGTCGGGGGCTCAGAGAGGTCTGGAAGAAAAAAAGTCATATGAAGGGCACTTGGGATCCAATTCCGATCTCTAATGCTGGTGAAAGTTGGGAGGAATTTACCTGAATGACATGATATTTGTCCCAGTGCAAATGAGAACAGAATCTGGTCACCAGCATCTGAATTGACTCTCCATTCAGCAGTTCACCATCACTCTCTCTCTGAAACATGTGCACAATCAAACATTTTTGGCATTTCTGGGAGCTTACAGATTCCCAAACTCCACAAAAATATAAAAGCACTGACAGCATAGAGACACCGTTGCTCGAGTGAGTTTCTTCCCAGCAGCATGCAAGCTATCAGAAGCCAGCTGCTTAGCTGAAGGAAGCAGGCCAAACCCTAGACTAGAAGGGGTGGTGAGATCAGACCAAGGAGGATCTGTACTTGTCTTGTCATTTTTGTTCTTTTTCAAGAGCAAAGTACATTCACTGAAGATCTTCCTTTTCTAAGTCTCTGTCTGTTGCTTTCTTGCCACACTGTTTGTCAAGGATAACTTGAAATGAGAGCTACTATAGCTCTGGAGAGCTGTGCCACTTGTCTGGGGTCTAACTGGCCAGAAGGTGAGGTCCTGCTGCCCGAACAGGATGTCAGCTGTAGGCGTTTGCATCTGGGAGAACTGGAGTTAGATGGTCTGTGTTGTCCTTAATGATGAGTTGCATTTGAAAGACCAGACTGATTATGTTTGGTCAGCTGATTGATAAGCAAGATATAATCAATCAAAAAAACAAAGTTACTTACCTGTCCACAAGGAGCGTCCACTGTGATACAATGGTTGAAATGGAACCAACTCACCAAACCTATTTTTACACAGCATTTCTTTGTATGAACAGAACAATAGCTTATTTTCATAGCTCCCTAGATCATAAGGCTGGAAGGGACCTTTGAAGATCATTGGGTCCATGAACAACTGGTGCCTCCCAAGACTTGCGGGGGGGCGGGGGTGCACCAGGGTGGCAAATGGAGACCATCTGCAGCTGCCTCCAGCAGTGTCAATGGGTGTAATCAGTGACCGTCCACAGAAGCTGGTGGTGGCTTTTGTGGCGGCCAGTCTCAAGTGGGGGCACATGCTCCTCTGTCCCCCTTACGCATCACCTATGATTGGGTCCAGACCCCTACACCAAGCAGGAAAGATAACTGGGGTCAGGTGACCCCAGCAAAATGACTGTCTGGTCTCCTTTTGAATATTTCCAGGGTCGGTGATTGCATCACCTCTGGAGGGAGATTATTCCACAGTCTAGAAGCCCTGACTGAGAAGAAGTTTGCCTAATGTTGAGCCTGAATTGGTCTTTCAGGAGTTTGTAGCCATTACTCCTGGTTTTCCCCTTGGGTGCCCTGGTGAACAGTTGCTCACCGAGCCCTTGATGTGCTCCCCTAGTGTAGCAGTAAGCTACTACCAGGTCCCCTCTCAGCCTTCTTTTCTTTAGGCTGAAGAGTCCCAGATCCCTCAGCCATTCCTTGTATGACTTGCCATGTAAGACTGTAATCATATGGGTGTCTCTTCTTTGGACTCTCTCAAGCTTGTCCACATCCTTGTTAAAGCGTGGTGCCCAGAACTGGACGCAGTACTTCAGCTGCAGTCACACCAGCACTGAGGAGAGCAAAAGAATCGCCTCTTTGGTTTTGCTGGAGATGTGTCAATTGATGCATGCCAGAGTATTATTTGTCCTACTGGCTACAGCATCGCACTGCTGGCCCATATTCATGAGATCTGTCATTATCTCCAGATCCGTTTCATTTGTGGTGCTAGTTAGTTTGGTGCTGCCAAGCCTGTAGGTATGTTGGGGGTTGCTCATCCTGAGGTGGAGCACTTTACATTTCTTGACATTTGAACTTCATCAGGCTCCATTCTGCCCAACTTGCCAGCCTGTCTAGGTCCTCCTGTATCTGTAGCCTATATTCAAGTGTAATCACGTTTCCCCATAACTTGGTGTTGTCCACATGCTTGGCCAGTGAGCTCATCAGCCCCCCATATCCAAATCATTAATAAAGATGTTGAAAAATACTGGATCAGGCATCGACCCCTGTGGGACATCACTGCCCATTTCTCATCAGGATGACAGATCCATTCACTATGACTCTGGGTCCTATCCTACAGCCAGTTTCTCATGCACCTGACTGCCTTCAAGTTTAGCCCATAATCCTCCAATTTTTTCACAAGGACATCATGAGGTACTAGATCAAAGGCCTTTTGGAAGTCTAGGTATGCAATGTTATCCTGCTCTCTCTTGTCCAGGTGATGAGTTACTTGGTCATAGAAGGAGATGAAGTTGGTAAGGTAAGACATGCCTGTAATGAAGCCATGCTGACTGTCATTCAGAATCTAACGTTCTGCAAGTTTATCACAGATAGACTCCTTGATGAACCTTTTGAGGATTTTTCCTAGGGTGGAAGTTAGGCTGATTGGCCTGTAGTTACCTGGGCCCTCCCTCCTGCCCTTCTTGTGGATGGGTACAACATTGGCCCTCGTCCAGTCCTCAGGAACTTCTCCAGAATACCACGAGTTGTGGAAGAGTTTCGCCAGGGGTTCCACAATGACTTCAGCGAGCTCCTGCAGCACTCTCAGATGAAGATCATCCAGTCCAGCTGACTTGCATATGTCTATTTTTTTTAATTGGTCATACACCAATTGTACAGCAATAGTAGGAAGGTGATTATTCCTACCATGCTCATCCTGTACTCTACCTGGATTCTTTTTCCCTTGGTCCAGTGAAAGACTGAGGCAAAGTAGTCATTCAGAAGTTCAGCTTTCTCCTGGATGCCAGTAACCAGTTCTTCTGAGTTGTTAAGCAATGGCCCCACACTCCCAAATATTTTCCTCCTGTTCCCTATGTACCTAAAGAAGGACTTCTTTTTTGTCCTTGATTTTGTACATAATCATCACCTTACTTCTTATCATGTTCCAGACAAAGCACTCTGAAGTTAGGTACAGTCAAAAAGCTCAAGGCTGAATCAATTCAGTCTTTGCAGGTTAATCTAAACAGAGATTAAATTGAAACAGAAGTGAACAGACATTTACCTTCCAACACCACTTTCCTGATTCAGGAAATGCAGCCACACGCCTGCAGTGGCTTAGGCCAGAAACTGCTGGGTGCTAGAGCATGGCCTTGTTATAACAATGTTCTTCATAGTGTTTGGAGCAGTGGAGGGGTTTGGAGTCTGGAATTAGAGTTCTATTGATTCTCCAGAAAGGATTGTATTGGGTCATTAGAGCAGGGGTCTGAGAATCAGTCTTGAACTGTATCCTTAACTATGTGATTGCCTCAGTATGTGACTTTTGAAAATTGTTTTCAGAAGACAGTCTTTCAATTTATGTAGGCATTGATTTGTGCCTCTGTAACTAAGGATGAGTTTTGTTTCGCACTTAAAGCAAAGATTGAACCTCTGATTTATATGGAAAATACAGTACATCCTCTTCAAATTTACAGCACTTATACGTACAAATAGAAGACTTTTCTGAGAGTTGATCAGTGAACTAGATTAGAGTTTAAACTAATTAATAAGAGTCTTTTTAGAAATATAGCATCTTTTCTGTTTTTTCTTGTGTCCCAAATTATGTTAACAATAAAATAACAAGATACTTCAAAAATTTCCATATAGCTAAAATTAACCAGAGTCTTGTTTTGTAGGTTATTTTGAGGAAATTGGGTCATGGTTAAGTTAAAGAATTAAAGATTTATTGTATCTAATTGTTAGGATCCACTGTCACATTAACCACTCGGGTAACTCCAAAGGCTCAGCCAGCTGCCATTGTTCTTCTGCAGCTTATTTGAATGCAACAATTGGTTGTAGTGACTTGGTTTTATGCTTTGGGTGGGGCATGTATCAACAGTTCCATTGGTAGACTAGCAATGGTAGACTGCTTGGTCAACTCTCACTGCTGATACTAACTTGAAAGGTTGCTTCCTTGGCTCCACTGTGCATACACTTAACACTGCCATGAGGGCTAGGGACAGGGTTGAGGGGTCTTGTAAAGCACAAAGATGTTGAGACTCAAGGAGTGATCTCTCTCATGTAGCTAACAGCCCAGTATTTCAAATACCAGTTTTAAATTAAAGGCCATATTCTCCAGTTCACCCCAGCTTCTCTGTTCTACTCTCATAATGCAACGTAGCTGTGAACTCAGCTCTAGTGGCCAGTCTACCCTTGCTGTTTCACGCTACTTTTGCATATCAGTGACCCTGCATTTAGAAATTAAAAAGTTAAAAGAATGATTTGATTTTTGAGAGATGTATATTCATTCACAGTAGTAGACATATCACATAGAAACCTTTTCCTTTTCCTTGAGATGATTTTTATGATTTAAAAACAAAGTAACTTATAGGTAAAATATTATAAGGATGCTGGGGTTATCCCAACACTGAGTATTGTAAACTTAAGAAGCTCACAGTTTATGGACATACTAATAAAATGCAGTCACATTAAGGTAAGAAATAGATGAGGCACCTAAGCAAGTCTCTTCAAACTTCCCATATGATTTAAAACTCATGAAACTCATAAATGCATAGGCTGCTTTTAAATGTCTTTCTTAGGATTAATAATAATTTTCCGTATTGTTATTCATAAATGAAAGTTTTTCCTTTTAATGAAAACTTTATTCACTTTGTCCTATAGTGATACATGTTAAAATGATGCAGTTGAGATTAAGATATTTTTAATGTTTTAACCCATGCTAGAAAAAAATATACAAAGAGACATTTGATTTTTATAAAGATCTCTCCCTGCCACTAAAAACTAGAGTTACAGTTGTTTGGATGTCTTCATTGTTTATTTCAATACTCAGAAATATTTGAATTTTTTTTTTCATTTTATCTTAACTGTCAATTTCCTAGTTTCTTACATTATTTGGAATATTTACAACATTTTTATTGTATGTTATTATAAGTTACTAATACATCTCATACTCAATCTTGTAATATATATTTTTGAAATCATGGCCATTCTTTTGATTATTATTTTAATATTTAAATTAATAATACTCTCCCCCTTAACTCAATCAGTATTTTTTTAGTTGACAGTTTATGAAGGGCCAGATTCTACCCCAGTTTACAGTTTCTGTATTGTGTCCTTTATTCAAATTTGCACTGTCCAGAATTTTTTAGTTTGTGTATGTATGCCATAGATAGTTTCTGCAGTATATAAATAGCATGATGACATCAAAAGGATGCAAACACACACAGATTTATTCATTGCCTCTGTGTTTGTACAGCATTTCTCCGTAAGCATCTCCATGTCATGGTTTTCAGAAGCCCATGAAAGGGACGCTACAGTCTGTTAAAAGTATAGCGAATCACGTTCCATTCTGTTTTGACTTGTTAAGATAATCGTATGCCTGACTTAAGGGGATACCACCAGTCTCACCACTGGTAAAATTAATATCGCAACATTTTTCCCCCGAAGAGGTGATGTGCTTCATCAGCACAATAATAGTATGAGTTTGTGCATATTCATCATACCGTATATACATATATTTGTATAATTAATCAGGATTTGGGGGAATTGCATTTGCATGTACGTAAATGCTTCCAAAAATGTAAGAAGATGGTTTGTTCAAAAATATCACCATGGTGCCCTTTGCTCGGGTTCACAAGAGGGAATGTGATCTTCTGCAGAACAGATCTAGGGAAAACACTTTAACGTTAATCTAGGAGTAAGTTCAGGCCTGTGTATGCGTGTGCGTGCATGCATGTGGTGAGTTTGTATCTGTTTTGATGATTGCTCCTTTGCTATCAAGGAGATTAAGCTATTTTTAGACCAAACTGTTGGTGTGAAGCCAGATGAAACCTTACATCTTTTAGATTTATGAAAGTTGCCAGGCAGATCTTGAACACTTCCTTCAACTTGCGTTTATTTGTATTTTCCCTGGCCCCTTATTGGAAGGCTCTGCCTCCACCCCCAAAGGGCCAAGACCTTCAGCACTGACAGAAAACCTGTGTGGGCCCAGTGGTTGTCAGATAATCTAATTCATTCAACGTTTGGTAATGCCACACACACAAAAAAAAAAAAAGTAATTTATTTTCTAATTATTCCTTGTCTAGCATTCCTGTGCATTGCCAAAGTGTCGCTGTTTAAAATATTTATCTCTCTTCGCTGCGTGATCTGCTCGAAGGCCATGAAGGGGCGATGAAATAAAAGCACTCATTCCCAACGCAGGCACATTACTTTGACTTGTCTTGGGCTGTTTTGACGTCTCCCTGTAAATACATTTATTTTTCATTAGGATGTTTCTGGGCTCGTGGCATCCAGGAAAGCCAGAGCCATTATGCTGTTCATCTGTTACAGACAAAATGAAGATAAACAAGTGTAATGAACTCCTGCTGAAGCCATTCCTCTGTTGTCTTCTCCTTGCTGCAGGAGTGTGTTCTCTCCCTCTTTTCTGCAAGCTTGATTTACTCTGAACTGCTGTCGGTGCCTGGGTTATTTATATGAGAAGTGGGTTCAAAGTCAAAATGCACAGTAGTTCTAATACTTTGTATTTGGGGATCTGATGGAGCTTTATAAACATCTTTGTGTGCTGGTTCACCACTGCCCTCCTTGGGATGTAAAGTGTCATTGTTATTCTCAGTTCTACACAAGATAAACCAACCTGTTCTAGTCTGCACCATTAGCAAGTACTGGGACTTGCCTTTCCTGTTGAACAGTCTTATGTCTTCCCTAAGGGACCTGCCTTCCTCTTGGTGGGAAGACAGTGGTCTGGTAGTTAGTGACCGATAACTTGTTGACCTAGGACTTGGGAGATCCAGATTCAAATCCCCAATCCATTAAATACTTCCTTTCCTGCAAGAGCCTTTTGCTCAGGTCCAGGATGCATTTCTCTGTGCACCCCTTCCTTTCTGCACATTCCATCTGAGATGCCACAAAGTTGTAAGACTTCCTTGTCAACCTCCTGTTGTTTGCCCTCTAAGAGACCAGGACGAAGAAATTCAAGGGCGGGTGGTAACTGTGGGACCGTTTCCCATTCCCTTGTTACCTCATGTTTCTGGGGGTGGTTCTTCTGGGCAGCATCCACTAGCTCCTTGGTCTCCTTTGAATATCAGCATACGCTGCCTAGGAGTCTCTGCTTGGTGCCCCCCATATTTTGAGTCTGTAACATAATTCCTTTCCCTGTGTTTTCATTATTTAAAAGGGGCTCAGTAGCAAAATAGTTATGGCATCTTGCTATGGCTTTGGAAGTGTGAGTTTACCCCCTGCTCTGGACTCATGTCAAAGTGCCCACAATCAACCCAGCTGTAAATGGGTACCTGGTCATTTGGACCAGGGGAGTCAAAGTTAGTGGCAAGTGACTAGCCCTGTCCCTTGTGTATTAATTGGCTGCAGAAACTCGTGCATCTTAACCATCCTAGACCAATGGGCCTGTAGGCTCAGATGGACCTTTGACCTTCTGACTTCTGTGTTGGATCATGTGTTTTGGCCCCCATCATGAAGTAGGGAGTCTTTAGCTTTGTGTCTGCCTAGGCGTACCTGCTCTGGGACCTTCCAGAGAATGGATGTCCTGTGTGCCCTTGGGAACGTCTTTCAATCCTAGTGCTTCAGTTTCTCATCTGTAAAATGGAACTAACAGGAGCTCCCTACCACACAGGGATGTTGTGAATATAATTATCTTAGAGGTGGTGAGGTTCTTGGATTTGATGGGTGTGGAGACCTGTACATTGATAGAGTTGATGGATGGAAGCTTGGAGTGCATGGAGTATTCTGCACTGCTGTTGTTTGTTGCAGGTTCAGTGATAGGCTCAGAAAAACTGCACTGAGTTTTCTAGTTCTCAGCTATATTATCAGACTAGAGAATTATCCTTATGATGGCAATGAGGGAGCAAATTCTCACTCCAGTCCTGATTTAGGATGAAGAAGAAAAGACAAGGTAGGCAGAGATGGGGTTAAAGCCAGATTGTTGTTTGGAGACCAGGACAGGCTTTGGGAAGATAGTAAGTAAGCTCCAAAGAGGCATGAAGACGAGAATAAAAATGAAAGCAAGTATTGAGGTTTCTCAGGTGGCAGATATACACTTTCTTCTCCTTGCTCTTTCAATTATTTCTCCATTTATTTGAGTCCTTCCACCCCCCCCACCAAACTGATTCCTTTCCAATCAATTTTTTTTAGCTCATTGAGTCTGAGAGAGTTTTATGCTGAATTTTAAAATAACTTCTCTTTCTCCATCTCTAAACTGCTAATCTCCTGAGCTGAGGAATTCTGGGACAAAGAAGAGTCCGCAGAGTGGAACCCTGTAAAATTAGCTTTTGCAGTCTTAGTGTTTGCACAGTTAGAGATTGAAGAATTGCATTCCCCTGGCCTGACTGGCAGCATGCTTCCTTTCTTTGGGGGGGAGGGGGGGATGCAGTAGTTCAACACAGAGCAGGCTGCATCTCCTCTGATTGTGTGAAGGAAAGGCAGGGGAAGGTGTTCCTGCACATTTAGAATAGGGTTTATTTGGCACTTCAAATGAGAATCTGCAGTTTCAGGGGCTCACCTAATGCTATCAGAAAAGGGCATCTCATAAAGATGGCATAAAATCCATGGACCAGTGCCTGGCCTAGGGAGCTAAAATAGATGGCTAGATAGGGAAAGAAGTTCTTTTGGTGAAGACACTGAACTAAGAATAAAGGGATCCTCACTGGGTTCCTTGCTGTCCTTCGGAAACCCTATCCGACTTTGGGCAAATCATATAATCTGTCCTGTGTCTTAGTTTCTTGTCCGCAGAGGGCAAACACTTCCTAGGCTCGGAGGGAAGGTGTGAGAATAAATACTTTGAAGAATGCATGGCAGACGAGGATAAATCTGATCTCTTTTATTAGACCAACTCAAATGATGGTAAAAATTCTTCTTTGCAAGCTTTTGGTTAGAAATACCCTTCGTCAGGCTGAGGAAGCATCTGCAGTTGGTGTGTGCTCTTCCTGGACAGAATGAGTAGTAAAGAAGCCAGAGTCTGGTATACATGCAAGAAAGGCAGTCGGTGAAGATGTAAATTGAGGAGTCAGTGGATGAGAGACAGGCTGGGAGTGGGGGGAAAACTAAAGTAGCTGATAAATAGTGGAGAGGTACTTGGAGAGTCAGATGTCAGGCAGGTCATAAAGTGTCATAAATCTAATGTCTATATTTATTCTGTGATTTTTTTGTATCTAGTAGGTTGATGAAGTGGAGTTCATAAGCTCACCTGTGAAAAGTGTTTTGTAAATTCAATTACAACTAAAAGACTGGAGAGAGAGGGGTTATCTTGTGAGACCTGTGCCCCCACAGGTAACTGGGTATTCTTGTCTTTGATAGATTTTTGGTGTGTGTTTATTGTGGTGCACAGTTGTTGTTTGTTGTTGTTCTGGTTTCTCCTACATATTTTCCATCAGGGCATTTGGTGCATTGGATGAGATATACTACATTTCTGGAGGTGCAGCTGTAAGATCCAGGAATGCTGATCGTTCTGCTGTGCGGTGTAGTTGGTGTGGGGGTGGGAGAGATATGTTGGCAGGTTCTGCATTTCTTGTCATGGCATGGTCTGGATCCATTTAGTGTGTTTTGGGCTATAGGAATTTTGCTTCTGGTGATGAGGTTAGCGAGGTTCTGTGCTTTTTTGAAGGCTAGGATGGGTGGTTCTGGGAAGATCTCTTTAAGAATTGGGTCTCATAATTTCATAGTTGTTAGGGTTGGAAGGGACCTATTAGATCATCGAGTCCACCCCCCTGCCCTAGGCAGGAAAGAGTGCTGGGGTCAGATGACCCCAGCCAGGTGTTTGTCCTTTTAAACACCTCCAAGGAAGGGGATAGCACTACCTCCTTTGGTAGCCTATTCCGTATTTTAGCGACCCTCACTGTAAAGAATTTTTTCCTAATGTCTAATCTAAATTTGCTCTCTTCCAGTTTGTGGCCATTGTTTTACCCTGACAGGCACCCAGATAAACCTTGTATCCCCTATTTCTTGTTGTCCCCCACCGATGAGTTTGTAGGCGGCCATGAGATCACTTCTCAGCCTCCTCTTGTGGAGGCTGAAGAGGTTCAGGTCTCCCAATCGGTCCACATAGGCTTTTTCTGTAGGCCTTTAACCAGACTAGTGGCCCTCCTCTGAACCCTCTCTAGGCCATCCACATCCCTTCTGAGGTGTGGTGCCCAAAACTGGATGTGTACTCCAGCAGTGGCCTGACCAGTGTTGCACTGAGGGGAAGTATCACCCCCTAGACCTGTTTGCAGTGCCCCTACATATGCAAGAGAGGGTGCGGTTAGCTTTACTTATTACCTCATCACATTGGTGACTCATGTTCATTTTGCAGTCGATTATGACTCCGAGATCCCCTTCCGTAGTTGTGCTACTTAAAATGGCCCCTCCCAGGCTGTAGGAGTGTTGATGATTCTTCCTCTCCAGGTGCAACACATGACACTTGTCCTTGTTAAACTGCATCCTTTTCTGTTCGGCCCATTTCCCCAGCCTGTCCAAATCAACCTGGATTCGCTCCTTGCCATCTGGTTTGTGTACCTTTCCCCAGTTTGGTGTGATCAGCAAACATGGACAGGGTACTTTCTACTCCCTCGTCCAAGTCGCTAATGAAGATATTGAATAGTACCTGTTCCCAGGACAGAGCCTTGGGGGACTCTGCTACCCACATTACTCCAGATA
Organism: Crocodylus porosus; assembly: GCF_001723895.1. Lineage (NCBI taxonomy): Eukaryota > Metazoa > Chordata > Crocodylia > Crocodylidae > Crocodylus > Crocodylus porosus. The sequence goes on along the minus strand of NW_017728938.1, from coordinate 2,723,213 downwards.
GAAACCAACCCATCCACCACCACTCTCTGGGTGCATCCCCTAAGCCAATTTTCTACCCACCAGACTCTGTAATAATCTACATTGCAACTGTTTAGTTTATTTATAAGAACTGGGTGTGACACTGTGTCAAAGGCCTTCTTGAAATCTAAGTAAATCACATCTACCTCTATTCCTTCATCCAAGCGTTTTGTGACCCGGTCATAAAATGAGACCAGGTTCAGGCAGGATCTGCTATGAACCCATGCTGATTGCCTCTTAGCATCATTTTACCTGCTGGTCCCCTACAAATATGATCCTTAACAAAGGTCTTGCCAAGGATAGAGGTGAGAATAACTGGCCTTTAGTTACCCAGTTCCTCCTTCCTCCCCTTCTTGAAAATAGGGACCACACTGGCCCTTTTCCAATCCTCTGGGACCTGTTCTGAGCACCAGGAGTGCTCAAACAGTTCTGCCAGCCACTCTGCTATGACACCAGCTAATTCCCTAAGTACCCTAGGATGAAGATCATCAGGACCTGTTGACTTAAATACATTCAACCTCTCCAGGTGCTCCTTGACTATGTCAGCACAAACTGTTGGTATGCTGGTATCTATACTGGGCTTACCTAATGTCCCAATGGGATGCATATTTGTATTTGTGTCCAAGAATACAGATGCAAAGAAATCACTTAGGATGGCCAAAGCAGAGCTTCTATCTGTTACCAGTTGTCTTAGTTCATCCTGAAGGGGCCCTAAATTACCCTGCACCTTCTTTTTGCTTCCTGTGTACTTAAAGAATGCCTTTTTGTTATCCTTGACTTTTGCTGCCAGCCTAAGCTCCATTTTGGCTTTGGCTGTCCTCACTGTTTCCCTGCAAGCTCAAGCAAAGCAGGTGTACTCCTCCTGGGTGGCAGCCCCCTGCTTCCATAGCCTGTAGGCCTCTTTTTTTCCCTCCTGGCTCTCCTGAATTTCCCTGCTCCACCAAGAGGGTTTCTTTGCTTTTTTACCCTGTTTTATGTGTACTGGGATGGTCCTTTTCTGCAGGATTAGTCCCTTAAGAAACGCCCTCCCTTCCTGGGCACGTATGTCCCCAAGGCTTTTACCAGTCAGTCCCTCCCTAACTAATCCTTCTGAACTTGTTGAAGTTGGCCTTCCTGAATTCTAGCACTTCTGCCCTGCTGATTATCTTCCCCGCCTTTCTCCGGATAATGAAACCTATCAATAGGTGGTCACTGTCCCCTAGGTTACCTTGCACCTGCAGATCCCCCATCAAGTCATCCCTTGTGGCCAGTACCAACTCTAGTAAGGTATTTCCCCTAGTGGGAATGTGTACCTCCTGTGATAGGTGAAGGTCCTGTAAGGAGGTTAGAAACTTTTGTGAACAGGCAGACCTGGCTGCCTGTTTCTCCTAGCAGATGTCTGGGAAGTTAAAGTCACCCATGACTACCAAGTCCTTCGAGCGCGCTGCCTCTGAGCACTGTCATGAGAATTCTAGATCCAACTCGTCCCCCTGGTGTGGGGGTCTGCAGTAGACCCCCACTACCACGTCCCTTTCACCCTGACCCCCCTGAAACTTGACCCATAGTGCCTCAATTTGCCCTTCCTCTTATCCCAATTTAACTACAGAAGATGTGTATTGTTCCTTAACGTAGAGAGCAATGGCCGCCCCTTTTTTCCCCACTCTGTCCTGCCTGTACAGCCTGTAGCCCTCGATGTACACTGCCCAATCATGGGTAGGATCCCACCAACTTTCTGTTAGCCCAACCAGGTCGAATTCTTTGTTTGCAAGCAGGAGTGCAAGTTCCTCTTGCTTGTTCCCCATGCTCCTAGCATTAGTATAGAGGCATCTAAGCCCCACAGTGGGTGCCCTGGATACTTACCCATTCTGATTCTTATTGGGGCCCTTGGTACTTACCTGGACTGTTCCAGCACCTGGAATGAGGTTTGATGTTCCTGGCCTCTCCCTCTCAGCAACATCCCCGTCCCCCAACGAACCTAGTTTAAAGCCCGGCATAGGAGATCAGCCGACCTGTAAAAGATGAGACTCTTACCTCTTGGAGAGAGATGTAGCCTGTCTCGTCTGAACAAGGCCTTATCCTGGAAGTGCAGGTCATGGTCAAGGAATCCAGACCCCTCACGATGGCACCAGCTCTGAAGTATGTATGTATGCTGGTGCATGATGGCACCAACTCCGAAGTCTCCTTCTAGTATGGGTTGCAATTGTTTGAGGACTTTCCGTATAGGTTGCAGGGGGTGGTGAAATGTTATAACCAGTGGTGTGTGATTCATGGGGGTTTTCCTTCTGTACTGCAGCAGTTCTTTACAGTGCTATCCCGGTGATTCTTTCAAAAGTGTGATCTGTTAAGGAATGTGTGGCACTTCCTGGGGTTTATCCTGGCTTTGATTGCCCTGGACTTTGATTTACATCAAAACAGGTGGGGGATAGTCATTTACTCAAGCAGCTTGAATAACAATTACCTTGACTTAGCCATCCTCATTGTCCCAGGGGAAAAGTGTTATTTTGGTACTTTGCAGGTATTTCACAGTTAAAGTGAGACATTTGTAAGATCTCATAATAAAAGGGTTTGTCCCCAGAGAAATCTGACCTCTGTTTTTAACTTCAGACATTGTGGCAACAGGTGCCATAAAAATATATTTACCTGGCAAGGGAGATGCCCATCATCTTCTTGGTCTTGAATGACTTGGTATGGTTAAAGGGTAGAAGGCCTGTCCCTTGGGCTGAGGACAGGCTGACTGACCCTTGTGAAAGTCTACAAATGCCTCCAAATACAAGGATCTCACACTATTTATGGCAGTGGGGAATTGCCCTCTGGCTTTCCCTCTAGTTTGCTGCTTTGGCCTTTTGGTTAGGGGCAAGTGAGACTAGGGGGCATCTGAACTCAAGGCCCTCCAGGCTTGGGGCTTGCACATAGGATGCCTGGCATGGATTTGGGAGTGTCTGAAGTAGGGTTACCATATTTCCAGTATCAAAAAAGAGGCCACCTGTGGGGGGGTAGGGAGGAGAGGGTGGAGAGGTATAACATCATTGTGGGAAGCGGGGGTGTCCATGCTCTGCCTTTGCCCCTCACTCCTAAGCCCCTGTTCCCCCCAGTCCTGCCGGTGTCCGTCACTCCTGACCCCCAGCCCTCACTTTCAACCCATAGTCCCCTGCCCTCCCAGCCCTGCTGGTGCCTCTCACCCCCGACCCATAGCCCC
>NW_017728938.1:2698337-2719920 GCF_001723895.1 Crocodylus porosus | reverse complement strand
CACACACACACACACACACTCTCTCTCTCTCTCACCTGGAAGCTTGCTGGGGCCTGCACACAGAGCGCACGACCCACAACAGCCAGTCACTTTGCCTGCTGTTTCCAGCCCCAAGCAGTCCCAAGCTGCTAGTGTCAAGGAAAGCAGAGGAAGAGCAACAGCCTGGACACTTGCTTGTGTTTTAAAAACATGCCCAGACATGAAGACAGGGGGCCAAAAAAGATGGCACATCTGGGAAAACCAGGATATACGTTAACCCTAATCTGAAGCCCCAGGCTAAGAGTCTGGGAGATAGGATGCTTGCCAGTGGTAGCGCCACACAGATTTGAACAATTGAGTTCTGCTCAGTTGAAATTTGGAATAGATTTGACCTTGGAAATAAAATTTAAAAAAAAAGGTGTCATAAAAGTACTGTGAGCATCTGATGGCTAAAATGGTCAGAACTGGCAACGTGGTCTCCCTCAGTCAATGCACCCAGGTGGCTCCCTGGCTGGCTGGGGCTCAGGATGCCTCCAGATGGGGGAGCAGGCAGCCCCCAGGGCACTAAGGTGCTTGTGTAGACTGGGGATATCTGCCCTGGCCTGCCGGCTCCCCCATCTCCACATGCCACTCCCTAGCTGGCCAGGGAACAGGGTGCCTTGGAGCAAGGTATAGCTAGCCCCTGCTGAGGCACCCTGTGCCCCAGCCAGACCTCCCATAGCATGCAGAGCACTGGGACAATGTGTCCCACTGCAAAGCACACAGGCAGGGGTGTGCAATGCGGCACAAAGTAGCGGCATAAATTTATGCCTCTGCTCTTTGTGCTGCTGCAAAGGTATGTCCCTGCTCGTGTGGACCCAGCCAGAGGGACCAAGAGAAAGAGAGTAGTTTTATACTTGTTGGAACTTGGCTACCTTACTGCTCATGGTGTCACCAAAAGAGAAGCTCTTTTTGGCAGTGGAGCGTTGCTGCCAGAAGGGGATCTGAAAATGCCCATTTCAATTAACAGTGTTTGTTTTTGATGCCTTTGATTGTGATAAGCAATCTGAAGTGTGAGTAGGTATCATGCCGAGTGCTGGGTGGGTAGAATGGCTGCAAGGGAAGAGACATGGCAGTCCAGGATTAAAGAGGGTGGTGATTTTGAGACCAAGCATGAGAAATTAGATATGGCTGTCTTTTCCTCAGGCACGTCTGTTTGAAACCAGGTCAGTTGTGACTAACAGCTGTTTGTGGATCTCTGAACTGAGCTGGTGCCCTGGGTGCAGTTCTGAGTGGATCAGTATCTATCACCAGAGCATGATCACATCTGGCAGGCATTGTAGGTGACCAAGAACAAAATGGGCCATGTGGAATGGAGTTCCCTCTCACTCTTGCAGATGGTCTCTTCTAGGGACATTTTTTCTTCTCTTGAGTTGGAACCTGATAAGCCGAGCTCTCTTTAGGAGAAGCGGTCAGCAGCCATGAGTCAAAATACGTTTCCAGCAAAGAAATGTCGGTAAAAAAAATTCTCCAAAGCATATCCCATTTTTCAGCCCATTCTGAGCAGCTTTATTATTGGACTTCTGTAAGGTTTTTCTTCATATCCAGTGGAACAATTTCCTCTGTTGTAATTCTTGACAGCGCCACTTCCTCTTGGAGGCTCGTCAAGTTGAGGAATGTATTACTGGAAGCCTAGCCTGGCCTAGATGGATGTGGTGTTTGTGCCTTTTTGAGTTAGCCCTTTCCCATCTTAAAGTAGGCAATCTTCAGGGGAAGTGGGAGGTAGGCAAGGGTGGGGGAATTAATCCTTTATTAGTACAAACATATTTATTTGATAGTTGTTTGCTTCCTAAGGGGAGGACTATTGGAAAGTACCATATTAACCAGAATCCAAGATGGCCTGAATTTAAAATAGTCCCCAGTAATTAAATTGTATACAAGGGAAATTTATAAATGTGTTATAATTTTTTATGTATAGTATCTAATTATTGGAGAGTTACCTTAAATTATCTCTCCCACCCCCATTGCTATAGTGGGAAAAGCAGTGGCAGGAGGAAAAAGTGGGCGGGGGGGAGGCAATGGGAGGGCCAAGGAGCTTAACCCCTGTCCATTACCCCTGCTGCCTGTCTCCCCACTACCTCTGCCCTACATCCTTGGGCCCCCTCCTGCTTGACCCCCCTGTCTCTACTTACCCATTGCCATTTATCCTTGCTTCAGTGCCACTCACTTTGTTCCTGCTCCAACCTGGGTTCCAAAACATGTGTTTGCTCTGGCCCCAGGCCAGGCCAGGCCAAATTTGCCCCAGCCCAGGCCACCAAATTTGCTACAGCAGATGAAATTAATGTGTAACATGCTGCTGACATGCAAACACCAATACCATTAAAGCAGTGCAAAAGCATTTAGCCCGTTTTAAAGTGTCATGCACTTATGCCCCTCATTTCCTCTACACATGGCCCTAGCTATCAGACTGAGCTGGCAAGCAGTCTGGTGATTTTTCTGGAAGTCTGAGATGACCTACCTGTAGAAGGGAGGTTGTTTTTTGTAACAAATTTCCCAAGTATGTTGTTTTTACCTCTGTCTATCCAGGTAATAGGATTTGGAAGCTCCCAACTTGAGACCCAATTATCCAGGAGGGAATGGGACAGTGGCCACAGTCTTTTTCATATTGCTTCTAAGAGAGATTGTGCTTTTCTCTGACGTGAGCCTTCATTTGTTTATTTTACTAGAAAATCTTCAGATAGGGTAGAGAAGGCTTGGATCTTGGTTCCCCATTCACTGTTCCCAGGACAAAGATGCTGTCATGGTCTAACCTAGGATTGCAAATAACATGCAGCAGCCTTGCAAAAGGGTACAAAGGTACAGTCCACTCGCAGCTTCCTTCATCTCATCCCACTCTTGTTTGTCTTCTATGTTCTGAGACAGCGACAACCACAAACCTCTCAGAAGGAGATTGGACAAAAACAGTGTCTGACTCTATCGGCTGTTAATTCCAATACACTTGGAATCTCAAGCTCGCTTTTTTTTCCTCCAGTGAGCTTCCAGACTACTCCTGCTGCTAAAGCCTGCATGTGGGGGGACATGATGTGAGACAAAGAGGCTTAATGAGAGATACAGGGAAGAATTGTGTAGGCATCTTATAAAATGCGAGTTTTATTTCCTTAAACACAAATCGCATCATCTAGATGTTCATAGGTTCCTAATTTAATAGTTCAGATGAACAGTTAACAATAGGAAAGGAGGAGGAGGGGAAGGGGGCTAAGTGACAGAGGTCTCTAAAAGATTTGGATGACAGTGGCACTGTTTTATGCTAAGCACTGCATAAGCACACAATGAGAAATGGCAGTCTCTGTCCCAAAGAGCTGGCAATCTGAATAGAAACTCATAGAGGGTTGGGGAAGAGACAGAGAGCAAGCCAGCAGAACAAACCGCATGATGGCAAGAAATGGCACTTAGTGGAGTGTTGGGGGAAAATAAGCCAAGTGAAAGGAGAGGGTAAAAGCTAAGAGGCACAGGGCTGGGGAAGAGACTCTAAGAAGGGCTGGCATGGAGTGAGCCCAAGAGACCGAGGGAGAGTTGAAACCAACAGCCCTTCAGCTAAGGGTGGAGAAAGCCCAGTCAGCACTGCAGTGTCCTGTGGATGAATGAAGGTCCCAGCTTTGGTAGTTTCTGCTCCTGTTACATGGAGTCTCTGGCTGACACCTATCTACAGTCTTCATCCAATGCTGCATGATGAGTAGGAAAGAGACATGTTGCATGTTGTAGTGTCCCCAAGCAAAGGTGTCTCCCCTGCACTGTGGTAGGTGCAAGGGTGATGTGCAAAAGGGAGATGCTTTATTTTAGGGACCATTCTTTGCAACAAGAGATCATTCAGAGCAGTAGTTCCCAATCTTTGGTGGCTCATGGGACACAACACTGGGCAAGTAATACAATGACAGCAACATCAGCCACATGGCGGGAAGGGGACACACAAGCTTGTTGCTGAAGCTCACTTACTTAAGAATCTGAGCAGACGCTAAGGAAAGGCCTTTTGGCATTCACCCAGTTCTGCCTACAGTCTCTCTCCACTGCGCTGCTTGGATATAAGGAGGGACCTGCTGAATTTGCGGTCTCATGGATTCCATGAAATCTGGCATTGCCTGTGAAATCCATAGGGGGAAATGCTTAGGAAAATGAAATTCCAGCTTCCCAGAGGGTGGACTGCCTGTCATGTGGCCATGCCCCTCTCCATCAGTTGGCAGCAAGGGGCAAGACTGCATGACAGGCAGCCTTCACAGCCAATTAGCAGTGAGGGGCAAGGCAACCGGGGCCCCTTGGCCAATCAGAGTTGGGGGTGCTGCCACGCTTCACCTGTGAAATGACTGCTAGTGTTTTGCCCATGAAATTGGTGGGCAATCACCATGAATTAGGTAGGCCTGTAGACATAAACTCCTGTAGGTTGGGAACAACAAATAGGCCTCTGACAGCTGTTGAGTTGAACGGTTCCTCTCAGACCTCCCATTAATTTGTAGAACAAATGTTGCCATTTCTGTTCTGCTGTGAACAGTGTGCTGTTTTTGCAATTGGATTTGATATTTAATATTATTTGTCAACTTCTCCTTCCATGATGAATATCTGCTACTATTGACTGAAAATTCATGGTTCCTGTGACCATTTTGAGCTGCTGAGCCTGTCCCCTGTAATGACTGTGACATCTGAACATAGGAGGTGTGACAGCCATGGCAAATTTGCAGTTGAGCATTTGTTAGCAGTAAGTTTGAGGTATTTGCTCAGATCTAATACTCAGACTCCTCAGGAGAAGTTGCACCCACAGAAGCTGTTTTCCATTCACACCCAGTATATTGTAGCTTAGTGGTAGTGCTGAAGAGAGAACAACTCAGAGCCCTTCCTTGGCTTGGCTAATGCAGACTGCCCCGTTAGGGGGTGCCCACTTGTCAGCCAGCTACAGGAGCTGTGTTTAGGCTTGATGCAAAGTTACTGCAGGCTGGGGCAAGTCCTCTGCATGGTGGCTAATTCCTGTGTTTCAGTTGGACCCTGAAGAGAGGCCTGAAAAGAAGGAGTCTGGATCTGCTGCAGTAACTCCTGAAGTCTCAGGAGTTTTGTGTAGGAAAAATGGGAGGATCCATGTAGTACCCCCTCTTGGGATCTCTCTGTTGCTTCCTGTTGCAATTGAAGCTCAGCTCTGCCAAAACCCACAACTCCTGCTCTCCTGCTTGCATGATGGATCTGTGCTGGCAAAGGACTCTGGAAGTACAGGGAAACTTGCCCCACTATGTAAGGGGAGACGTGCTCCCATTCCAGGCTCTTCTAGGTCAAAGTTGTTTTTTTTCCTTCTTGCATGTCTTTTATCCTATCTCCACCACTTTCCTCACCACAGTTCAAGGTAGATGCATTTTTGCCTGATGCCTTCAGTGAAATGCCTGCCATTTTCTATGCTTGGCTCTCATTTGCTGCCTTGTAGGTAGTCAGACTCTCATGAGGGCCCCATGACTGCAACCACTTATTTACATGCACTCTCTCACGAAACTCCCCAGAAAATCATGCTCTGCAATCAGCAGCAAGGCAGTTGCTCACAGGCTCCTTTTTCGCTTTTATTTAAAGTCAGAGGCTGTGAGACATACGCTTTGCGCACAGCGTATCAGACTTTTTGCAGCACACTCAATTTAAAAAGCTAATTTGTAGCTGCAAAGCAACACATGCGCACACAAAAAATAAGTAAAATAAAATGGAGGGAGAATTTTCCATGCCTGCTCCAGTTTGAAGTATGGCTGTGAGGAGAGGGAAGAGAGTAATATTGGGCCTCTAAAATTAAATGTCTAAAAAAAAAAAAAACCTCCAGTAAAAGAGCCACTGAGTTTTTACAGCACTGCAAGTTCTGCACCTGGAATCGGTGTCTTCCTAGCTATCAGTTCAGGAGTGCTAAACCATCCTGTGGTCAAAAGCTTTTTGAGAAGGAGTTTTATGTGCAGTCTTCTACAGACAAATATGGTTAAATCAGGGCAAGGTTGACATCTCCTACCCTCTCCCCCTCCTCCCACAATGCGAATGGAGGGAGTGTGTGCTGTGACCACAATGTATTTGTGCCAGTAACAGTCTACAGCAGAGGTTGTCAGTCGGGGGGGGTGGTACTTGAGAAGGCCCTGGGGGTGCTGGTGGGCAGGGACAAAGTGCCACCACGCACCATCCCTTGCTGCCGTGGAGGTGCCACCCATCCGGCCGGACAAAGGGAGCAGTGGAAGCTCCCACATGGTGGTTGCTGCTGCTCCACATTCAGCCATGTGCCACCCCCCCCGCCCAACTCTGCGTCCAACCACTGGAGGTACACTGATCCAAAAGGTTAAAAAAAAACCCTGGTCTACAGCATCCAAAAGAAGACAGCCATGGTCCCAAGCTCCCTATGCACTTGAGGGAGGCTTGAGAGGGAACCTGGTGTTTCTGCAGACATTATCAAGGATGAGACCTGGTGTGTACTTCTCTCCCCAAGATTTTCTGCTTTCATCTGCTCATTTAGCAGCAAGTCTCTATGGACCAGTGCCCAGCAGCAGCCCCAGGAATGCAGGGGCCTCATTAAAAATGTAAAGGGAGCCCATCTCTTCTCCTCTGATCCTCTTCTTCTAATACCCCTCCCTTGTGCTCACTCTCCTGGCTGGCATTTTTTTTTCACTGTGATGCTTTTCTTGCTTAGCCTTTTTTGTGCTGCGCTGCTTGTGGGGTAGAGACGTGGGTAGAGGGGAAGTGAAAGGTGAAACTTCTTTTGGGCTTTAAGTTGCAGAGCTGCCAGCTCCTGTTTTGTCATCTTTTCTCTGCTCTGCCTCTAAGCCAAAGTTCAGCAAGGGCATTTTCAAAGGCATTTACTGTATTTCCCTATATGGGTTGGAAGGGCAGGGGCAGGGGCAAGCGAAGGGAAAATGACAAGGGAAGAATAAACAGCTATTGGCTGGGGAGTGTTCAGTCTCTAGATGGGGGGGAAGAAGGGGGCATTCTGTGTGCCAGTTCCCGATTTCTGCCATTGCTTTTTATTACAGCTTTTTTTAGCATGGGAAAAAACAGAGTGGAATCAGGCCCCATAGCCTGTGGTACTGTTTGTTGATATTGTTAATAGCTCTGTTCAGAACATGCTTATGATTTATAAACAAAGGCTAAAAAAGCAACCCTTGCAAATTAATCATTATTAGTAGTTTTCACATACTCTGCTATTTTCACAGCCCTTCTAATGGGGAATAAGGATCATTATCCTCATTTTTATGCATGGAGGCACCACTACAAAACGAGGCTAAAGATAAGAACAGGATATTGGGGTGCCCTTGATGTGCCTAAGAGGGTCTTTATGTTGTTTCCATATGGATGGCTTTTCCATTTAAAGTACCGCCAAGCAGTTGTAGGACGAGGACTGTTTTTACTGCTGGTTCTCCTCTGTATGTATATAGGCTCAGCTTTCCTTTTTCCTTATGCTTGCATAAATCAAAAGTAAAGCAATTGAAGCCCAGTGGTTGTAAAGCTGGTATGCAATGAGGAGAGGTTTGAATGCCTGGTCTTTCCCATTCTAGCAGCCATTAATCCTCTTACTGCTTTATTACCTTCATAGTCTGCTTTGACTTGCATCTTCTCAGTGTACAAGCCAGCACAGAAGTTGGCCTTTTTAAACCAGGTGGTGACTGGTGGGTTTTAAAGTCAGCTTATAGTATCCTGTGATCTGAGTTCTTTCCACTTCTTTGAATCCTTCTTGTATTTTCCCTGAATGGGATTTCTGACCATATTTATGATCATTTGAAAGCATATTTGGTTTTTCTTTGTTGAGTTCCATTCTTATATTTCCAGCCACATTGGAACACATACACACCCTGGATGTATTGGAGAGTGGCTATGAAAATGGCATGCAAGTGCTTTCACCTTGCCCCTTGCAAGCCAGCTCCAAGAGCTTTAGATGGGCAACGCGTGTCACAATTTAGAACCATGGGTTTCTAGTCAAGAGAAGCATGAGAGAATAGCTGGGGGTGGGTCAGTGTCAAACAACATTGGCAAAGCTGGGTTATGGGTCATGGGACTGGAACAGTAGATGTTTTGTAAAAGAACAGAGCTGCTTTGCAGTTCAATTATGCAAGAGGAAAATACTAGATAGGAGGGGCCCAACCCAGGGATGGTAGGAGGGTGTGTCACGGGGAAGGCCTAAGATGCATGGGCTGTGGAAGGACTGAAGCTGTGTAATGATGCTGCATAAGGGTAAGAGTGAACTGCAGCAGCAGAGCTATGAGCATGTGAAGCTTGCAAAGCATACAACTAGACTTGCACCTTGCCCAGGCATTTATGCCCTTGGAAAACAGTTGTGATGTGCTGCCCATTCAGAATTGATCCATTTTGTATTCCCAATGCACTGGGATCAGTGACAATACAAGGCAGGGGTAGGCAACCACCCGCATGCATGCCAGAGCATGGCACGCAAAGACATTTTGTTTGGCATGTGCCTCAGGGCGGGCAGTGAGGGAGCTGCAGGGGGCCAGTTCCCCACCATCTGCCTTGAGGTGCACGTGTTCCTGCTGCCAACAACCAGCTGGGTCAGGGCTCTACGGACCCAGGTGCAGCTGCTTGCAGCCTCCTCACCACCTGCTGCAAGGAGCCTGAGCTCCATGGTTGGCATTGGGGCCTGCCCACAGCCCAGCCAGGCTGTGCCAGGCAGCCAGGAAGCTGTAAGTGGCTGTACTGGGGTCTGCAGAGCTCCAGCTTGGCTTGTTGCTGATGGCAGGTGCACACACACCTTGGGGTAGAAGGTAGGGAAGGGCCTCTGCGGCTGCAACAAGGGTTGGGCCCCTCACAGCTCCCCTCCCATCTGCCCCTGGCACACCAACATCTTACAAGTTGAGGTTGTAGGTGTTTTTGGCACTCTGCCCAAAAACTTTGCCAATGCCCATACAAAGTAATCCTTCCCATCCCTCTATCGTAGCAGCACAGAGCTCACCAGTACTTTAAAAGAAAAAATGTTCTCGGCCTCCCCTCACCACAAGTCCTTCTACTCCAAGTGCTACCCGTGTAATCTCCCCCACAGTCAAAGCTACTTGAAACTTCTCCTTGCTTTAGCACTTGCCAGATCCCTCCAGCTGCCAGGAAGAGAGTAAGCAGCCACTGCCTGTTCTACTTGAGAAACTTGACTGCCAAGTGGTTATTTACAGCGGGCAGAGGAATGAAAATGTTAATTGAAATCAATTGCCGGCAATAGGGAAAAAAACAACTTACAAAATCGGGATTACGCTGGCACCAAGATGCAGCCACCTTGCAAGGATTGCTCACAACAAACAGAAAAACGACAGCAACAGGAGAAAACCATGACTGCATTAACCTAACCTCATGCTGATTTATAATTTCATTTCTACTCATCTTCACATTTTTGTACAGTACTTCCTCCCTCGGTGGTGGTGGGTGGGGAGAGGGATGGGAGCTTGTGAGGGAAGCTTATGTTAGTGCCATTGTTTCAGTTCATTTTAACATCAAGGTCTTTGCCTGGATTTAACTAGTAGCTAAATTAAAAAAATTAAAAACCAAATGAGTCTTGTCTCCCTGACAAATGTAGTGTTTTACCTTGATAAAGATTTTCTCATTTTTATTTCTGTTAACCTCTGAGAGGTGGAATTGGCTGGAGGTTTATCTGAAAAGGCCACTGGCTGGTTTAATTTTGGCTGGTGCGCAGATCCATGGCAATGGTATTGAAAGCAGGCAAGTGGGTGAAGCACAGCAGTGCTTTTTTATCAATCACCTCCTTTACACAAAGAAGCCTCGGGCCCCTCTGTTAAATCTCTGCAGAGAGACAAGTGAATCACAGCCTGGTGTTGGGCAGGTTGGTAATTAATCAGCCATTAAAAAAGAAGACCTGCTACTTTATAAACCAATTAGAAGGAAACTGGTTGCTTGTGTAACTAATTTGCTGGGGTTACTAGAAAGTTAAACATCCATTGCAGGGACAGCATCAGGCAGCTAGCAGGAATAAGTCTGTATTTACAAGGATTTAACGAATGCATTGAAACCACCAGAGCATCAGGTCTCCCTTTAAAATGGGAGTCTTAATTTGCAGACGTAAGTTTCATCTAAATGCTGTCTTCAGTATTTGTTTAGCTGGAACATTTTTTCTAAAGGATGTATTTTTAGCTTCCTTCAGATTTGCAAAAGGAGTGTTTTGAAATTATCTCCTTTTTTAATGCATTGGGGTTTTTTTGGAAAGGAAGGGAAGGAGTCTCAGTTTAACTCCTAAAGATGAAAGTCCTAGAGCACTTTGTAGAAGAGGCAAAGTGCAAGTCACAGAAGGGCTCCAGCAGCATTCCTCAGTTCTTATTGGAGAAATACCTGCATTTACCTGAATCCAAGGCAACCTTAAATGTAAGAATATTAGATTCTATACATGGAAATTATACATTTACTTTAATTTCCATGTATGGAAGTGAATTAGTGGATGGTCATCTTAAATGCTGCTGTGGTGAGGAAAAGTAGTGATGATGGATGAGGGGCAAGATGCCAGCCCCTTTGCCACATACCCTCTGACACCTGCAGCTTTGGGCCTATGCCTGTCCGTTGCCACCTGTCTCTCCATGCCTATGTCTTACCCCCTGCCACTTGCTGCTCTGGGTCTATGCCTACCTCCCTGCCACCTCAGCCTCTGTGCCTATGCCTGTCCCCTGTTCCCTGCCCCTTGCCCCCTGTGCCTGCCCCCCACTCCCTGCTCCTTCCCCTCCCCCCCACTTACCTTCTGCTGCAGCTCTGCTCCTCTACAGCAGTCAGCAGCAGTGGTGGCCCTGCCAGCCCTAGCCCAGCCCAGCCAAAGGGAAGTGGTGGCAGTCCCTTGGCCACATGGCCCATCTTCAGCCAAATGAGTCATTCGGGCTCTGGGCAGGCCTTGGCCCTAATCCAGAGCCACAGCTGGAGCTTAGCTGCCACCTCTCTGGCCCAGTACTTGAATCCAGTGCCCCTCCTTCTGCTGATGGGGAAAAAAACTCATCTTGGATTCAAGTAAATACAGTATCTAAGAGAAAGAAGTTAATTCTCCTTGGCTTATGCAGGGTCCAATCCAGCACCCACTGAAATAAATTAAACATCCCCAATTGGCTTCAGCAGGCAAATCAGATTAGGCCCTTGGTCACTCTGTTAGAACTCACTAGCCACATAGTGGTGGCCAGTACATGTTTCAGTGCTTACCACCACCTTGGCTGGGGGGGGGGGGGCGTTCTTCATTTTGGCCAGGAGATAGTCATGCTTGTGGCAACAGAGGTCCTGCATTCAGTCCCACCTACCAATGACCTTCTTAGTGAGTGAAGATTGAGGCAAACTAGAGGACCACTCAGCATCAGTTTGAAGGTGGTAGTTTTTGTGACAGAGTCCCCAGTCCACTGGGGGCGTGCACCAAGACCTTGTTAACTGCCTGTGCAATACATTCTTTTAGGAAAAATTACAGTCATTTTTGTCAAGGTAGCTGGATTCACTTAAAGCAGGGTTGGGCAGTTATTTGGGCCTGCAGCCCATATAGGGAGTTTTGCTGAGATGTCATGGGCTGGGACAACACCTTTCCCTCCACACCCCACACACAACAGCTCACCAAAACTCCTTATGTGGGATGGTGCTGCAATGGGGAGGGGAGTGGTATTTGGGAATTGGGAGAGGTGGGTGAAGCTGAAATCATGGGGCAGGGTTGCAGGGCTGTGACAGCAGAGCCACCATCCACTGCCTGCATGCCCCTGTGACAGGTGCCAGTTCTGCAAGCAAGGGTGTACAGGGAGAAGATTGTGGCGCTACACTGTGGTGCTACACTGGGCCCCAGCTCCACTCTGTCACTGCCCCAAGATCCCAGCCCCAGCCCTGGACACAGCTCCCCATCCGCCTGGCTACATGCCCTGCCCATGTGACTCCTAGCTAGTCTACATGGAGACCCTGGAATCACGGGGCAGTGACAGCACAAGGCCGGGGCAGAGTCGTGATGCATTCCCCGCATGTCCCTGCCTGCAGAACCGGGGTTCTGTTACTCCCCGTGATCCCAGGGGAGATCCCATGGAGAGTGGTCAGCAGCCTCATGGGCAGGGCACTAAGCCAGGGAAATAGGATGGGGCCATAGTTGGGCAGGGAGCTGCAAAATGGATGGACTGGGGTGCTTGGACAACAGAGCCAGGTCCAGTGGCTGCTGTAGCCAGAAAGAGTCACTGCTGCTGGGAAATGCAGTACAGCTGCCATGCTGCCCTAGCTCTGGGAGCAGCAGGACTGGCTGCATGTGCCATGGACCCAGCTGCCCTCTCTGCCTGGGCTGAGCAGAACTGAGAGACCCACTGTAGACCAGATAAAATCCCTCAGTGGGATGGGTTTGGCCTGTGGGCTGGATTTTGTCCACCCCAACTTATAGTTTTACCTGACACTGGTGCTATTGTTGGCCATTCCAAGGTTTTTAAATACATGCCAGCATTGCTTTAAATTTAAGTGATGGTTGCTGCTCCACCATAATGTTGCACTGTTGAGATGCCCAGATGGTTAGAGGGATGTTGTATTAACTCATCTTATACAGTTAAATTATAGCTCAGACTCCATGTTTAAGAAGCAACTGTGGTTTTAGGGGTTTTTTTGGTTGTTGTTGGGGTTTTTTTTTAATAAATGTGCAGCACTAACAAATGACTTAATTTTTATTTATTTCTCCTGCAAATTTAAAAGTTGGAATTCATTATGATTTTGGAAAAATATCTCTCATCTCTGTGGGGGGAGGTAATTGTCTTTTTACTTGTGCTTAGAGACCAGGTAAAGCAAGGTCATGTGGATTGATGGGCAGAGCACTGGATTGAACCCTTGGAGACCTGGGTTCTGTTCTTGACTGCCACTGAGTTCTTATGTGACCTTGGACAAGGAATAGAAACTGTGCTCCAGTTTCCCCATTTGTAAAATGTGGCTAATGGTATCTATTGAATTTCACTTTTCACCTGTAGCTCTCTAAAGCTGTGTGATTTCTTATTTTATTATTTATAGCAGTGTATAGGCATGCTAGCTATTTCTTTGAGTCTCTGGTCAGTGGCTCTGGTGATAGCTTATAGCTGGGTTGCTTTGAATTTGATGGTAGCTCAAGCTCTACCCAATGCCTGATTTTTTTACTGGATGACCATTTGGGATCAAATTTTTTTTTTTTTTTTTCCTGTTTTTTTGCACCAGTCCTGGAAGCACTGCAATACCAGGTCAATGCATGGAGTGGATGGAGCACGCTCCGGTTCCACCACCCAATACCAAAAAGAATCTGCTCAATATAGACCTCCTATGGAGGACATATCAGAGACAATTAATTACCCTGGGGAGCTCGCCTACGTGGTCACGCTGCTTCCCCTGCCAGGTATGCACAAGGGCTCAAATAAACTCTTCTGTGCTCAGGACAGTGAGAGGATAAGGCAGGAGTGGGCAATTAGATCAGCTGACAGGACTCTTAAAAAGTTTTGGTGAGCTGTCAAGGGCTGCGCACACAAAATTTTTCAGAAAATATAATTTTAACAAATTATGGATAACAAAAATACTAAAAATCAAACATCTACTGTAACATTTTATTTCAAAAAATAATTTTTGTTCTGATTTGTATTTTTTGGGTAGTATATATATAGGTGATTGCATAATAGCTCAAGATAAAGTTTTACTCTTGTATATTGTATGTGGTGGGGTTGGGGGGGTATGTGCATGTGTGGGGGGTGGGAGGCTGCCCACGTGCTAGGTCCTGGGAGCCAGCTGGGGTGGGGAGCAGGGGAGGCAGGGTAATGTGTGCAGTAGAGCTCCCTCAGGAGGTGCGGTGCAGTTGTGGTCTACCCCATTCATCCAGCGGCTGTCTCTGCAGTGCTCTGCATGGGGATGAGCTCTGTCTGCTCCTGGCGCAGCCCTTGCTGCACTCCCACCCATACCTGGCCCTGACCCTGGCCAGTGTGCACAGCTTCCTGGTTGGGCTGCTCCTGGTATGGCTGTAGCTGCCCATGTACTGCTCAGCTCCCCCTGCCTCCAGCAAGTCCTCCTCCTGCCCCTGCTGCACCACTCTGGGCAGCAGGTAGCTCAGGGAAGGGCAGCTGCTGTGGGGACATGTGCTGAGCACCACACACCCAGGAAGCTGCAGTCAGGCAGCTCTTGCCCCAGTACATGGGACTCCAGCTCCACCTTCTAGCCACTTGACCACCTGCAGGTGGCCACTCTTCACACCAGGTGAGCAGAGTGGGTGGAAGATGGCCAGGCACTGGAGCCCTGTGTGCCAGGGCAGGTGCTGCCCAGCTGCAGCTTCCCCCTCACCTGGCTAGGCTTGTGGTGCCTGGCATGTGTACCCATGGCTGCCATCACCTTCCCCACACTAGCTGCTGCTGCCTGGAGTGGTGTAGCCAGGGGGAGGAGGAAGAGGAGTTGCTGGAGGCAGAGGGAGTCAAGTATTCCCACTGGGAATCCTGCTGTGTGCGCTGGCTGGGCACAGGCAGGAGTGTGGTGCAATCTGCCCCAGGCAGAAGAGGGCAGGGGTTGACCCTATGTGGAGTGCTGTGGGAGCAGCTGCAGGCTGGATACAATCAATTGGTGGGCACTTGCCCGCAGGGCAGATCCTATCAGTTGGCAGACTGGATCTAGCCCACCAACTGTATTCTGCCCACCCCTGGGCTAAGGGCAAGTTCTGTGAAAGTTACCCTAGAGCTCTGCCAGTGCATCTGTAGCAACCTCTTCTGTTCCAGTGCTGTTCTCCCCCTTATCTCATCAAATGGCTCTGCCAGTGTACTTTTGGTCTTGAATTTACACCACCGTAGTCCGGCTTGGGACCCCCTATCTTTATTCTGATCTCAAACATCCCAGGCCATATTATTTTGCTGTTTAAACTCGTTGACTTCAGAGGAATTACATGTCTTCCCCCCTCTCTAGTTCTCTTAATGAATAGCTCTAGGCCTCATTAAGGCAGGGATTTTCGTGCTCCCATTCAGCAAAGCACTGAAGCATGCATTCTTATTCAACATTGCACTTATGCATGAGCTGGAGTCTCATGAAGTCAGTGGAACCAAAGTACTCTTCTGACTTGCGCTGTTATTTATGCCAAGCAGTACTAGTACTGTAGCTTTGTGTTGTGGATGAAGGCTGGGGCCATGGAGCCTTTTCATTTGTAACTTGAGTTGCATGTGAGCCCAGTCCTTCAGAGTGGAAAGGCCAGTGCATTCGTCTGCTGAGCCAGTCCTCAAATTGAGTTTGAAATCCTTAAGTGGAAAAGAAAATCTTCATGACAAGTGATTTTTCCCTGAGCAGGTGACAAGCTATAATGAAGCAGGGCGGTTTGACTAAAAAGGTTTATGGTGGCATGTATATGAGCCTCTCATCCTCCCCTTTTTCTGCAAGTGACCTGAGGAGAGAGGCGGATAAAAGGGACATTTTGGCCATGCATCCACCCAGACAGGTATTTTGGCTCTGGTTACATTTCCAAGCAATTCCAGAGGTAAAAATAACAACTACCACTTAAATTGCTCCTTTCCTTCAAAAAAAGTTGCAAGCATATTGTGGCCTAAAGATAGCCTAAGGACCTTTGGCTCCTGAACTTCTCACCAGGGGTTGCTTCCAGTGAAGGGAGGGCTGTGCTGGACATACTACCTACTCCACCAGGACTGCCTTGCCTGGGACATTCAGCACCATGGTAGGGAAGAGTCATTCTTATGCCCTGTTGATTATGTGAGCCACAGATGCCTATGAAGGGGCAGTTTATCTGCGGTGGCAACCCTATCCTCCCAAGTCAGCCCAAAACAGGGGAGGTGCCAGTTGTTGCTTCAGTCTCTGCCCCTGTGATAATGCTTGTGTGGTGTGGGGATACATTTAGGCCTGGGATCATTCACCCACTATTGAAATGCTGTCACCTCTGGGTGGTGTTTTTACCAGTGTGTAAAAATGCTAAAGGAAGCAAGGAAGAATGTAGTATTCAGGAGAATTGTGGGAGAGGAAAAATCCAGAAGCTGTCCTGGAACGTAACTACAAAAGGGTCACGAAACAAATGCCCTTGATCTGATTCTTCAGTAATATGAATAGGGAGGACTTCAGTTTGTCTTACACACACAGTGACGCCATGACCAACCAGCTGGCTTGTTAGGGCTCAAGAGCAGTTAGGCTCTCCTGAGGAGAAGATGTGGGCTCCCATCAAGGTTAACAGTATCACTGGCCAGCGGGCGATGACCTGCCGTGTTCACAGAGATGCAAACTGGAAGAAAAATGATACAAAGAAACTTCAGCTGGTTTTGGAAGAAAATCTTTTCACTTCCCCCAGGAGTTCAGCAAAGCTGCTTGCAAAATAACAACACTGGAGCAGAGCCCAGTATTGAGGGTGCCGAACGCTTGTTCTGTGTGCATTGTTGCTCCTACATTGTTGCCTTTTCTGTCATTTCGGTTCCCCCCCCCCCATGTAGATGTATCCTAACCAACAAGTAGGGGAGATGGAAGAAGACCCATGTCTGAGGGCATGTGAGGGGTAACATGGTTTCGTTGGGTGGCTATGAAAATACGGTGATGCTAAAGAGTGGTAATATCTAACCTATAGGCATAATAAGCTATTGGTACGGAGTTCTTTCTGTCCCACTTGTCTTTTTCCTTGGGTTGTGGCCAAAAGAAACAATTCACAAGGGTTTAGGATGGCTATGCTGGTGCACAGGGCTGAGCATGGAGAGTACAGAAATGCTGATTTTAGACTGATTGGGATCTCAAGCTAGGAGGAATGGAGCTGATCACAGAAAACTGAAGCAGGGGAGAGAGGTATGGACATTAATGTGCACATAACAGTGTGACAAAAAATAACTATTCAGGTGATGAGAAGACTGCCAGTGTGTTCCTCTGTCACTAGCAAATGGTGCATGTCAAAGGGACAGGCGGGATGTCTTCAACATCCCTGCCCTTATTATGCAGTTTGCATGCTGCTTGTGAATGAATCATCATAAAGGCCAGTGTGATGCATTTACCCCCAGTATGGTATTGATGAGACCTTCACCGGTGTTCACTATTCCTAGTCTGAAGGGTGCATGTTTTTTGGTTGAGGAAGGTGAAACAAAAGGGATGAAACCAGCTGTGTATAGAAGGACCTATTTTTGCAGAGATCCACTAATAAAAAGAGGTGTTTGCATACAGCAGCCTAATGTGTTGTTCAGTAAATTTTTTTTGGGTGGCTATGGGATGAGAGGAATAGACTCTGGCTACATTGCAAAGGGCAACAAAATTGTACATCTGTCTCTGTGCATGTCCTTATGAGTATTATGCAAGTGTGAAATGCAGTCTTATGAGGGCCGCTGTTATTGGAATAACCACTGTACTTGAAGATGAGAGCTCAGAATATGTGTAGTTGCCTTGAGGATTCCTAGAAACCAGTAGGAAAAACCTCCTGTTTTTGATGGACCCATCTCTTTAAGCATTTAGAGCAGAAATAGGGGTCCAAAGAAGAGCAATATTGTGATTAAGATTGTGTCATTAATGAAGAGACAGTAAGAGAGATGCATAATATAGTGAACACTAGACAACATAAACCAGGTGCTCCTGCTTACCTTTTCTCATTATCCTGGACACTGGAGAAGATAAAAAATATTTAAAGCTGAAACAGTGTTTTGATGTTTTTTGCTACAATGCAAGTTGGTCTGTAGATCTCTTGACTTCTGGATATTATGTAGGAGGAAAAAAAATAAAACAATTGAAAGAATATGAACTCTCATACTTCAGGGCACAAGAGGACTGCTAATTGTTACAGGCTGGGAAGGAGCCATCCCCAAGGGATAACTTAGTTCATAATTGTCTATTTATTTATTTATTTACATTGCTGTAGCAGATAGATGCCAGGGGCCATTGTGCAAGTGTTGTACATGTATGTAACAGAGATGGTTTCTGTCATGGAGAACTTGCGGGGTAAGAGTAAGACTGAACGATAGGAGTGTCTGCACAGAACAGACTTCTCTGATGTAACCCTGCGCATCCTGTGGAGTCACCATGTTACCTGCTTAATGGGATTTCTTCTGTAGAAGGTGGTCATGAATCACCCTGGCTAGACGGTATTGGCTGATGGTGCCCCAGCAGCTGACCTTCAGGGCGCTCAGATTTATACCTCTTAGATCAGGCACTGAATTCCTGATGCATGGGGCAGCGCTGAATTGGATCTGTTTCAATTCCTGTTCACTGTCCAAGTTAAACTATACTGAATCATCCAGGCATGGTAGTGGTGGCTGAGAACTAGACATCAGCCTCTGGATGGTATTGCAGACTATATAGATGCTGCTGTTGAGCCCATGGGGTGCTGACAGATGCGCAGCTTCACACTGAAACTCATGGCACTTCACAGGAAATGCCATGAGTTACAGTGACCCCTTCACCCCCACCCAGCAGACATCCTCTGTGGGGAGGGGGATTGAGCTCCACTGTAGAGGTGGCTGCTCTGCAGCCTCTCCCCCATAGCCCTGCACCCCCCTCCCAGTTCTGGTGCTGTCTTCAGGGAGCTGGGGAGGGAGCTCAGTCTACTGTTTGTCCAGTCTGTGCTGGGGGGGGCGGGGCAGGTGGGTTGGAGCCCCCCCCCCCCCACCTCGGGGGACGCCAATCCACCTCTCCAGCCCCCAGCACAGGCTTGGCAAACCCCAGACCAAGCTGCTTCCCTTCCCTTCCTCCTCCTCCCATCCGGAAGACAGCACTGGGGGTGGGGCTGGGCTGCATAAGGCCAGCTCTGTTTCTGTGAAGGCACTGACAGAAATTAATGAAGGCCACTCCTCTGTGGAGTGCCTTCATCTGAACCCTCATGTAATGAGGATTCATTTGTCATGTGATTGGGGACTTTTAAAGCGCTCTGCAGCCTGCACTTCTGTTAGGCCATGGCTGTAGAGTGGTTTCAAGAGGCTGATCACACAACAGCATCACTTCTGCCAGTGCCTTTTGTGTCGGTATCTTCCTCCTTTCATTAAAGAGATGGCTGGAGGCTGTTGCTTTTCTCCTTTCTTTGCTTTCTGTATGGTCTGCCACTCCTCTGCCCCTGTGAATACCTTTGCACTTGGTCTGGAGCCAGGAGAACCTGACCTCCAGGTCTTTCCTGGACTGGGGTCTTCTGCATGTCAACGTGACATTCAGTGAGTTCTGCCAGGTAGTGGGCTTCTAGCCAGCTTTGAATCTGAAACCATCTGTAGCAATTTTGGGCCGCTGGGATATGTGACTTGGAAGTGTGTGATGTTAGGAGAGGTGCATGCAGTTCCAGTTAGAAAGATGGCAAGTGTGGGACAATGACACTGTGGGGAGGATGCAGAGGGTGAGGTGCAGGGACTTTGAAGAGTGCTATACATGCTTCACACGAAGACAGGCGGCACTATCCCATGTTGCTAAAGAAGGATCAGAATTGGAGGGTGGGGAACCAGATAATCCTACCTAGTGACACCAGGGGGTTTTATAAAGAGTTTATTGGTTTGTAAAGAGAATTTAGAAAACAAAACCTCATACACAACATACTTGCATATTCCAAGCAAGAGTACATAAGCAAGACTCACTTTTACATTTTTCGGAGCAGATTAGTGATTTTCTAATTAGGGAAAGAGCCGAATATTGAGCACTGAAATGGATAAGCGACTTAAAAAGAGCACAGTAAATTGCAAAGTGAAATCATGTAAATCACCCTGGCTTGCTCCTCCCCTCTCTATGCTTGGCATGCTTTTTCTTTTGGAAAAAGGGGGGCGATATATTTGCTAGATGTGCACATGTGTAGCTTTGCCTGCATATGCTGGGTGGGTCTGTACAGGCAAGAGGAGGTTCCAAGCTGCAGTCTCTGGGTGCAGGAGTATGACCGTGTTTGAATTTAGGCTGTGGGTTTGGTCTCTAACATTGCCAGAGGGATTGTTTGCCAGATCCTGGTCTAAGTCTGGTTATGTAGTTGAGATACCCATTCTGTTTGGGATTGTTTAGCACTATTCACAGTAGTGTGAGGCTGGGCAGTTGTATGAATGATTGGAGCATTGACTTGGCTTCAATTCTGAATGGATTCCAGAGGTAACAATGATCCTCTAGCTACATTTAATACTCTGGGAGGTTGCTCTTCTTTTTTTTCTTTTTTGAAGGGATCATTTTGAGCCAAGGAACTGACCTACCTTGGCTCTGCTTCCTTACATAGGGCTTTTCTTGTAGATTCCCAGAGGGAGTTCGGATTTTGTCTGTAGCTAATTCTTGCTAAACAGAAAAGGTAAAGGAATACGCTGGCACCCTGCTTTCCATCAGCTTGGAAACGAAAGTGCCATGGCATGTGTAATATGTCACAACTGTGAGTGCGTGTGCTGTGCATAGACTCCACCAGAATGTTGTTGGCAGGATGTGTTGTTGCTGTAGTTGTTATTTTATTTATTTATGTATTTGGTACTAGGCAGATGCATATGTCTTCAGCTTGTTGGAGACCATCTTTAGCATGCTGAACTTAAGACTCCAGAGACTGCCTGTTACTATCCGTGCACTACTATATATCAAGGGAGGAGGGGTGGTTTCACAGTTAAGACTAAAGGAGATGATTGCATTGAGTGGAAGTGGATGGGATGGGCTTAGTTTCTGGTTGCAGTCTTGCCATGGGGGCACTGTAGATAGGAATAGGAACAGGATCTTGGGAAAATAGGGTTGGAGAGTACCTTAACAGGTCATCTGGTTCAGCCCCCTGCTCAAGGCAGGAACATCTGTGACTAAACCATCCCAGTCAACTGTCTGTCTAATTTGCTGTTGAAAAATTCCAGGTGTAGACATTCTAATACTTTTCTGGGTGGGCTGTTCCATTGTTTAATCACCCTCATAATGAAAAAGTTCTTCCAACCTAAATTTCTTCTGATATAGTTTGAAACCATTGCACTTAGTCCTGTTCCCTATGGCCACAGAGAAAAGTCTGTCTCCATCCTCTTTATAATTGCTCTTCTGGTATTTGAAGTAGAGGTGCACCAATACATTGGTCCAATATTGGATTGGTACCAATCTAAAGAAACCTGGCTGTATTGGATATTGGGCCGATAATTTGGCACAGCTGCAGCACAGCACTCAGGCAGCGAGGAGCATAGCTGGCAGTGTGGAGAGCTATTTGCAGCTGGTAGGTCTGGTGTGGTGGAAGGGGCGTGAGGGGATAGATCAACATGTCATTCCCCACCCCACCCCCACAGTGAGGGTGCGGGCAGGGGCAGGCGCTACCCAGGCAGGGCTGGGGGGTGGAGCATGGCCTGTGTGGGGGGAGGTGGCTCCTGCTGCTGCTTGCACACAGTGAGGGCACTGGGGAGAGGAGTGGGCCCCCCGGATCTGCGTGGGGCAGGACGGGGTGGGTTGCAGCCAGGGCTGCACGGGGCTCTCCTTGGTGGGGACTAGGCTCAAAGTGGGTGCCAGCGGTGCTGGGAGGATGCTGCATCAACCCCAGATTTCACCACAACTCTTCTCCCAGCACTACTGCTGGCAGCTACCTGGCGTAACCTCGGCTCCTCCTAGCGCGTGGGTGGAGGCTGGACATTGAGCCAGAGCTGCACCAGGTGGCTGCTGGTGGCAGTGCTGGGAGTGGAGTGGTGGCAAAATTTGGGATGGATGCAGCATCTTCCCAGTGCTGCTGGCACCTGCTCTGAGCCCAACCCCCACTGAGAAGAGCCCCATGCAGCCCCACCCCACACAGATCCAGGAGGCACACCCCCAC
>NW_017728938.1:2690481-2698237 GCF_001723895.1 Crocodylus porosus | reverse complement strand
CCTGGGCAGTGCCTGCTCCTGCCCCTTCCCTTACCATGGGAGGTGTTGATCTTCCCTCCCCCTCCCCTTCTACCACACCGGACTTACCAGCTGGAGGCAGCTGTATCAGAAATTGGATCAGCATCGGCTGATATGCCTCCTTAAATATCGCCTTTCGGTATCGGCTCCCACAATTTCTATTGGTGCATCCCTAATTTGAAGACTGTTTATCAAATTCACTCTCAGTATTCTCTTTTCCAGAAAAAATAATCCTAGTTCTTTCAGCTTCTCATAAATCAGGGTTCCCAGGCCTTTCATCATTTTTGTTGTTTTCCACTGGACTCTTCAGCTAGGGACAGAAATTACACATAAACCAGTATAAGTGATCAGAAACCAGTTCAAATCTGTAACATAACAGAAGTTCAGTGCACATAAACCACTTTCAAAATGGCTGAAACCAGTTTAAGGTAAACCTGGATGGATGTAGTATCAGACTTAACTGATTTAGGTTAAATCAGTTTACTGTCCCAAACCCCCTCCAGGTTCAAGTTAGCTCACAGTCCCTCAGCATCCCAGGATGCTTTGCACCTCCCCTGCAAACCCCTCCCCTTATAGGGTGAGCAGGCTAGCTTTGACCCAAGCTATCTGCTCCAGTCCAGCAGGAATACGCTCTAGCACCTCCTAACGTCTAGCCTGGGCCACTGCTTGTATGTGGCTGCATTTCCAGAATCAAAAGTGAACGTTCACTTGCTTATCGATTCTAATTACTCAGGTTAAACTAACCTGCAGGGATTCAATTGATTCAGCCTCTGGCATTTTGACTGCCTATACTTAGCCTTTCTATCTGTCCACATATTTCTTGAAGTGTGGGCTGAAACCTGGACATATGTCCAGAGTCACTTGGGTCTTTGTTTTTCCATCCCACACAGTATATATCCTTACCACATAAAGGCAGGTGTGGGTAATTAATTGGGCCTGCGGGCTACATAGGTAGTTCTGAGGAGCTGCTGCGGGCCAGTAATCATGCCCTACTCCCACAACAGCCTGGGTCTGTGCCCCCTTTGTTCTTCCCCGCCACTCCCAAGAGTGCACAGCCCCAGCCCCAACCCGGTCCACTCATTGCCCACTCCTGACTCGTCCCAGCTGAAGCAGACTAGCTGAAACCCACACACACACAGTCATGACCCCAGCCCATCTCACACGTGGTCTGATCCGCCCGCCTATGCTGAGCAGTGGTGGTGGCTGAGCAAAAGCTGCTGCGTGGCATGGGGAAAAAGTGTCCCTCCCCCTCACTGCCGCTGGGCACTTCTACTGTGGCTACCCAGAGCCCATGCCCAGGCTGGCTTGCGGCTTCTCTCCCCTGTCATCGCTGCCACCTCCAGGCCACCCAGTGGGGCAGCGGTGGCAATTCAGAGGAGCCATAGGGTGTGGGCTCTGGCACCCAGCAGCAGTGAGGGGGAGGGGCCACTTTTGCCCCACGCTGAGCAGCAGCTTCTGCCCGGCTACTGCTGCCACTGCTGCTGCTGCTCAGCGTGGGCAGGCAAGTCTGGAGCAAGTGCGGGGTGGACCAGGATCGGGGCTGTGTGCACGGGCTCTGGCTGTGTGCACAGGCTCAGGGCTGTGTGCGAGGGTCCCCACTAGTGGTTGGGCCAGCACTGGGTTGGGCCAGCAGCGGCAGCAGCTGGAAGGAGCCACCAACACCAGGGCTGCCTGGAAAAGCAGTCCAGCTGCAGAGCTATCCCAGACAAAGTCCCTCCATGGCCACATCCAGCCCACGGGCTGTATTTTGCCCACCCCTAACATAGGGCATAGTGAAAATAAATGTACTGAGTTGCTCAGATTAGAGGTCTATATTTTTTCTCTCCAAAAGAACAATAAAAATCATACTCAGTTTATACACAAGACTGACCTGTAATCAGTTCCTTTACTAGTCTTGACTTTTGGTGCATGCAATAGAAATATCAGGTATGATTTTTTTTTTCTTAAGTGTAGATTTTATTTGAATATCTTTAGTGCATTTAACTCTTTGGTCCTTTCCTTGTTTATCTGATTCTCCCTTGGGATTTTATAAGGGAAATAGGGGTTCGAGATTTTTACCAACTTATGTTCAGGAGAAAGTTATTTTTTTCCTAAAATTGAATCTGAAAATATGGTATTTACTTATACTCAGGGTTGACTTTTAATTGAAACAGTGGGTAATGAAGACTGTGAAGCACTTGGATATTATGACACAAGCTCAAATCATTCTGCTGGTAAAGGGGAACCTGAGGCGTGGGAAGTCTGTGAAATTCAGCTGTCCCTGCATTAAACAAATGGCATCAGTTCTAAATGCACTGTAATAAACAGTCAGTAACTGCTGTGTTTAATTGAACAATAGTTGGAAGATATGTCCCCCCCCACACTGTCTCGCACACTTACAGAGTGCAGAGTTCACTGTGCAGTGAATATAAAGCCTCGGATTCACACCATCCCTCTATAAACTGAGCCTTATAGGTCTAAGAAATTTCATCCTGGTATAAATTCATCCTGGTTTTTATTCCAGTTACCTTCTGAAAACCTAGCTTGAAAATTACAGAGGTTTTAGCTGCATGGTTTGTCCTCTAATATTAGGCTGTAATTTACACTGTCGTTACTGGGTAACATCTTCCATGGCAAATTTAGTCAACTAGAGAGCATGTTTTAGTCTTAGTCAATTTTTACTCAGTCCCTGGAAAAGTAGATTTACTGTCTTGTGCGTGCTGTGGCTCTGAGATGTGGCAAGCAGGGTGTTACCGTCTGATTTAACGAGCTGCTGCAATCCTGCCTCATTTCCATGTCTCAGGCAGGCAGCCTCACGCGTGCTCTCAGCCAATTCATCATCAGTGCAATTGCTTCCCCATGCACCTCCACAGGCATTATTTTAAAGGCAGCTGAAACTGTTTTTAATGCTGTCTTCCTTTTTTCCTGTGGTTGGAGAGGTGGCAGCAGGGCCTCCTGTCTCCTGTAAGAATCCAAAGCCATTCTCTCTCCTACCATGATCTTCCAGGCTTGTGAGCCTAGTGCCTTTGGGAAGTACAAGGAGTTAGAGTGCATATTCAGTATTATCTTGCCCTAATGTGGCCATTTGGAGGATTGTGGACAAGGGCACAGAGATGAATGTTTCCTTAGCTGCATTTTTCACTCCATCTCTAGGCCTGCTGGAGAGGTGTGTAGGACTACTGTGAGTCCTACTGTCAAAGTGTTTCTTGGTGCTCTTTGGAATGAGGTGGCAGCATGTGAACAAAGCACTTACTATCTGGGAATATTTCTTCAGCCTCTGGTGGAGTTCCAGTCCAGTGCACCGTGTTCTGGTGCCTGTCCGGTGTAGGCCTTTAGACCTTGCCTGCAGCAGAACTTCACCTGTTTGGTTTGCCATCAGTGGGTCTGCACTAGTGCTGGTGCAGTGGGGCAAGTGATCTTTCCTCACCTTACTGCAGAAAAGGGCGTTCTTGTGGCTGAAGCACAGGCTGAATAGCCAGGAACTCTGCCCTCTCTTCCAAGCTGGGCCAGAGATTTCTTGTGTGAAGTTAAGCAAGGTGTCTGCCTGGATGATGGGCCTCTACCAGTGGATTGTAGTGAGACACACCAGACTATCATAAAGAGGAGGCAGGAAGGTTTTGCCATCTTCCTTGGTCAGTGATCTTTGCACAAATCAATGCCTGCCCAGAAAATAAGTCTGTTAAATGAATATATTTATTGCAAATGAATGTGAACCAAATCATGTATGTGCAGCAAAATCCTCTTAGATGAACATCTGATAAGGGATTAAAATCATTAGATAATTAAAAAACCTCTCCACCAAATGGTGAAATGCATGGATAATATGTTGCTTTATTATTTTATCTTTCCCTTTGTGCCCCTGTTCCTCTACTTCTGGCCTCTCTTCAAGGAACCTCCCCTGCAGCCCTCTTGGGTACAAGCTTCTTATGGTGTCACAGCACCTGTCACATCCAGACCATCACAGAAGTGGGGGACAACGATCTTTGCACTTCTATCAACTCTGCTCTTTGGAATCTTGTCCTGATTGAATTTCCATCTGATAAGGAGGGGGTTTAGTCTTTTGTAGGAAGGATCCAGGAGCCTTGGGATTGTCCTGAGTCTCTGCACTGTATGGGGAACCTGTGTTGTTTCAGTGATTTCAAGCCACACAGAATCCACTCTTGATGGGGTGTGCAAAACATTAGATTATTTGAAGCAGCAATGTCCATTGGGGCAGCAGCTGTGCCTTTGGGCATAAAGCACACAGCATGACAATCTCCCTATTCCTTGTGGCTGTGTGTGGCAGACAGGGGGTTCCCAGCAGTGTCTGCCGGCTCCTTTGCACCCTCTAGTACTGCTTTGTGTTCAGTTTTTACTATTGTTGAGCTAACTGTTAATTGGGTGTGTTAGTGGTTGGGTTGTTTGTTTGGTTGGTTTGTGGGGGGGTTGGGGGTGGGGAGGGGAGGTTGCCACTTGACACCAAAAAAAACCCAAACTTTTTAGTCAGGAAGCTAGGTCATAGCCAACAACATCCCAGCATCCCATGTGCACTTTATGTACTATGGCAAAAATGAAAACTTTAGAATTTAAAATTTACCTCTTTTGTGTGAAGCTTCAGTGCCACTGCACTCTTATCTGTGACTTCCTTTATGTGGGAGAGATGCACGGTCCTAAGTGACTTTCCATATGTCATGTCTTCTCTAAGAAAACTCACAAATCTGGAGAGGCCCACCAGAAATTGTTTCTCTGTATGCAGCCTGTCACGGCCACTGGATAGAAGGGCAGGGCTCACCATTCATCCAAATGAGTCCTTCTTGGCGAGTGCCCCCATGCATCCCAAGTGTACCCAGACCAGCTGTAGCGTGTCAGCCAAGAGGCTGCGTCTCCAGGCCGGCACTGGGGACCTCAGAACGGAACAGGAAGGAGATAAGCGGAGGCGTAGGTCGCCATCTCGGCGTCTGCCAGGTCAGAACGCAAGTCTGGTTTGTCTTGGACTCATCAGCTAAAGCTGCTGAGGGGCCGAACAAAGGTTCCCCTTGTTTTCTTAGGCCCAAAGAAGCAATATCGAGCACACCAGATGGGTCTGCTAGCACCACCTCAGAGCCTGAAGTCAGGAGCAGGAAAATGATGAGGAACACCATTGACATGGGGAACTTCTCCTGCTTGTGACCTCCTCATCATTTAATCTAGGAGTGGGCAGTTATTTCAGCTGGAGGGCCACTTAATAAGTTTTGGTGAGGTGTCAAGAGCCACAAACAAGAATCTGTTAGAAGATATCATTTTAACAAGTTATAGATTAAAAAAACCAAATCATAGGCTAAAAATCAAATATCTACTATAGCATATTTTAATTTTATTTAAAAAAATGTCCTGATTTGTTCCTTTGAGTAGCATATATAGAGGCAGTTATATAATAGCTCAAAATAAAGTCTTACTCTTGTATATTGGGTGGGAGCTGCCAGGGCACTAGGTCCTGGGAGCTGGCTGGGGGTGAGGGCAGGGGGCTCATGCAGCAGTTTGGCTGGGTGATGCAGTGCAGGTGCAGTCTGTGGCTGCTTCCACGGTGCTGAACGTGCAGCCAAGCCCCACGGGGCGACCGGTTCAGGGCAGCCGGTAATGGTCTCTTGCCCACACCTCTCGGTCCTGGCCCTGGCCAGTGCTTACAGCTTCCTGACAGGGCTGCTCCCAGTGCAGCTGCAGTCTCCCAGGTAAGGCTGGCTCCTTCTACCTCTGTCCCTGCTGTGCTGCTCTGGGTGGGGGGAACCTTCAGCCAGGCGACTCCTGCCCCAGCTCATGGGGCTTCAATGCCAGTTTCCACCACTTTCCACCCACGTGGCTGCCCACAGGTGGTTGCTTGTCGTGTCAGGTGGGTGGAAGGTGGCTGGGAGCTGGAGCCCTGTATGCTGGGTAGGAGCTGCCTGGATGAAGCTTTCCCCTTCCCCCCTGCAGAGGCAAGAGGAGGAGGTGGAACCGCTGCAGGTGGGAGAGCCAAGCAGTACATGGGCAGCTGCAGCAGACCTGGAGCAGCCCCACTGGGAAGCTGTGCATGCTGGCTGGGCTGGGGCTGAGGCTTGTGGGTATGAGTAGGAGCATGGCATGGGCTGACCTGGGCGGGCCCATGTGGAGCACTGCAGAGGCAGGCATGGGCTTGATCCAGTTAATTGGCAGGAGCCCCAAACTTGATGCATTTATACCCGAAGTTAGTTCCTTTGCCGGTCTCTAGACAAGTGCGGCTCACTGCCAAACCTTCCTCTCTAAATAGAACCACTCAAAATGAGAGAGGCTGTCTCAGTTTATGGAAAAACTACCAGAGAAGCATTAAGAGAAAGTGATAGAGTTACCACAGGACAACTGACAGCCTACCTGTCCTTTCACATCTGGCTGGATAGGCAACTGAAGTTTCACCAGCAAAGTCCTTACACCTATTCCTCTGCTGCACCACAGTATGTGACTTAGCCATAACTTTTTTCCAACGCTAAATTCCTTCTCCCCATCTCTTTGTCAGTCAGAAATCAAAGTCATCACCCCATGATCACCCATCTTCCCTCAGAACAAATTACATTTTAGCAAGCTATTAGATAGTTACCTTCATTTTTCCTTTTTCATGTCCTTGCAAGAAGGTGTTTAGCAGAATCTGCAGATTTGTTGGAATCTGACAGGCTGCGCTGCAAGCACATCTATAGGCATGGGGAAATGCCTGGCTCCTCCAGTACTCACAAAATTATTGCACAAGTACATCAGTTTTGCTTCTGTCACACATCCCTTCCAGGATAGCAAGGTAAGAGAGAGATAATAAATCCAATGGCAAACTGTGGGAAGGAAGAAAAGAAGGAAGATGGGATGGGAGTGGGGGTGGAGGATGAGCATTGTAAAATGTACACATACAAAAACTTGTGAGCCTATCTTTTCGGTGCAAACTAAATCTGTACAAATTCCCCCAAGCGAATTTATTTGAAAAAAATGAACATTTCCTATTTGAGGGATGGACCATGCTTTGTACTGGGGAAAGGGCCTTTTCCTTCCAAACGAAAGTCAGCCTCAGGTCGAGGGGAGGAGAAGTCCTGTTTGTGGCTTACCTGCTGTATGTGTGTGTTTCAGGCAAAATTTTAGGACCATCCCTCTTCCCTGCTTCATTATTCTCTCATGCTTGTCTTTTCCTCTTCCCCTTCCCTACTCCTGGTTTTCTTTTGGATTTGTTCTCTCCTTATCTCTCTGTCCTAGAAAGGATGTGTGACACAAGCAGAGCTCATGTGCAATAACGTGAGGACTGGAGGAGCCAGGCACTTCCCCCCGCCTTCAACTATCTGATGGCCTGCTAAACTGTAATTTGCTCTAAGGAAGGATGGGGAAGAAATGCTGTTCACTTCTCTCCAGTCTGTGTGGGGTATTGGGGGGTGGGGTTGGGGGCTGGAACTTTGACTCCTGCCTACACGGAGGTGGGGAGGAGGGAGGAAGTTGGCTCTGGAGAAAAGCTCTGCATTATCCCCTTGGGAGAAAAGTGAATTCTCCATGTATCAGAGGCTCTGCATGGCTAAAAGCAGCTTTGAAGCGGCCAAGCCACTTCTGGTTTGATTTGGGTAGCAGTGGACATAGTCTTCTTGGAGTCCCGGAAGGCCTTCGACACTGTCTCTCACCCTGTTCTCATTAAGAAACTGGGGGACTGTGGTGTCGACATCCACACAGTCAATTGGGTCGCCACCTGGCTGGAGGGCCGCACCCAGAGAGTGGTGGTGGATGGGTCATTTTCGACCTGGAGGGATGTGGGCAGTGGGGTCCCCCA
>NW_017728938.1:2685859-2690006 GCF_001723895.1 Crocodylus porosus | reverse complement strand
CCTGTTCCCCCGAGCACCGCCAGGAGTGACCAGGAATAACGGTCACAAGCTGGCAGAGGGTAGATTTAGGCTAGACATCAGGAGGCGCTACTTCACTGTCAGGACGGCTAGGGCCTGGAACCAACTTCCAAGAGAAGTGGTGCAGGCTCCTACCCTGGGGGTCTTTAAGAGGAAGCTGGATGATCACTTTGCTGGGGTTGTTTGACCCTAGTACTCCTTCCTGCCATGGCAGGGGGTTGGACTAGATGATCTACTCGGGTCCCTTCTGACCCTAGAAACTATGAAACTACCCAAAGGTATAGCAGGGATGCCATCTGCAATTTTCCCCCACCCGATCCATGATGGAGCGGTGTCCAGCTTATAGTATGGGTGACTGGCACTCCATAAATGGAAGGATCACCTTCCTTTTCTATCCCTAGTAGATGGAAAGAAGGATGGGCTGGTTGACTGAGACCCTCATTCCAGGCCCAAAAGTTTTGGAGACATGCTAAGGCATGTGTAGACTCCCATTAACAACTTCCTCAGCTAGGTTCATCTTGGAAAAAAGGAGATGCATCGTAAGTGGTGCTGATGTGTGATAATGGTATGAGTACTGTAGGAGCTGGTCTGGGAGAATCTAAGAATATTGCTCTGCAGCCTTGTTATTAAGAGAGATGGTTTGACTTACACAGGGGAAGTGGAATATTTATCATGTTGTAATGCTTAGACTCAGTGGGGTCTATATGGAGAGCAAATAGCAAGGCAACCAAGTCACTTCCCAAAGAAGAGCATCTGGATCACACTTAAGACCATGGGCTACCTTGTTGGCTTTCAGGATCCTGTCTTCTCAGTCTTCAGTGAGTTGCAAACCTTATTTCCACCGTGCTGGAATTACTATATCAAAGGACTTGGGCACTTAAAAGATGTCTTGAGCAGGTTAAAGGGTGTTTTTTGGAGGCAAAGGTGGGCTAACCCCAGATAGATAGATATTATAGACTTCTGTTGGGGAAAAGGGGTTGGGAGGTGGCTTAGACATATGTTGGCCAAATTCTTCTCTCTCTTACTCCAGCTTAAAGTTCAGTAACTTTGCCACAGTGGGAGTACAATTTGGCTCTGATTCTAGGGACTGCTGCTGTTTTTCAAGTAACATTTTATGTTGGAGTGGCCTGTAAAAGTCAGGGAGGGCCAGTACCTTTAGAAGTGTCCAGTGAATCTGTATGCGGATGCTGTTTGGGATACTCCCATCCTGACATCCTCATGCATGGATTTCAAAGGGGTTGAGCAGCAGGATCTGTGCATGTTCAGCACCTCTGAAAATCAGAACGTTTCTTCCCAAGAGCCTAGGCTAAAGGATGGAGGAGTCATGTGGTCTCACTTGTCATGTTCAGGGTGGAAATAAGGAGTGAATTTCTGGTCCCATTGATATCAGTGGCAAATTCTAATTGACTTTACTGGGACCAGATTTTTACCCAACATACAGTGGTACTCAGTGGGTGTAGCTGTTGTAAGAACCTGTTCTTCTGCAGAATGGTGGTGTTCGGCAAAGATGCATCCAGAGTAATGTTGATCCAAATGCACTAACAGAGTAGTTAACCTTGATTTTGACAGTCAAAGACCAGATCTGACTCTTAAGTCATAAGGATCTGTCAACAGCCAGGCGTTCAAGTGGAAGGGCATGAGGAGAGGGAGGAAAAGCCAAAGGGACTGTTGCCGTGGCAGTGTCAGCTCTGTATTGTACGGGGGATTAGGTCTCTGACTGTTTTATAGCCCATAAGATGCTGTTTTCCCTAGGTCTGTTTGATTAGATAGTATTGTCTTGGGGGCTTGAATGGCATACCATCGATTACTGCTCATTTTCACAGGGACATTTAGCAGCTCTAATCAATATTCTCATTTCTGAGTGAGAGGAAACAGGCAGCCGGAGTGGTGGCACAGGTCTCCATAGCAGAGCTCCTCCCATCCCCTTGGGGCATGCACCCTTGCTAGGTCTGAGTCTTATTCCTCTATTCCAGTGCTTTGTATCCTCCTTTTTTTAACCGCTCTTTGAAAGACAAACTATTGTCAAGAGTTGGGGACAAGCAGTGATTAGGACAGGACTGACAGCTGGCGGTCTGAGCAAAAGCAAAATTCCAGATAGCAAGCTGAGCTCAGAAATTGCTGTTCTACACTAGAACCGTACGTGTGAGAGGAAGCAGGAGGATGAGACTGGGCAAAGGCTGAGGCCTAGAGCAGGAATCTATCTAAGCAACAAATTGCAGAACAGTTACAGGAAGCAAAGTGTGGCCTTAGGTTAGTCACTTGGGATGCAGTTCTGTTTCCCTGTATGCATCTATAACGGCCACCTTCTAGCCACATAAGTGGCATTTTTGGCACTTACACCCAGGTTGTTATTCTATTGTCCTGCACTGTGGACATACAAGTGTATGAGTGTTGAGTAAGTGTATAAAATAGGCAGTGTGCTGGTGTAGGAAGACCAGGACCCTCCCATGTTTTAGTCATGGTAGCTGAATGGTTAGGGAACTTGCCTGGAAAGCAGGAAGCTTGGGTCTGGGACCCCCTTGTCTAAAGGAGGTTTGAACTTGTATCTGTTTGACTTCCCAGCAGGTTGCTATAACCACAACACCATAAGTAGAGCATCATTTAGTCTCCTCTCTGGTGCTCCTTTTGATGTCGACCTAGTGGGTGACCAGGAGCAGGAGACGTGAAGCCAGGAGGAAGTGTACAGGGTTGAGGGTGTATGGCTCAGTGATAAAGATGCTGCCCTGGAAGGGAGCAGGCCCTGGGTTGCCATCTAAAGCATTGCTGCACTACAGTGCTCTTTATCCATTTTATTAATTGCAGGGGGCACTGGCTCAGTTTCAAAAGGAGTGGTGGAGAAGGACTAGGTTAATGCCTGACCTATGGTATCGTAGAGAGAGGTAGGCGCTGGGAAACTAGAGAGATACAGGTTCAAATTATCCCTGGGCAAGGGAGCACCCAAAACTGAGGTCACCTGCTTTCTAGGCAGGTGCCCATACCACACAGCTACTGGAGCTTAAACATGGGAGGGCCTGCTTCCCTCCTGGAAATTATGCTCGGATATAAACCCATACTACAAGTACCTGACTGATGATGCTCAGTCTACATGCGCATGCTTACACTTCCACATTGCAGAGGCAGAGCTGAAAACACCACTTAAACAACTAGAAAACTGCTATGTAGGTGCACAGAGGAAAACGAAATTCTGCCCCTAAAGTCTAAAAGAGATGTTTTGAACAGACAGCTGCTAGCTATCTTCTCAACCCTTTTGCAGCTGGGCCTTGAAAAGGGGCGTACTTGCACAAAGTCAATATTTTATGCAGGCTGTGGTATGGTGATGCAGATCTGCTCTCTCCCTGGTCCTTGCTCATCACATTCAAAAATCAGGAGCTGCTGGGTTGGTTGTGTCTCCCTGGCATCACAGAGGGAACAGGGCTGGAAGATGAATGGATGCAGAAGGCCCTGGCAGAGAAAGGAAGGAGGCAGTTTGAGCAGGGAGAGTTGGGGGAGGTTTTAGACACCTAAGGGTAGGAGATATTGATAACAGCCACCCTGGAGCTACGGTGGTATTGAATAAGGAACGGCCTCTTTCTAATCAGGAGTGTGAGAAGCAAGATACTAAGAGTTCTGCCCATGTGAGACATGCTTGTTTCCCAGCTTTTTAGTAAACCTGGTCCTTATTTATGTGGCTAAAGAGGAATTGACCTCTGTCCCAGCAATGCGTGTCAGACCTTCAAAAATGTGTCTGAAGCATCTGGGAACATGGCTAATGGGACTGTGGACTGACTGCAGCATCAGGGAGACAGGTAAACCAGAGGAAGTTAAAGGCCATATCAGGGGTGTGGACTGGCAGATTCCAAAAATGAAACTGCAAAGTGTCTCAGTCCTCATTCTCCGTATTTAAATCCTGGCCACTTGGGGCTCCAGTACCGGGTTGTGCACCCTCCAGAAATCACCGTTTGATGGTATGTGGGAGAGTGTCTACATTTGAATGAGGAAGTGGGGCAGCGAGTGGTAGGGTAGGAAAAGAAGGCAGGTAAAGGGCTCTTTTTCCCTGCCTATGTGCTACCAAGCAAAGTATCTTAAGTAACCATTAAATCCTGAATATTTAGTAGGGCTGTGCAAGGCTTCGGACCGTGCTTCAGATCCA
>NW_017728938.1:2678669-2685749 GCF_001723895.1 Crocodylus porosus | reverse complement strand
CGGAGATCTGGCCACAGGGTATAATGGGGAATCAATGAAATATCTATAACTTTGTTGTTTTTGTCTGATTTGGATGAAACTTGCAGAGGTGCTGGTGTCTGCTGAGAACATGAAGCTTGCCAAGTTTCAAGAAGATCCGTGCAGGAGTTTGGGGGGAGCTGTACCCCAAATTCTTGAAAGCAAAACTTATGTCACGTGTATGTGTTACACCACAGAGGGGTGAAAACTGCAGGAGTGGTAGCCTCTGCTGAGGCCACAAAGCCTGCCAAGTTTCAAGAAGATCAGTATAGGAGTTTGGGGGGAACTGCACCTCAAGTTGTGGACAAGGAAAACTCGTGACGTGGGTGACACTGTGTGTGTTAAGGCGCAGCAGGGTGAAAGCTGCAGGCCTGCTAGCCCCTGCTGCAGCCACGAAGCCTGCCAGCTGTCGAGATCGCTACAGGGCTTCTGGGTGCTGTGGCCCTGCACCTCTGGCTGCTGACAGGCAATGCTCGTGACACGGGTGCTTGTACAACTGACTGGCTTTTTCTTGGGACAGTTGATTGTCTGTATTGATTATTTCCTCTTCTTAGTCTGTGGTTTTGTATGAGTTAATCCTTGCTAATTAACTTGTTAAAGGCTACCACCCCTGCAGTTTTCACCCCTGTGTGGTGTAACACATACACGTGACATGAGTTTTGCTTTCAAGAATTTGACGTGCAGTTCCCCCCGAACCCCTGCACCAATATTCTTGAAACGTGGCAAGCTTCATGCTCCCGGCAGGGGCTACTACCCCTGCAAGTTTAATCCAAATCAGACAAAAAAACAACAAAGTTATAGATATTTCATTGATTCCCCTTTATACCCTATGGCTGGATCTCTGAGGCAGCTCTGAAGCTTCGGAGCTGCTTCGGCCAGATCAAAGTGGGAACCCAATCCGGAGCTCCGGATCAGATCTCTGGCATCTGAAGTGGCCGGATCTGAAGCTGGATTGAATAGCTGCCTACTCGCACAGGCCTAATATTTAGGCGTATTTATTTTTTTGTAAATAGATGGCTGAAAAGGTGGCAGTGGGGGCAGGGAAGGGACTTGGAAAAACTGGATGACATTTGGTCAGTGTTCTGGTAAAAGGAGTCTTGGTTTTTGTTACATTTTGATTCCATTAGCCTTGGGGTGGGAGCACATCTCCTCCCTGTGGTGCAGATGGTGGTGCTTGTGAGCAGATAGATAAGCAAACTTTGCCAGTGGCCACCAGCATAAACAGAGGGACTGGCTGTGGGAGAGGTTAGAGTGAGCTGGCTGTGCCAGCAGCATCTCTGGGCTTTGCTAGTAAAATTCAGTGACTTCATGTTCCACTTGGCGTAGCATAGCTAATGAACTTAACAAGCTCAAGGGGCACTGAAAGCACTGTCCTCCTTAGCTGGTGTCGGCAGGGAGCAGAACACAGAGGGAGATAGGAAAGGAGGAAGAGGATGCTGCAAGGCAGGCCGCAGTGAGGAAACAGTGCATGGGGCATGGGGGAGAGGGTTACTCCTGGGATGGGGCAGGGCAGGTGAGTGGCTGTGATGCTGCAGTGCAGTTCTGAGCCAGGAGCAGAGCCCAACGGGGGAGAGGGGGTAGCAGGAGTGAGCCCTGCTGAATGGGTCTTTTCAGACCCTAGAATTAACTGTCCTCTCCTTGGAAATTGCATTCCCTTTAACCTTCCATTTCATTTCTGAAACCTTTGAAGCCTTTTTCTCTGGTTCATGTGAAACAGCGAGATACTTTCTTTTTTTAATTCAGGGGAAGTGCTGCCACTCAGCTCCTGCTGGGAAGAAAGTGCTGGAGCCCAGCGCCTGCCAGTTCCTGCTCGCTCGGTGCCCTGATTAGTGACTTGTGCTGGAGCACATCAGCACACGAGGAAGGGCCCCGCAGGGAGAGGGGGGAGTGCCGAGATCAGAGCCCTCACCTTCAAGAGACTTCCCGTCTGGTTTATAAATGCCAGCACGGTGCCCAGGCTGCAGTGCCTCTGTGCGTCATCTCTGCTTTGCTCTTGGTGCTCCCAGCTCCAAGTCCTGCTGGGGTGTCAGTCGCCAGATCCTCTGCTACTTTCCGAGGTGATGCACTTGACACTCTTACCCTCCCAGCATCATTAACCTTGAGAAGGAGCAAGCTAGGGCTTAGGAGGGACTTGCAGAGAAGCTGGCAGCCATTCAGAGCCTGTTCCTACTGCCTGACAGGGAAGTGCTGCAGAGTGGGGATCAGAGACGTGATCCAATCATAGTTCCTCCCTCCACCAAAAACATCTCTTCCCAGCAAACCCCTTCTAGAATGAGCAGAGATCAGATGGAACATGCTTTACAGCCCCTTCGTTATTGCTGCAGCGAGTCTATTATGGCCGGGCTTCCAACAGAGGTGCAGTTCTCCTTCATGTACGTTCTTTCATGCCAGACACTCCCTGTGCTCTCAGGGCTATGGGCTCCCCTCTGCCAGCCCTTCCTTGCCAAATCTGAACCCAGCTTTTATCTCGGTGCCAGTCCAGCAGCCCTGGTACCTGAATTCCTTTCCCAGGTACAGTGTGAGCAAGGGCAGGGCAAGTTTTCCCCACCACCCTGTTCCATCAGCATCTCTGAGAGGTGAGACAGTTTACTCTTCCAGGATCATTGAGCCATTGGCTGTTCAGATGACACTGTCCTCAGATGGACCAGTCGACACCAAAGGCAGTGTTCACAACATGGTGCTCAGAGACCCTTTGCAGAGAAGGAGGTGGATGGAATGGGCATTGGATGCACTGAGCTCATTTTAAATAAGGCTTTGAATTACTGTGATGGTCAAATCTGTGACGAAGAAGAAAAGTCCTAGGGCCAGGTGCCAGAGCCCACCAACAGGTTTTGAACCTCTCCACAGAGTTTCTTCTGAGGTTGCTGCAAGGCAATGGGGCTTCCACGGGATTTGCAATCCCACCACCCACAGAACTTGAATCAGGTATTTGTGAAAAGTATAACACCCCAGGGCCATGTCCAGATGAACAAGTATGTGCCTGTTGGGGCATCTCAGAGCAGTTTGAGACGCTGCAGAAGGCATGCTAGGAACAAAAAAATATTCCCTGTGCTGCATATTTGCAGTGTGGACTCTAATTTTGATACTGGGAAACCCCGGTATCAAAAATAAAACCTGGGAAAACGCAGCGCCGCAGCGGAGGCTGGGTCCTCCAGAGAGATGCTTTAGCACATGGCCAGAGACTGTCTATGCCAGCTGCATGCCTCTGCTTCTCCAGCATGCTACTTCAGCATGCTGGAGCAGCAGCATGATGGAGCAAATTGATGTAGGGCATGGCTGGCACCAGTGGATCAGACTCAGGTTCTGTCCCAGGTAAGCAGGGACATGGGGGTGGGGGAGACTGTGTGGGTGTGGGGGGGACTTTGTGGGGGTGGAGGAAACTGCTCGGGAGGGATGGGTCCCCTGCCCTCCCCCCCACATAATGCACAGTGCCCCCTCACAGCAACAGCAGCCAGCAGCAGCGGGTCATTGGGACAGTCAAGACCCACTGCTAGCAGAGCCCCTGGGGCTGCACATGGTGCACGGAGTTGGTCCAGCCCTGCTTCAAGCGTGCCTTTGAGCAGGATTGAGTCAGCTCTTGCTGCCACCTGGGACTTCTGGCACCACACACAGGAACTGCTTGCCAGCAGGTCAAGCTGCTTTCTGCCTCCATGGAGCCGGCTCAGCCCAGCCTGACACTGCATGGGGCACATGCAGACAGAACCCAGTCTGGCCTGCTGGAGCACACCTCCTATGTGCAATGCCAGGAACCCCAGGTGGCAGCAAGAGCTGATCTGGTCCTGCCCAAGGGCTCGTGCCAGTGGGCCAGACCAGATCTGTACACCATGTGTAGTCCCCGGGTCTCAAGCAGTGCCACATGCTGCTGGGGGAGCTCTGCCAGCAGTGGGCCATGAGTGCCCTGATGCCCCACTGCTCCTGCTGTGGGGGCAAGGAGGAGGCTGTTCACCATGTGGGGGACCTACCCCTCCTGAGCTGACCCTCCCCACACCTACAACCTCCCCACAATCCACCCACAAACCCCACACTCCCAAACCACCCCCACATACCCACCCACAAACCCCACACAATCCACCACAAACCCTCCACCTTCCAAATGCCCACACAAGCCCCACCCCTCCCACAAACCTCACCCTCACCTACAAACCCTCCCCTAACCCCCGCATTGCCCCCACAAATCTCACATCCTGCATGCTCAGCCATCAACCAAGATAGAGAGGATCTGCTGGTGGGAGCTGTGCCTGTAGGGGCAGCTGCCATATTGCAGCCCTACACCATGCTGACACCGGTGCTGGGACATGCAGCACCAGCCTGGGCAGGGTGTGCTCCTGGTCCTAGGAATCACTTAGGTGTGTGATGGGCATGGAGGAGGAGTGGAGGTGGCAGCAAGGGCGAGTGTGTGAGAGAGATGGGGATCGGGTGGGGGAGCGCTCTGATTAGGAGTGACCGCCAGACCCAGGCTTAGAGCCCTGTGCTCCCCTAGAGCTGCCTGTGCAGGGGGAGGCCAGCCTGGAAGGGAAGGGATTTACCCAGTCTAGTCCCTGAGCCCCAGTTGAGGGCTTTCCAGGAACAGCATGGGGATCACTGGGGCCTGGGCACAGGTGCAGGGAGCAGAACAGTAAGGGCTGGCACTGCTTAGTGCCACAAAGCAGTGGGTGGGATAGTTGCAGTTGGACTCATGTCCTAGTGCTCGGATAGACCTGCTGCTGGAAGGGAGCTAGTGGGGGCAGGCAGGAGCTGCAGGTCAGAAGTGAGGGGCACTGCGGGAGGCTGTGGGTTGGGAGTGAGGGGCAAGGGCAGGGCTAGGGCACTGACATATCAGTGCTGCTCAGTGCCTCACATTCTGGTGACCAAAGAAGGCAGGAGCAGCTCTGATTTTTTTTCTATGATAAAATAAACCAAAAGCAAATGCCAAAGTGTACAGATATTTAGAATTCATTTTATTATGATAGAAGCATTGGTAGGCTTCCAAATTGCTTTAAAATTGTAAATATATCAATAAAACATTGCCCAACTGATCTGTCTATGTATAGTGGTGTTTCATTTTAATCGTAGAACACAGGTTTTGGGTATTTTAATGAGAGAATGTGCAGTTTTTAAACATAACAACAGGATCTCTGCTGGTGAGGCAAGTGGCAGGACCTGGGCAGAGGAGCCTGCCCAAGGCCAGTCCCAGGGACCCAGCTGGAGGGCAGACCAGGTAGATGACCTTTTGGCCATTTGTTCAAAGTGGGCCACTACAATGAGCGCATCTTCTGAGCGATAGCTGCCCAAATGGCAGAGTGGGAGCACCAGAAGACATGACAGCAGTGCTGCCCAGAGGCCAGCTGTGCAGCCATGGCCCACTGGCAGCTGGCCCAGAGGTGCAGGCAGCTCCGCTGCAGTGCCTATACCAGAGCCCAGGTGGCCGTGCAGTCCCCGTCTGGGTCTGGCAGGTGCACAGGTCCAGGGGGGCAGATGCTGTCGCAAGTGGCAACAGGTCACAGCCAGGCAGCAGCCCCCACTGCCAGACTGCTGCAGTGAGTAGAGGGTGCAGGGGCCACTCCAGGTTAGGCCTGCTTTAGCAGTCCAGCTGGCACAAGGGACTAATGTCCCCAGATACCAACTGGCTGGGCCTCAGAAGTTCCTGAGGGCAAGTAGCCTTGAGCTGCTCATCGGGGCGGCTTTTATACTACTGGGGCCAGAACCTGTGGCTGCTAGCTCCCCCTAGCTGAAGATCTGGGAGGAGTTGGATGGGGTCAGTTTGCCCCAAAGGACGCAATTTGCCACACACTAAAGTACATGTTCAGGCATGTGTGCTGGGGCACATATATATCTCCAGCACAAATTGGTGCCACTGCTATTTGAGCTGCTGCAAGCACACGTGCCTGCATATGTGTACGTGCCCCGAGAATGCATTATTTATAAATGCATGTCACCTCCATCTACCCGGACTCTTTGCTCGCATCAGCTACTAGGAATGAGCCCAGTGTAATTGCAGACTGTCTTCTCTTCCCCTTCCCTTACTTAATAATTTAAATAGATTCCCCTTCTCATCTCACCTCACC
This sequence comes from Crocodylus porosus, assembly GCF_001723895.1. Taxonomy (NCBI): domain Eukaryota; kingdom Metazoa; phylum Chordata; order Crocodylia; family Crocodylidae; genus Crocodylus; species Crocodylus porosus. The sequence goes on along the minus strand of NW_017728938.1, from coordinate 2,679,687 downwards.
CAGCCCCACCCAGCCTACCCCACCCCACAACATCCCTCCACCCTGGCAAGTTTTACTCAAACAAACCTGACAGCTGCTCCCAAAAAGCAGGGGAGAGATTATTTTTTGTCAGCCATTATTTTATTGTTGTTGTTGATGTTGTTCTATTTTCTTTTATTTAATTTTCCAGAGATTAAGATCCAGTCCATATCCACTCCTAGAACGTGGCTGCTCTTATTTGGTTTGTTCTTTTATTCCATTGGATTTTCCTTTATGTCAGTGATTTTTAAAAAGTCCCCAAACTCCCACTGCTCTGACTTTGGTGGAGCCAATGGGCCATGAAATCAAGGGAGAATTGTGCTACAAAACTGCTGGCACGATGTCAACCAACATTTGGCCCCCATTCCTGAAATCTTGCTTCAGAGTTGCCAGCTGAGGTGGTTGTTGAAGTATGTCTCTTATGTAACTTAGCCTTGGAGCCACGCGCTGTTTCCCCCACCCTGAGAGCCAGTCTGGCTGCAGGCTGCCAACTTTTTTTTTTTTTTTTGCTAATAATCTCCTCTGCTTTAGCTGTCATCGTTGCGACATGTAGCCTTGGGCCAGTGGATGCATCTCCCATGTTTTTCAGTGGGTGTTTCACCCACTTGTGCCAGGCTGAATTTGATCCTGTAGGCTTGAAAAGGTGGTCTGGAGGGACGGACGAGGGACATATGTTTTTAAAGGCAGTACATGCAGTCCTCGACTTAGAACTTTTTGAGTTACAATGAACGGCACTTATGACATTTATAAATTGACACCCTCTTTTGACATTTTGATGTGGGTTTCAACTTTATGATACTCGGTACAGCTGCGTCCAGCTGGCAAGTCTGTCGTTGTGGAAGGGGAGAGGGGAGGGAAGGGGCTGGAGGGGGTGGGCCAGATCAACACCCCCACGGTGAAGGAGGGAGTGAGTGGGGCTGGGGCTGGGACAGGGGCAGGGTCAAGTACTGTCTGGGTATGGGACAGAGCCACGGCTCATCCAGAGGGCGCGGGGAAGGGG
>NW_017728938.1:2665219-2678569 GCF_001723895.1 Crocodylus porosus | reverse complement strand
TAATGAGAGAATGTGCAGTTTTTAAACATAACAACAGGATCTCTGCTGGTGAGGCAAGTGGCAGGACCTGGGCAGAGGAGCCTGCCCAAGGCCAGTCCCAGGGACCCAGCTGGAGGGCAGACCAGGTAGATGACCTTTTGGCCATTTGTTCAAAGTGGGCCACTACAATGAGCGCATCTTCTGAGCGATAGCTGCCCAAATGGCAGAGTGGGAGCACCAGAAGACATGACAGCAGTGCTGCCCAGAGGCCAGCTGTGCAGCCATGGCCCACTGGCAGCTGGCCCAGAGGTGCAGGCAGCTCCGCTGCAGTGCCTATACCAGAGCCCAGGTGGCCGTGCAGTCCCCGTCTGGGTCTGGCAGGTGCACAGGTCCAGGGGGGCAGATGCTGTCGCAAGTGGCAACAGGTCACAGCCAGGCAGCAGCCCCCACTGCCAGACTGCTGCAGTGAGTAGAGGGTGCAGGGGCCACTCCAGGTTAGGCCTGCTTTAGCAGTCCAGCTGGCACAAGGGACTAATGTCCCCAGATACCAACTGGCTGGGCCTCAGAAGTTCCTGAGGGCAAGTAGCCTTGAGCTGCTCATCGGGGCGGCTTTTATACTACTGGGGCCAGAACCTGTGGCTGCTAGCTCCCCCTAGCTGAAGATCTGGGAGGAGTTGGATGGGGTCAGTTTGCCCCAAAGGACGCAATTTGCCACACACTAAAGTACATGTTCAGGCATGTGTGCTGGGGCACATATATATCTCCAGCACAAATTGGTGCCACTGCTATTTGAGCTGCTGCAAGCACACGTGCCTGCATATGTGTACGTGCCCCGAGAATGCATTATTTATAAATGCATGTCACCTCCATCTACCCGGACTCTTTGCTCGCATCAGCTACTAGGAATGAGCCCAGTGTAATTGCAGACTGTCTTCTCTTCCCCTTCCCTTACTTAATAATTTAAATAGATTCCCCTTCTCATCTCACCTCACCCAGCCCCACCCAGCCTACCCCACCCCACAACATCCCTCCACCCTGGCAAGTTTTACTCAAACAAACCTGACAGCTGCTCCCAAAAAGCAGGGGAGAGATTATTTTTTGTCAGCCATTATTTTATTGTTGTTGTTGATGTTGTTCTATTTTCTTTTATTTAATTTTCCAGAGATTAAGATCCAGTCCATATCCACTCCTAGAACGTGGCTGCTCTTATTTGGTTTGTTCTTTTATTCCATTGGATTTTCCTTTATGTCAGTGATTTTTAAAAAGTCCCCAAACTCCCACTGCTCTGACTTTGGTGGAGCCAATGGGCCATGAAATCAAGGGAGAATTGTGCTACAAAACTGCTGGCACGATGTCAACCAACATTTGGCCCCCATTCCTGAAATCTTGCTTCAGAGTTGCCAGCTGAGGTGGTTGTTGAAGTATGTCTCTTATGTAACTTAGCCTTGGAGCCACGCGCTGTTTCCCCCACCCTGAGAGCCAGTCTGGCTGCAGGCTGCCAACTTTTTTTTTTTTTTTTGCTAATAATCTCCTCTGCTTTAGCTGTCATCGTTGCGACATGTAGCCTTGGGCCAGTGGATGCATCTCCCATGTTTTTCAGTGGGTGTTTCACCCACTTGTGCCAGGCTGAATTTGATCCTGTAGGCTTGAAAAGGTGGTCTGGAGGGACGGACGAGGGACATATGTTTTTAAAGGCAGTACATGCAGTCCTCGACTTAGAACTTTTTGAGTTACAATGAACGGCACTTATGACATTTATAAATTGACACCCTCTTTTGACATTTTGATGTGGGTTTCAACTTTATGATACTCGGTACAGCTGCGTCCAGCTGGCAAGTCTGTCGTTGTGGAAGGGGAGAGGGGAGGGAAGGGGCTGGAGGGGGTGGGCCAGATCAACACCCCCACGGTGAAGGAGGGAGTGAGTGGGGCTGGGGCTGGGACAGGGGCAGGGTCAAGTACTGTCTGGGTATGGGACAGAGCCACGGCTCATCCAGAGGGCGCGGGGAAGGGGGGGTGGCTCCCATCACTGCGTGCCACTGGTCCAGGAGCTGTTCTTTTGGCAGCTCCCATTGCTGCTCCTGCTGCTCATCTGGAAGGACATAAGGGGGGCATGTGCCCCCTGATCTGTGTGGGCAGGGGCGGGCAGGGCCAGGGATGCACCGGGCTGCACTCTGGGTGGGCAGTAGTGGTGCTGGAAGCAGGAGCTATGCCCTCCTACTATTTGCCAAGCTGGGGTGGGACAAGCGTGGGACGGAGCCGCTGCACTGTTTCTGGACGAGTGATGCGCAGCGGTAGGAGCCACTCCTGCCTCCTTTGCCCCCTGGATGAGCCACAGCTCCCTCCTGCACCCGCCCCGCCCTGGCTGGGTGAGCAGCAGGAGGGCATGGGGGGGTCAGGCAACGGAGCAGGTATATTGGGGGGCTGCAACCGCCCGAAAATTCACTGTAAGCCCCTCATACTGCCCACCCAGAGTGCAGCCTGGTGCAGCCCTGGCCCTGCCCTGTGCAGATCTGGGGGCACATGCCCTCCCAGATGACTGGCGGGAACATTGCTGGGAGCTGCTGGGCAAGCCCCCAGATGAGCAGTTCCTGGACCAATGGTGTGCAGAGATAGGGGCCGTCTTCCCTCCTCTCCCCTCCTGCCCTGCCAGACAAGCCACGGCTCTGTCTCGCGACCAACCTGGCTGGGCAGCGCTTGCCCCAACAACCCTGTCCCAGCTGCAGCCTCACTCCCTCCCTCACCGCAGGGGCATTGATCGCCCCTTCCCTCCCCACTCCCCTTGCACCACAACAAACTTACTAGCTGGACGCAGCTGTAACAAGCATCGTAAAGGACCCAGTCCCCCATTTACAACATTGTTCCTATGGGAAAACTGGTTCCGAGTTATGACGTTTCGACTTAGGACGCAGTTTTTGGGAACCAATGGTGTCTTAAGTGTAAAGACTGCCTGTGTTTTGTAGGTGGTCTAAGTGCATTCACTCCCCTGTTCTGGCAAAAAATATCCACTCTCCTTGATGGTTTATAAACACTGTGTTGGCAGATCATAGTCTCAGTCTCTTGCCTCTTATCAACCAGTTCCTTTAGCCTTCCAATTATGTCACCCTGACCTGTCCCAGAATTGCCAGTACACAGACTGGAGAGGGTGAAGACTGCACGTGAGAGCACAATATCGTTTTTTTTCCCTTTCAACAAAGAGGGTCTCACACCAGTGCATGGACAAAGAAACTGTCTCTAATCCTGGTCTCCACCGCGCAGTTTGGGGCCTGTTGTTTTCAGGGCATCTGACACGTCAAAATATTTCTGGTGCTCTTTGTAGGCAGCACAGATGTCTGGGGTCAGCGGTGACAAATTATGCAGATTTCTCTCTCACTCGCCCCTCCCCCATACTTTCCCATTCCTATTATCTGCTGTGGTAGAGGCTGTAATTTATTGCAATTCACAGCCTTATAATTTGGGGCTTTTTTATTATTGTTTCCAAGCTTTCAGAGACAGCATTTCTGTGTACCCCAATGCATTTCATTGTTGTATTCAGATGCCCTACCCTCCCCCCAATTCTTCTCCCTTTTTGTAACTTGTTCATATGCTAGCTAAATTATTATTGTGCACTCAATAAAAATTGCATTTAAAAAGTGATAACTGAAATGACATTTAACATAGAAAGCACTTAAGCATAATTATACTATATGCATTACATCATTTAGTGTCAATTATTAAAAAAAAATCTTAACAGTTTTTTGTTGGTGGAGTTGAGGGGGATCGTAGAAAGTATGCATTGACATTTCAGGATTTCTGGAAAGGTGTTTCTATTTTCACCTGATTTTTTATTTCACTCTGCTTTTCTTCCTCCTCTTCCTTGCTTTTGTTAACAGCTCTACCACAGCTGTATCCCTTGCAGTTGTATGTAATGTCACCTACTGAAAGGAGGTGGGGCGTTTTCCACAGCCACTCATTCTGCTGCACCTGGAAGAGCTTAGACTCCCTACACAGCTACTGCCCCTCATCAGTCCTACTTTGCAGTAACTCCAGAGAAGGGAAGCTAAGGCCTACGGTAGCTGATAACTCCCTTCAGTCTGTGCTCTTGCCTCATACCGAGGCTTGGCAGGATTCAATTTGATAAAAGTTGATTTCACACAACACTCACGGCTCTACTACAATATATTTCCATCACTGATAATGAATTAATAATCAAAATTTATAGAAAGGGGATGTAAGAAAAATGATGGCTGATGGAGTGTGTGATGACAGGGGGAGCAGTCCTACAGAGCCGTGCTGACTGTAGTTTGGACTGCAGCTCCCAGAAACCCCAGGGGATTGGGAACAAACGAAGAGGAAGTGACAAAGAGGACAAGGGAGTTCTGGGTGACCAGAACTGGGGCTGATGGCAGATCTGCTGCTCAGCTAGCATCAGCCTCTGAAAACAATATACTATACTGTCATTAAAACTATTTTCTGTCCCCCCATGCCCCTAATTCTGCACAATCCTGGTAATTTAAATGGATAAAAATCAACATAAATGCTAAAAAATAAACGTTGATATTATCTGTCAAAATTCTAAAAAGATAAAAATTGAATCCTGCCAAGCTTCTTATACTGTACACTGCCTCTTGCAGGGGTAGAGAAACTTGGCAAGTTCCCAGTTGCCTTGTGTTGAGTGGGATAGTAAGGAGGCCCTGAGCCAGCCAGTACTGCTCCAAGATTATACCTATATAAACGGGCATACTGCCCCTTAAAATCATAGAAAATCAGGGATATAGATTCATAGATGCCAGGGTTGGAAGGGACCTCAACAGATCATTGAGTCCGACCCCCTGCCTGGGCAGGAAAGAGTGCTGGGGTCAGATGAGCCCAGCCAGATGCCTATCCAGCCTTCTCTTAAAGACCCCCAAGGTAGGGGAGAGCACCACCTCCCTTGGAAGCCCACTCCAAATTTTGGCCAACCTTACTGTGAAGAAAGTTTTCCTGATATCTGCCCTAAATCTTCTTTCAGTTTGTGACCATTGCTCTTTGTTACCCCAAGCGGCGCCCTGGTGAACAGAGCATCTCCAATCCCTTGCTGCATCCCCCTAATGAATTTGTAGGCGGCCACAAGATCACTTCTCCCTTCTCTTGCCAAGGCTGAAGAGGTCCAGGTCCCTCAGTCTCTCCTCATAGGGCTTGGCCTGTAAACCCTTAACCAAACAAGTAGCCCTCCTCTGGACCCTCTCGAGGCTATCCACATCGTTCCTGAAGTGTGGCACCCAGAACTGGATGCAGTACTCCAGCTGTGGTCTGGCCAATGCCACATAGAGGGGAAGTATCACCTCTTTGGTTCTATATGTCATGTATCTGCTGATGCACGATAAAGCGCGGTTAGCTTTGCTGATAATTTTTGTCACGCTGACAACTCGAGTTCATCTTGGAGTTCACTTATTGGAGTCTTGCCTGTTGGGCTGGAAGGAACCTCAGGCAGTCATCAAGTCCAACCCCCCTGCTCAAAGCAGGACCATTCCCAACTAGATCACCCCAAGCCAAGTCTTTGTCCAGCCAGGTCTTAAAAACCTCCAAAGATGTAGCTTCCACCACCTCTCTGGGTAACCTGTTCCAGTGCTTCACCACCCTCCTAGCAAGAGATTCTTTGCTAATATCTAACCTAAACTTCCTTTGCTGCAACTTGAGGCCATTGCTGCTGTCATCTGCTACCATTGTGAACAGTCTAGCCTCATCTTCTTTGGAACCCCCCTTCAGGTAATTGAAGGCTGCTATTAAATGCCCTCAGTCTTCTCTTCTCTAAACTAAATAAGCCAGTTCCCTCAGCCTCTCCTCGTAAGCAGGGATCTGGGTTTTCTGGTTCCTGTGGGAAAACAGAGAAAAATGCAGATTTCCCCTTTACCTAAGAAAAATGTGGATTTCTCATTTTAATGGAGAAACCCGTGGATTTTCCAGTTTTGCGACAAGCCCTCTGCAGGCTGGCAGAGTTCCAGCCTGGAAGGGGCTGCAGGGGAGTGGCAGGAGGGTGGTCAGGCAGGGGCTGCTGCCAGGCAGTCTGGAGAGCAGCTCCTGCAGGTAAGTGAGGTGAGGGGAGGATTGAGGCCCCCATAGGGAGGGAGGGAGTTGGGCAGGGCTGGGGCTGCTACCCAGCCGGGCAGCGCATGGGGCTTGGGGTCCGGGGCTGGAATGCGTGGCCATAGTGGGGAGTGGGGCAGGGCCATGGGCAGCTCATACAGACAGCAGGGTGGTGGGGCTGGCTCCCTGCCGCTGCACACACTCCCAGGGGGGCAGGGAGAACCCGTGCCCCCCAGATCTGTGCACCGGGTGGTCACACCCACTGGGCTGCAGAGACCCTGAGGGAGGGCAGCAAGGCAGGAGCCTGAGCTCCACACACACCCCTGTACCCTGAGGCAAGGGCGCACATGGAGCTCAGGCTCCTGCCCTGTTGCCCTCCCTCAGGGCCTCTGCAGCCCAGTGGGTGTGTCCCGGTGCAGCAGGGCAGAGTACTGCCATCAGCTCCATGCTGCTCTGGCAAGGTGTCCCCTGCCTGCACGGCAACATCAAGGGGCACAACCTTGCACTGCCACCCCCACTGCTGCTGCGCAGGCAGGGGACACCTTACCAGGGCAGTGAGGCGCTCACAGGGCAGCAGGATGGGGAGCCTGAGCTCACAGCGGCTAGCGTGCCCCTGCCTCCGTCTTGTGCACGCATCTAGGGGGCACAGATCCCCCCTGCCCTCCCACCCAGGAGTATGTGCAGTGGCAGGGAGCTGGCCCCACCCCCGCCTGAGCCTGCAGTTAGCAGGCAGCGATGGTGGGGGAACCAGGCTCCACTCCACTGCAGCAGCCACCACCTCTTGCGGGAGAGCAGGGGGCTTTGGACCCTGGACCCAAAGCCCTAGTACCTGGGGGCCCCCTCCAACAGAGCTGGGGGGCAGGGGGCTGTGGGCCAAAGGGGTACCAGCAGGGCCAGTGGCTGTTGGGGGGAGTGAAGGGCACCAGCAGGGCTGGGGACCTACGGTGGGTTGTGAGTGGTACTGGCAGGGCTTGGGGGCTTTCTCTTGGGAGTAAGGGGCCTGGATCTGGATTCTATGAGCAAAGGGGGCAGGAGGAGCTCTGATTTTTCCATGATAAAAACCCAAAATCAATTACCAAAATTTATGTGATTGAGGCACTGGTAGGCTTCCAAATTGCTTTAAAATTGTAAATATATCAAGAAAATATTGGGTTTAACTGACACCTATGTATATAGTGGTCTTTCATTTTTATCATGGATTTGTGATTTTTTTTGTCAGAGAATTTGTGATTTTATGTGAGAGAATTTGTGAGTTTTTTATCAGAGTAAACCAGGATCCTTGCTCATAAGTCATGTGCCCCATCCCCCTAACTATTTTCATTTCTCTTTCCTGGATTCTCTCCAAATTGTCCACATCCTGTCTGTAGTGGGCCCCCCCAAAACTGGACACAGTATTCCAGATGTGGTCTCACCAGTGTTGAAAAGAGGGAAATAATCACTTCCTTCAATCTGCTGGCAACACTCCTACCAATGCAGCCTAGTGTGCCATTAGCCACCTTTGCAACAAGGACACATTATTGACTCATATTCAGCTTTTATCCACTGTAACCCCAGGTCCTTTTTTGTAGCGCTGCTGCTTAGCCACTTGGTCCCAGACTGTTCCCTCCTTTTTCATCTCTTCGTGACAAGGTATTAGCAGAATTCACAGATTCATCAAAATCTGACGGACCGTGCTATCAGTGCTTCTGCTATGGCCTCAAACTTGCAGTGCTCTGGACTGTCAGCCATGCACCTTAACACCCATGTCACCCCAGCCTCCCGCCCCACCCCAATGACACCAGAGTATAGGGTTGTTCCATCCTAAGTGCAGGACTTCGCACTTCTCCTTATTGAACCTCATGAGATTTCTTTTGGTCCAATCCTCCAATTTGTTGAGGTCTCTCTGAATCCTAGCCCTACCCTCCAGCATATCTAATACTCTACCCAGCTTGGTGTCATCTGCAAACTTGCTGAGGGTGCACTCCATGTCATCTTCCAGGTCATTGATGAAGGTATTGAACAAAACCGGCCCCAGGACCAACCTCTGGGGCACTCTACTTGATATCAGCTGCCAACTAGACGTTGAGTACTACCCTTTGACCCTGATGATTGAGGTAGTTTTCCATCAGTTTTATAATCCATTCTTCCAACGCATACTTCTTTAGCTTGCTTGCAAGAATATTGTGGGAAACGGTATCAAGAGCCTTGCTAAAATCAGGGTATTATATCATGTCCACTGCTCTCCCAGCATCCACACAGCCAATCATCTCATCATAGAAGGCAGTCAGGTTGTGCTGACTGTTCCTAATCACCAGGGATCTGGGTTTTCCATTTCCTGTGATAAAATGTGGAAAAATGTGGATTTTTTTCTTTAAAGCAGCCAGATTTTGGCCACTCTTCCCACTTTGGCCTCCGGATTTCATCTCTGCATGCCTGAGCGATACTCATACTCCTTCCTACTCATTTGTCCAAGTTTCTACTTCTTGTAGGCTTCCTTTTTGTATTTGAGTTCACTGAAGATTTCCCTGCTAAGCTAAGCTGGTCGTCTTGCCATACTTGCTAGTCTTCCTGAGCATCAGGGTGGTTTGTTCCTGCACCTTCAGTAAGGTTTCTTTAAAATACATCCAGCTCTCCTGGATTCCTTTTCCGCTTAGACTGGCCTCCCAGGGGATCCTGCTCATCAGTTTCCTGAACGAGTCAGAGTCTGTGTTTCTGAAGTTCAGGTTCCTTACTCGGCTGCTCTCTTCCCCTCCTTTCTTTGGGATCCTGAACTCAATCATCTCATGGTCACTGCTGCCCAAGTTGCCACCCACTAATACATTCCCCACCAATTCTTCCATTTGTGAGCAGCAGGTCAAGAAGAGCACGGCCCTTAGTTGACTGCTCCAGCACTTGCACCAGGCAGTTGTCCCAAGTACTCTGCAAAAACTTCCTGGATTGCTTGTGCACTGCTGTATTGTCCTCCCAGCAGATGTTAGAGTGATTGAAGTCCCCCATGAGAACAAGGGTCTGTGATTGGGAAATTTCTGCTAGCTGTTTCAGAAAAGGCTCATCTACTTCATCCTCCTGGTCTGGTTGTCTATGGCAGACGCACACAACAATGTCACCCTTGTTGCTCTCCCCTCTGACCCTAACCCAGAGACTTTCAATACACCTGTCTCCAGTTTCATACTGGAGCTCTGAGCATTCACATGGCTCTTCTACATGAAATACAACTCCGCCTCCTCTTCTCCCCTGCCTGTTCTTTCTGAACAGTATATACCCACCCATGATAGTGCTGCAGTCATGCGAGCTCCCACCAAGTCTGTTATTCCAATTACATCACCTTTTCATGAGTATGCAAGGACTTCCAAGTCTTCCTGCTTGGTTCCCAGGCTCTGTGCATTTGTGTACAGACATCTGAGCTAACTAGCCGATGCTTTACTTTCTCTGGAAGAATGAGAGAGCCTCCCCTGTTGCCCCCTCCTGCTTGCGCTTCCTCCAGGTCACCTGCTCCCCCACTAACCTCAGGGCTTTGGTCTCCTCGTCGACAGGAAATCCAGCTAGGTCTGAACCTGGGTAAAACTCTGAACACCTTTAAGGTCATTGTGAAGAAGAAGTTGTTGGCAGTCCTTCAATTCAAGGATGACCTTTACCATGGCTCATTGATGGATCTTGAGGTAACTTGAGTCAATCCTTGAGCCACAGACATCTCTGAAGAAGTTGCAGGACAGGGAAGAGTAGGCTGTAGGCTACGATTTCTCTCCCTTTTCTTTTTTCATTCCCTCTTCTCTGCTTCAAGGCAGGATGCTTTATCTCAAAACAGGCTGCCGCTTGGTTGAAGGAAAAAGAAGCATTTCCACAGTGAAATGACAAAATGAGGCCTGGCTTGCAAAGGCATAGAGGGACTTAAAAATGAAGTAGAAGGAGCTGGTCTATAATAACCAGTTCGATGGGAACCATTGCTCTCAGCGTTTCCAGGCTGCGCATGAAGGCATTTTGGAGCAAAATCAGAAGAGAGAGCTTGTACTCTCTGGAGTCATCACTGGCAGTATGAGTCTTAAGAAAGAAATGCCCCCAGCATGAATGGATACTATGTGTGAATTAGAAGACAGGATGTTGGGGACAGGAGTGCAGTGGAGTAAAATAGGACACAATGGAAGAATTCATTAAAAAAAAAAAGTTGATTAGTCTGTTCCTTACGCTCCCTGAGCAAACAAACTCCCCAGTATTTCTAAGAAAGAGGCTTTGCTTTCCTGTTTAGTTGCCATTGTTGTAATGTGACTTGCCCTTCAAGTTAATAAACTGTTAATCACTTTAAAGGTTTATGGGTCATTTCATTCAAAACATTCGCAGAGGCATCTTGAAGTTGAGATGAAGGCATTTCATGAACTCAGGCAATTTTTTTCTCTTCTTCTTCAAATGCACACGTAACTAGAAACCCTGCAGAGACAGTAATAACTAATATGGCTAGGAAAGGCAGTTCCTGGAGAGACTGTTCTGTGTTTTTTTGCAAGGGGAAAAAGGCATCTCTCTTATTCTCTCTCTTGCTTTTTGCATATTTTTCAGTGGATTTTTTTTCTTTTTTTTTTTTTTTTACTCAGACTGGGGGAGCAGAAAAAACAGGGGAAAGTGTAACCATAAAATTCTCATCAGCTTGATGATCAGTCCCAGCTGGGAATTATCAGGGATTATGTTGCCTTAGTTCATTAGTAAGAAAATAAACAGCATAAAAAATGGACGATCTCTATTGAGAGCATTTAATTCTTGGAAACAAGAGTCGATTTTTGTCCATTTGAGCATAAAAACATTTGCTTTGGAAATTTGTCTCATAACAACCTCTCAGTGGATATGGAGGAGAATAAAGGCTTCCATGTCAGCAGGAGCTGCGATGAAGAAAGAGGGAGGAAATGTCTACCTGACTATGGCAGACCTGAGTTGCCTATCTCTGAAGTTGGGATGATGGCTTTGAGCTGTAATATTCGAAGTGACTGGTAGCACAGCATCACAGAGACCATGATCTGCAGTGAGGCAAGTGCTTGGATAATGGCAAAAAGAAGTAGGAAGGGAGTACTGCTTTGCACCAGGGAACTGGCCAAGTGGGTGGAAGCACATGCCAGCTCCTCTAATGGTTCCATATTTAAGAGTTTGTGTTTTTTCCTGATTCTCTTTTTCTGAGTATTTCACAATGAGCCCTCCAGCTCCTAAGGTACCAGAGCTGAAAGCTTCCAGAATATGCTGTTGCTGCAAACACAGCTAAGCTATACACAATATGTTTTCTAAAAGGAGACATATTATGGCACTGGGATGGGACTACATTGTCTCTGCTGCATAACAGCAAAGCAGTGTGGGATTTCAAGTGCTGAACCACAGGTACAGTCCCTTTCTCTCTGGCTTTCCAGGTTCTCACACTGAGTCCCTCGCCACAAAATTTAAGCACCTAACTTGGCCACAAAGCGGTCTCAGTTTACCACTATCGTGGCTAATATTTGTAGTGAATATAGTATTTATTTTCTGTCTGCTTCTCAGTAGTTTGTGAACCAATCTGGATTTCTGCAGGTGAATTAGTTATAATATCCTCCAAGTATTTTAGACTGTGGGATGTTCAAGAACTGTTCACTTCAGTAGGAATGAATTCAGGGAGATCTTACAGCCTGTGTAATGCAGAATGTCAGAACAGATGATGATAATGGTTTCTTCTGGTGTTATAAGCCAGGAAACTGTGCAGTTGGAGGTATGCAATTGGTCACTTAAGACATGGGATATTGTTTTTGCTCCCTAGTTGAATGAGGAGCTTTTTAAACAGGAGAACGTTGAATTGCATATAATGAATGCTGAATCATGAAGCACTTGCTTTCTGGCATGCATTGTTCAACAAGTAATAATTGGTGCTAATGTTTTGGGATACCCATTGATCATCTGAATACTGAAATACCAGTACAGTCTATATATTTGTGTAAGTCTTATGTACTAATGAACAGTCAGAGACCAAAGGCAGCCCTGTTTATGACTACAACTGCAAATATGCTTCATTATTATTTGATCAACTAAAGAAACTTTGCTGTAACACAGCTCAGAATTGTGTAGCCTGGAAGGCTGAGACAGTCCCACAATAACTGCTGTAGTATCTTACTGAATCTCCAGTGCTGAGACAGGGCTGTGATAATGATGCCATGTTATAGGACAGCCCCGGAGAACCACTGCCACCGTGACATGGCTGCAGCACAGAAGCTGGGATCTCCTGTTTCCCCACAATACATCAGGCAGAATGAAATTGGACCGAGAAAAAATGGCACCTTTCTTTAAAGACTGCATCTTGTTTTTAGAAGAAAAGTTTTAAGATGGTATTACAAGAAAGGAGGGTGCCTGCTGCATCACCACTCATAAGCCTCTCAGTTTTAGCTTAAACATCTCATCCGAAAAATAATTCATATCCAAAGTTGCTTTACAGCAGTTGGAGCTGGCTCAGGTTTAGGCTGTTGCCACTGCTGTTTAGAGCAGCACTAATTAACATTCTGGGCAAAGGAAGAAAGAGAAGGAAAGGGAAATGCTTATGAGTTTTAAATGCCACTTTACTCTTCTGGCGCTCTCCTTCCAGGGAGTTGATTTTTCTTTTCATTTATTTTTTGATGTCCTGGGGTATCAGGGCAGATATTCAGGCATGTGTCTTGAGAGGTGCATGGACATAAATATTATTTGTGTGGACATGCCCCTGTGTGTACATGCCTGGGCCTACATGTAGCTCTGATGTGTTTTTGTGTTTGTATGTGTTCTTATTAAAGAACAAAGCACATGGCCAGACTAGTCCATGCTACAGGTTTTCTATTTCCTTGTTGATAAACTACAAGCAAATGGGGATGAAATCAGAAATTGGAAACATGCTGTCAGGAGGGATTAATTTCTGTCCCTGATTAACTTGATGCTGGAACAGCAGGAAACTAATGCTGTACTGTACATGGGGCCTGATGCTGTTCCAAGGCATTTCCTTAAGCAGAAATATAGCTGAGCCAGGGGCATGCAATTATTTCGGGCAGAGGGCCATTTACTGAGTTTTGGCAAGCTGCTGAGGGCTGTGTGGGTAGCCCCGCCCCTGGCAGATGCCCCACCCCCTGGTCAGTCCCCACCTCCTGGTTGCTATCTTGTGACCAGAAGTCCTGACCCTTAAACTCAGCCTTTGCCACCAGAAGTCCCTCCCCTTGCCTCCAGAAATACTCCTTTCAGCAAGGGGTTTTGCCATCTCAGAACCAGAAAAATACTAAATTATATTCTAAAAATCGAACATCTACTACATTAATTAATTGGATTTCAGAAAAATATTTTTGTCCTGATTTACATGTGTTTGTGTAGTGTACACATAGGTGATTGTACAAT
>NW_017728938.1:2652537-2664709 GCF_001723895.1 Crocodylus porosus | reverse complement strand
GGGGGCTGGATCGGCTTTGCTGCTGGGTCCTGCCAGCTTCCCCTGGGTCCTATTGCCCCTGTCTCCTGTCATCTTTGACAGGCAGCCAGAAGCAGAGAAATATTAATTTTTAAAAAATTTTAGGGGCCCTGTAGGCCAGATAGAATGGTCTGGTGAGCCAAATACAGCCTGTAAGCCATATTTTGCCTGCCCCTGAGCTAAGCTCACCCCAGTTCCACTCTCCCAATAACAATTTACCTTAGGGCCAAGGGTTAGGGCCCCGCTCCATGTTGCTTAACAAGGGTCCAAGGACACATTTCCATGTGCTGATGTATAGTTCTTACATAAATCTCTCAGTATTTTGTATGCCTGACTTGAAACATGCCATGGTTTTGTTTCTGCTTGTAGTAGCTTTAATGCATCAGCCTTTTATCTTTGGAGATTCGTGATAGAATATTAATACTTTGCACTTGGATAGCACCTTCCATCAGAGGCTTTCAAAACACTTTGCAAACATTAATGACATATTCTCCCAGGGAAGCAGGTCAGTAACATATTCAACAGGAAAAATTTGTCACTGTGAGGTTATGCCTTACCAAGGTTGCTTAGGCAAGTCAGTAGCGGAGCTGAAAGATAACGGTTTCTATACATGTGCTGGGGGGGGTGGAGATGTTTTGATTAGAGCAGCTCTCGGAGGCTATTCTAATTAAAGTGCCCACAGCATCTCATTTATTGAGTGTCCCATGTTTCAAAATGGCAGCAGTGGTGCTTTAAGTAAAGCTCATTCAGTGAGCTCTAGTTAAAGCATCCCCATTGCCATTTTGAAATGCAGGGACACTGAATACACATGACAGCAAGGCAGCTGGAGCATTGTAATTACAATCCAGCAGAATCGATCTGCTTGGATGCGAACGTGTTGGAGTAGGCATCCTGCATGGGTACAGGCACCCTAAGGGCATTTGTACACCTTTGTGCTCCAGCACCAGGTGCTTTTAAAAGCGCTCGACATTGCAGCACATGCAGTTGTATAAGCAGTAAAATGAACGTCAACACTGATAAAATGCCGGCAGTTCACTTTTAAACTAAAATATCTCAAAGCGGCACCACTGTCGTTTTCTGTGCCTCAGACGGGCCATTGCTGCCTACTTGTATTTAGAGTTAAGGTTAACATATTGGCAGGGCATATTTTGGGGGGGATGTATGGATGTGGAACTGAAATAGCATTTTTTATTGACCATGAAGTGCATTGCCAAGATCTCTGGCTAGAGTCATTAATGATATAGTAGTTAGTACAGCTACTCAGGACTGTGGTGTTGCATGTGTGTGTAAGGATGGGCAGGGCTGGAGGAGTGGACACTCCTACATCTTCATGCAACTCTATATATATTGATAAAGGCTTGGAGGAACAGGATTCTGTAGGCTGGGATTCAGATGTATAAACAGAGTTACATGAAGATGTACAACTGAAAAAGAACCAGATAGAGTTAAGTAGTGATGATTATTGGCTCTGTGGTCTGTCTCCAACCCCTAGTGTTTGTGAACCTCCCTGGATGAATTGCAGTGGGGACTCTTGAGTTGATGTCATTTAGCACCTCAGGAAGAGCCATCTTGTGATCCTGGTAATGTGTGTGAATTGTGTCAAGCAGCTGTAGCAAAGGTGCTAGGAACATGGGCCATCATACTGTCTCCTCATAGAAAGCACAGAAAATAGAAGCTTACAGAGCATGTGTCTGCAAAATCTGTAGGTTGGGCCCTGTCCAGGATCTGGCAAGGGAAGAAGCTCAGCGAATTGCCTGCCCAACTTTTGGAATCTGCTTGTTAGAAAATGAATAAACCTATTACGTGATTCATATGGACTGGAAGGATTTCTGTCAAACACTGCAAGTCTCTCCCTGGTTTCAGATCTTCTTCCAGCCATCCTTTCAAGGGGTCAGATTGACTCTATACAGGGCAAATTGGAGAAAGGACGGGAAACTCCATGAGACAGTACTGAGTGGCCAGCAGGGCGAAATGCCTGACAGGGGCGGCTGCACTCCTGCCTAGCAGATCGTGGCTGGGGTCTGTGCTGGTGGGACAGGGAAGGGAGGGGGGAATAAACCTCTTCATTGCCCCTTTGCCTTAGGAGGGGCTGGCACCTGGCCATGCCCCCTCCCTTGTTCTAGCTAGAGAGCAGAGAAGCAAGGCCAGCGCTGCTGCACTAGAGCAGACAGCACAGCTCAGCCCAGGGCTGAAAAGCATGCTGGGATGCTGGGGGACTCTGATTTAACTTAAATCAGAAAGGAGTCTGGGACAGAAGTTCTATAAACCGGTTTGACCCCAATCAGTTAAATCTGATACTACATTCAACCAGGTTTATCTGAAACCAGTTTCAGCCATTTTAAAACTGGTTTATATGCACTGAACTTCCGTTCCGTTACAGGTCTAAACCAGTTTCTGATCACTTAAACTGGTTTATGTGCAACTTCTGTCCCTAAGGCAGCCAAGAGGAGGATGAAGTGGAAGAAAGTTCACCCAGCTTTTGTATTAACAGTTTTCCAGGGACTGAGGTACCTAAGTCTACTTGCCTACCTAGTAGGTGGACTAGATAGAATCTGATAACAACTATGGTATTTAAAGGTTTGGGGTTTTTTGGGAATTGGCTTGTGCATTAGAATGGTTCATGATGGGCAGCACAGGTTAATTGATTTTTAAGAGCCCGGGTCTCACACACACAGAGTTTCACACTGCCTTTGAAGCAGACAGGCTATCTAACACAACAGGGCCAATGGATAATATACACACAGCCTGGGAAACCAGGGGCATGTACCACACTGTTCCATAACATGAGGCAAAGTGGCACCAGCTCATAAGTCCAAAGATTGCGGGGGGGAGGCCAAGTTTCCTGTTTTGGGAAGGATGTGCATGTGATGAGCTTGGAAGATGCTGACAGAACAGGACGTAGATGGTGTGATGACCACAGAGAGAGACCAATCAGCAATAGGCATGGATGAAGAGTCATCAGGAGGGAAGGAGAATACAAAAGCAGAGACTTGAGAGTAACATAGGGTCCTACCTGGTCCTTGTCCCTCCCTGTCATCCTCCTGCTTGGACCCCTTCCCTTCCTCCTCCCTGAGAGAAGTTCCCGTCCCCTGGGAGGGGTCCCCAAGGCCACCATGGACAAAGGACACACCACCAGCCTGTCTCATCTAAGCAGCTAGGAGGTGGGGGCGAGGTTCAGCACCCCACCTCCAGGCTGCTGACATCTGGCACCTATGAGACAGCTTCAGAGTGAAGACTCTGTGCTGGCCAGATGTACTTTGACTCTGGTGACAGCCCTAGAATTGGCAGTATATAGATTTGCTTGATTGTTAGTATTGTTTCTTTTCTGTTACTACTGTGTATCAATAAATTTGTCTGTTATTAAATGGAAAGGTTGTGGTTGGTCTGAGGGTGGAACAAGGTATCTGGGTCCTAAATCCAGAGCCAACAGAATCTGGCCCCTTCTTTCTACCTCCTCCAAAGAATTGGCTCTGGAGGCCTTACTCACTTCTCTCATGGACAAAAGGGGAATACTTCCACATGTTGCCACACACCCTTTCCTCATTACCCAGGAAGATCCCTGCCACTTCCTTCCTGCCTCCAGCCCCACAGGTGTCTGGTGCAGAGGCAAGGCAGGAACAATGATTCTTGTTCATTACAGACGTAGCTAAACGAGTGGCTGATTGAGGAATAAGCCACTGCCGGGAGGGTGATTTGCTGCTTCACTAAGAGTTCCCCACTGGATTTTCTCTTTAATTTGAAGGGTTCCTCAGCATGCTGTCAGTGCTGTTATGTGACAGCTGCACCTGCATTGCACTGGGTGGCTCTGTGCTAGCAAATGATACACGAAAATAGCCTGGAGTGTGCCGCTGCAACGGCAGAGCAATGTTTTTAGCAGGATGCTCTGACTAATGGCTGGAGTTTTTCTGTCCTGTAACTCTCTGCTTCCTTTGTGAAAGCCTGGAGAGTGGAAGAGCTGGATGGGGTCAGACAGAGCAAATGGGTGCTGCTTTATTCCTCTCATCACCAGCTCTGCCAGTCATATCATTGCTCATCTGCATGACTGCACCACCAGCCCTATTATCAGTGCTTCCAGTGCCACCTTCGCTTCTGAGTGGCAGCACCCCTAGCCAATCCAGTCCTGGAATCTTGCACAGTTTAACCAATAGCGAAACTTGCCCTTGCTATTCCAGTTCAAGCATCCATGTGGTACCATTCATCCTAACCAGCTGTTCTAGTCCTGGCATCCCACTCAGCATTGCTGCTGTGCCTCATTTCTGCCCTGTGCTTCCCACTCCCACCTACTCTGTTTATGACTATCACATGACCCAAACCTTCTAGCTTTGTCAGATGCCGTAGTAATAAGGTGATATTCCAACCGTGCACCCATATTTGACCCTCCAACTTAATTTTTTAATGTCTTCATTTTCTTAATTCTTTTTTTTTTCTTAATTCATACTGCCCTTGGGAGGATTTCCAAGGTATTTTTAAGTTGGCCTGGCTGTTCCCTCTACAGTTTGCTTACAGGTAGCACATTTAATGGGTGTCTCTCTATGCTGTTGCATATCAACCTAATCTCCACACTTATGTGCCATGTTGTGGCTTCATTTCAGTGAATCAGGAGCCACTTTTACAAAGAGATTTTTTTTTTTATTCCTGGTAACTGAACAGCCAGCCATCAGATTCTTGCTTTCCAGCAATTTCTCTTAAACTCTGCCTAACTTTTAAAGGTATATACAATTGTCACATATTCCCTTTTCAAGAAAACACAGCCAGTGTAATCCAATAAGAATACACACACAGTCATTAAACCAACAATTTTTAATAAGAATTTGTGGCGCCCTCACAGTCTTGTTAGCATCAACATTGTCTTGATTGGTTTCTGTGTCGTCTCCCTCGGTTTGTGCATCTGTGAATCTAATCTCCTCCATGTCCTTCTCTGGTTCAGACTCTGTTTCTTCTCCTGTCCTCCCTGGATTTGCTGTAGGTATTTCCTATAGCTTCTGTAAACATATACTTCATTTGCCTCCACTTCATAAGACCAAGAACAATGGAGGGCAAAATATGGCCCACAGGCCGAATCTGGCCTGCCAAGCAACTCCATCTTGCTCATGGGTTCCCACCAATTAATTGTACACCACCCAGCCCACGCCCTGCTCCCACCTCGGTGTGCTGAAGGGCCCAGCGCAGCCAGCATGCAGCTTCTGGGTGCAGCTGCTGCTGCCATGGGTGCAGCTGCTGGGGGACCTGCTCAGCTTCCCCCATGTCAAGAGGCTCCTTCTTGTCTCCTTGCTGCAGCGCTTGCTCCAGGCAGCAGGTAAGGAAGCAACAGGGGCAGAAGGAGCTGCGGGTGGGTGAGAGGAGCTACAGCTGGTTGGGAAGCATGGGGCTAGGGCTGTCGGGAGTGCTGCCGGGCAGCAGCACCACAAGCATCCCAAGGGTCCCTGCCTGCTGCTGCTGCTGCCACCACCGGCAGCAGGAGCTGTGCGCCATGGGGAGTGTGTGAGGGGGTCCCCACTCCCCTCACCCTCCCTCACCCCATAACCCCACACACCCACACCCTGCTCACATAACCCCCAGCATATACGCACACGTTACAACATACCCTACGCCCCCACACACACCCAGTCATACCTCCTCACAAACCCCACACACGTATACACCTCCCCACCCGAACCACACTCCCCCCCACAAAGTACAAGAGCAAGACTTTTATGCAATCACTTCTATATACACTACACAAACACAAATCATGACAAAAATATATTTGTAATAAAATTAAAATATGTTCTAGTAAATGTTTGACTTTTAGTCTAGGATTTGGTTTTTTGTGGTTAAGAAGACAACCCTCACCCCACCAAAGGAGTACTTATGGTGACAAAGGGAGGGATTTCTGGTGGCAAAGGTCAGGGGTTAGGGATGGGACTTCCAGTCCCAAGATGGCGATTAGGGGGTAGGGCTCCCTTGCAGCCCTCAACAACTCACCAAAACTCATTAAGCGGCCCTCCGGCCGAAATAATTGCCCACCCCTGATCTAGAAGCTACTTTATGAATGACAGCTGCCTCCTGCATCCATGTGCAAACATTCTTGTCCTGGTGTAGCAAAGGTTCTCATTATCATGACCCCTTGTCATAATAAAGATATTGTTTATATTTATCATGGATCTTATAAATATTTACATCTTTTTTTGTTTCTTATCAGTGGTTACCAAATTAGGCAGTCATGTTCTAAGTTTCCTAGTAAATAAGAGCTCAGCTGGCAAAAGCCCGTGTTTCAAAAAAGATGCTCTATACTTTAGTTAGGCCAGATAAGGATCTATGTGAGCCTCCTCTGCCTTTTTTGCAGCCTTTTTGTTATTTTGACACTATTTTCTACAAGCCCATTACACTGTAGATATCTTGGGCTAGAGGTAATGTGTATAAATCCATATTCCTTTGTAAAGCGCTTGAACTCATGCCCCTCAAATTATGGTCCATTGTCAGACTTGACCACAACTGGTATGCCATGTTTGGCAAAGATATATTTTGTGTGTGCTATTACCTGGTTTGCAGTAGTTTTCTCATACTTTGCCATTTTGGGGTAACAAGAGTGATAGTGTAAAACCAATACATAGTTTTTTGCAGCATGAATGAACAGATCTATGACTACTTTAGATCATGGGGCCAATTCTTCCTTAGTCACTATCACTGGTTGTTTTGCTTGACCATTTCTGTATTTTTGACAGTTTGAACATGCTTTATAATACTTTTCTATGTCTGTATTCTGTTGAGGTTAGTACAGCTTTTACTCTAACATGTCTTTCATATTTCTCTATATCCAGGTGTCCTTCATGTATCCTCTATAACACATCCTGATGTAGTACTTTGGGAACAAGAAGTCTGTCATTTCTAAACAAGAGCCCATCTATTATGACAGCTCTGCTTCAAACTAGTGATAAGGACTAAGTATGCACCTTGCAGGCCATCCTGCATTAATGGCTTGTATTACCATTTGTAACATCCGACTGTGTGCCGTGGCATCTTTGGGCACAGTCCACATTTTATCTGAAACTGGACACATTTTCTTTAACCAAGTGGCATGCATAGTGCTTACCTCTGGGTTTGGTTCTGTTTCTGTTCTGTCAAAAGCTCTAGACCAGGGGCGGACAGTTATTTCGGATGGAGCGCCACTTACTGAGTTTGGCCACGTGGATAGCCCCGCCACTTGACAGGTAGCCCCACCCCCTGGTTGCAGTCTTGTGACCGGAAGTCCTGCCCCCTAAACCTGACCGCCACCAGAAGTCCCTCCCCTTACCTCCAGATATACTCCTTTCAGCAAGGGGCTTTGCCATCTCAGAACCAGAAAAATACCAAATTATATTCTAAAAATTGAACATCTACAACATTTATTAATTTGACTTCAAAAAATATTTTTGTCGTGATTTACATGTGTTTGTGTAGTGTACGTAGACATGATTGCACGATGGATTAAAATGAAATCTTACTCTTGTATATTGTGGGGGGTGGGGACATGCGAGGTGAGTATAGGTTTAGGGTATAGGGCTGTGGGTGGGTGGGTATGTGGGGGAGGGTGTGGGTGTGTCTGGACAGATGTGAGGGGTGTGGTTGTAGGGTAAGGGAGAATGTGGGTGTGTGTGGATATGTGAGGTGTGGGTGGGTATGGAGCATGTGGGGGGCTGACTGGGGTATGTGAGGGATGTGGGTGTGGGGTCTGTGTGTATGGCAGTGTGACGGTGGGAGTGTGGGTGCATGTGTATGATGGGGTGTGCATGTGGGATTTGCCCTATGAACACACACGTGCACAAATGTACACACACCCTCCCTCCCTCATTGCAGACACGCACACACAGTCTCTCCCTCACTCATTACACACACACATGTACACACTCCTGGCCCTGGGATGCCAGTGCAGGCTCCATGCTCCCGCAGTCTGGTGATGCTGGAGCAGCCAGCTGATGTGCAGGGAAGCTGTGAAAGCTGCAGCAGGCTTGTGGGGGCAGGGGTGGGAGAGGGTTGGAGGTGTGGGGGGGCCAGGTCTGCCTTGCTGTTGGGTTCTGCCGACTTCCCTTGGGTCCTACTGGCCCTGGCTCCTGTCATCTTTAACAGGCAGCCAGGAACAGATAAATATTAATTTTTTTAATGTTTTAGGGGCCCTGTGGGCCAGATAGAATGGCATGGCAGGCTGAATCCAGCCTGGGGGCCATATTTTGTCCACCCCTGCTCTAAACAGAGCATTCGCCACCACTAACTCTTGTCCTGCTTTATACTGTAATCCTAAATCATACAACTGAAATTGAGAGAATAGTCTCTGTAATCTTGGAGGTGAGTCAGTGAGCCCTCTTTCTGCTATTACCATCAATGGCTTGTTATCCGTTTCATTTAATACTGGTCTCCCATACAGGAGGATGTGGAACTTTTTACATCTATGCTCCAGAGCTAAAGCCTCCTTTTCAGTTTGTCCGTACCAACGCTCAGTTTTAGTTAAAGTCCTGGAATCATGTGCTATGGGTCTCCAATGCTCCCCATACTTTTGCATGAGTGCTGCCCCAGAACCCTCCTTAAGGCATCTATTCACAATTTTATCTGATGTTTGGTGTCATAAAATCTGAGCACTGGAGTCTTTTGTAATAGCTGTTTTAGGTTCCTAAACTCCACATTGTGATGTACTTTCCATATCCATTGTTTATTGTTGTGCAGTAAAGCTCTTGGCTTGCTGTATTATTGTGCCACATAGATATAAACTTCCCTGCAAAGTTTGCAATGCCCCAAATTTTTGCACTTCTTTTATTAGTGCCTGATAGGTCTTTAGTCCTAATATAAGTATACTAGTGAATTACCCATCAAGAATGACCAGGGAGTGGGGGGCAGACGGGGCTGGAGGGGGGAGAAGTTTGCTAACCCTAACCCCCTCCCCCACCCTGGCACCACCAGCTCCCAGAAGCACAGATGGAGAGAGAGAGGGTGAGGCCAGTAGTGCTAGCTTCGCCCCCCAGCTCCATCCCCACTGTCATGGCGGCACACCACCACCGCCTCCTGTCCATAATGCTCTTGGAGCAAGCACTCTGATTGGTTGTTTCAGTAAGCAATCAGAGTGCTCCAAGAGCCTTACAGACAGATGGTCTAAGCCCTTTATTATATTAGAATGTTTTCCTGGTACAACCGTAAACTGATTTTTTTCATTACTGTTTTTTGTCTTGATCTCCAGCTCATGTGTTTCAACAGTAGGAATCAACTCCCCAGTGGAAGCTCAGAGCCTTACCTGCTTGCTGTGAATACTAGCTTTCTTTTTCAAGCCACTTACAATGTAGTCAGGTATAACACTGGCTTGTGAACCAGTGTCCAGTTTAAAAGTCACAGGAGTTCCATTTGTTTCCAGCATGACATAATACCATCAAAAGACTGAACTATTCGTACATACAGCTCCTCTTCATTCCTGCTTGCAGTGTTGCGTTTCAACCTTGCTGTGCAGAACTTGCACGCTCTGTTGTTGTTTTTTTTATGCTTGCAATCCTCTCCACTACACTCTTGCAAAATGATTCAGTCTTTTACATTTGTTGCAGCATTGTCCAAAAACAGAACATTACTGTGGTCTATGTTTGTTACCAGTGTATACTTTATGCTGCTTTTCTTAAGCTCCCCGATTGCATTTTTCTGGTCTTCCCTTCCAATATCTGTTCTGTCTCAGTCCTTTTCTGGTTGGGTTTATTATTCCATCAATAGTTCCAGCCTCTGGCTTTCCTTGCAAAGACTTCATTCTAGTTTGAGAGAGCTCTGCTGCTTTGCATGTGCTCATTCTAACTGATTTTTTTGAACTTTTCCTGAGCTTCAGGTAGCTCTGATCCCTATTACTATTTGATCTCTAATCATGGAGTCTTATAAATTGTCCAAAATTATGGGATTGATTTAGCAATCTGAGATCCTTTTTAAATGCTCCAAATGATTCTCCCTATTTTTGTGACCTCATGTGGAACTGATCTTTTTCAAAAGTCCCATTCTTTTTCAGCGTGCAGTACTCCTTAAACTTTTTGAGCACTGTTTCATAATCAGCCTGCTCTACTTGGCTCAATTGCAGACTGTTGTATACATCGAGCACCCCATACAGAATCCACTGTATTCAGACTACCTTTTGGTCACTTGGCTTCTCAGTGGCTTCACTCATGCTTACAAACAGGTTAAATTGTTGCTCAGACCTCTTCCAGCTCTCTGCAGCATGGCTGGAGAGTTTCAGCTCTGCTGGAGCAATTAGTTGCTCCATTTTTTTATTTCTTCCCCAACACTTCCCATAAACTCTGTGCAATGCAGTTACTTGTTTTAACCCACTCCTGGTACCATGTTGTGTTGTGCATTTTGTTCATTGAGTCAAGACAAAAGCCGCTATTCCTGCTAACTTCCCAGACAGCCATCAGACCCTCTCTTTCCAGCATTTTCTCTTAAGTTTCACTTAACTTTTTAAGGTATATACAATCTTCACATCATCCCAGGATTCAAGGAAGAATGAGGCTGTCCTGAAAACAATATAGGATTTTAAATTACTTGTTCAGGAGCTGAATCGGGGCTCTTGTACTTGACCTTGGAACTGCAGACTTATCTTTCCAAAGGGTAGAAGATGGGGCATGGTGAACAAGGAATAGCCATGAGGTTTTCAGGACATGACAGATTATATAGTGGATGTCTCTTACTGATAGAATGTTGCCACGTTTCACAATTTTATTAGAAGTTTTAATGTTGTTTGAAATTTTTCCTTTAAAGCTCCAGCTCCTGGTGTCTTGTGATTATAAAAATGCTTTGATTAAAAAGATACATTTCTAACACTTATTAAAGAAGTCTTGTTTCCATGCCAAGACCTCTAAAAGCCGGAAAAGCAGAGGCAAATAAATAGAATTCCAAATTTACTCATGTTTTTAAAAGCTTAAGATTATTAAACCAATAATTATTGGAGATGGAAGACACAACTCTGTCAATACAATGTACGTGTTGGTCCAGATTTTGCCCTCCATTGTAGAAGGGTAGATTTAGAGTTACTTTGTCATGGGAGTTACCCTGGAATTATACCTGTGAAAGCAGAATTTGGCCTACAGGGGCTATTATTAAAAGAATGGAAAATAATGTTACAGGGGAAACACGTGCATGCACACGTACTAATTCTTTGATAAAAGGGGAACCTTAGAATAAGGCACCATGAGAACATTAATAAGGACTGTATAACATAACCGTATTTGTTCACAGTCCTTCTCATACACAGGATATGCTTTCCTGGCACGGAGGATAAAGCCCTTTTGGGAGAGGCCCAATAATTTAATTTAGAACTGGCTTAAAGTAAAGTTTCTTGATAAAGGCATTCAGGTCCTCAGAATGCTTATTAAAACTAGGACTACAGAATACAAAAGAAACAAAGGATAAACCATGCATGCCCAGGGTGCAGCTTCAGGGCTGGAGATCAGTTTCTCCCAGCAGCAGCAGCAGCAGCAGCAGCAGCAGCTCCTTGCTTAGAGATTTCTACCTTTTATAAGGCAAATAGGTTTAGCTGCCTTGCCTCCTTTCCTGAAGCTCCTGAGGGAACTTCAGAGTCTTTGCTTCCCAAATCATTGAGCAGTGTTGCCTCCTTCCCCCTCCCTCCCCCACCTTCTTACTAGAGAAACTGAGGCATAGAGATCCATGGCCATGCTTTGTTGAGTTCATACCAGCTGGCTGAAATATTGTCTCCTGAGCATCTCACTTTGCTGTGGGGAACCTCTGGCTACTGTGCAGTGTTTGTTAAAGACAGGCAAAAGCTAGGAGGAGGAGATATGGTGGAAGGAAACCAACTTACACATTACCAAGCAGCTCAATGAACAATGAGGTGTATCCCCATAAATAAGCACCATGCAGGGATTTGGGGGAAGCAGAGAAACAGTGTCTGTTTCCTCCTTACTGACTCCAAGATGAACATGGGCCGACAATATGAGGTCACAGTTGGCAGAGCTAACCAGACCTTGTCGTGCATCCACAGATGCATCTCAAGCAGGGCCAAGGAGGTGATCCTCCCCCTCTGCGCCGCACTGGTCAGGCTGCAGCTGGAGTACTGCATCCAGTTCTGTGCACCACACTTCAGGAGGGATGTGGACAAAATGGAGAGAGGGTCCAGAGGAGGGGCACTCACATGATCGGGACAGCAGGGCAGGCCCTACAATGAGAG
>NW_017728938.1:2578101-2652437 GCF_001723895.1 Crocodylus porosus | reverse complement strand
TTTAAGAGGAGGTTAGATGAACGTTTTGCTGGGGTTCTATGACCCCAGTATTGTTTCCTGCCATGACGGGGTTGGACTAAATGATCTACCCAGGTTCCTTCTAACCCTAGAAACTATGAAACTATGAGCCCAGTTTTTCTCCTGCTCAGGCGTGGGGTCGGACTTGAAGATCTACAAGGTCCCTTCTGACCCGACTTCTGTGATTCTCTCTGTGTGGTCTCTGAAGCCAGCATAGTGCTCTACTTAACTGGGATTCCTGCTCCCATCCCTAGCAGCTTCAGTGCCTGTTTTCTCTTTACTAAACATCCCTGGTGACACTTCCCTCCATTTCTTTGATACCTTTTCTTAGTGTCTTGGCCTGAATCCAAAACCCTGGGGTAAAGATTTGCTCCAGATTTGCATGGAAAGTCTATCTGTAAATGGGTACCTGATCATTCGGGCTGGGGAGGCTGGATATGATGCTGGCCACATCACTGCCTCCTGTGCCATTAGCTATAGGAACTGGTATGCCTTACCCATGCTAGCTTGATAGATTGATGGGATCCAATGGACTTTGACCAGATGACCTTACACTACCCAGCTAAATTTCTGTAAAAGTTAAGTATTTAAATCAGTCTAAGGACTATTCCAATTAAGAACAAAAATAAACAGCTAGGGATCAGCACATCAGTCTTCAAATACTTTTGCATTCAAATACTCTGCAGTACACCCATGTAGTTGTTTAAATAAATAGGCAAGTATAAGCATCCCAATGTTTGTGTGAAAAAAACAACCTTATTAAAAATATTAAAAGCTCCACCTGAGGCTGGTATGATATTTTACAAAAATTCTGCCTTCACACAGAGTCTATGCTGATTTGACTAAGGGTGGGCTTTAAACCAATTTGGTTAAGCTGATGCAGCCTCCTGAAATCAATTTAATCCTTGCGTATGTTAAAGTCAGCAAAAAATTGACTTAATCTAAATTGATATAAGCCAGGTATATCAGTTCAAAAGTTGCATATGCAGGGGTGTGCAATATTTAAAAAATGCACTCTGAGGCTTCATCGACACAGTTTTCCCACTGTTATAATTATGTCAGCTGGCTAGGATGGGAACAAGCTCATATGTTCATGTTAGGACAGCGGGCAGAGTCGAGGCTGTTTTGATCTTTGCAACATAGTGCTCAAAATGCGTGCTAATTAGAGACCTGTTTGACATGGGAAGGCATCTGAAGGAACACAGGTACACGTTAACTGTTTTTCTTCCCTTACATTCACATACCTATTGCAGTGTGTTAGGGCATACTAGGCCCTGATCCTTCTGGATGACCCAAGCCTGTGCACTTCTGTTGCTATTAAAGATGCTCTGTGGAGCACAAAGGGCTGCCTAGGCAGGGTTCAGATCAGGATCAGGGCTATAGGTTGTAACCATGTTGGTCTAAGGACATAGGCAGACAAGGTTCTTTGGGTAAATCTGATATCTTTTATTAGACCAACTCAAATAGTTGGAAAAATTCTTCTTTGCACGTTTTCAGGCATAAATACCCTTCGTAAGGCTGAGGAAGCATCTGCAGATGGTATATGCTCTTCCTGGATGAAAACATGCTATCAGCCTCTGGCTTCTTTACTATTCATTCCATCCACAAAGAGCACACACCAACTGCAGATGCTTCCTCAGCCTGACGAAGGGTATTTATACCCAAAAGCTTGCAAAGAAGAATTTTTCCAACACTCAGGATATGGGGTTTCCATTTTAATGGCTGTTGCTGTAGTTTATTTTTGTCACACATCTGCCAAAAGGAACAGGCTTACTGGAAAACGATGTGTTAGTGGATTACCATGCACGTGTCAGCCTCCAGAGAGTTGGTGTCTGCAGTACACTAGGATGTGGATTATTGCTACAAATTGTGGTCTGTGCAAAGCTTCGGGCTGTTGCAGACTGCTGGAGTTTGGGACAAGCTTCTCTGGCTAGGGGAACCATGCTAACTCTGTGTAGCATTTTGTCCTCCTCTAGTGACTAGATCATGCCCAGAGATCTAGGACTGCTGCTGCCTTCGGCCTAGCAGGCCAGGTCCTTCATATAGTTGATCATGCTCTTAAATTCAGATGTCACAGTTTTGATCTCTGAAGGTGATGCAAGAAATTAGCTGGATGAGAAGGAATAATGTGGGTCCACAAGACAATATGTAATATGATAGGGACAGAAGGGGTGGCAGAATAGCTGGCCTCGGAGATAGCAGGATCCCGGCTTCTCCCCTTGAAGTAGTGGTTCCCTTCCTAGCATCCTCTTCCCGCCCCCTCTTTTCCCATGTGATTCTGCTGCCTTTTAGTGGGCTCTTCCATTAAGAAAGCAGGCTTTTAAGTTCTGCGGTTTGTTTGCCTCATTATAGCTGGCTTTCCCTAAGGAGCAGCTTAACTACAGATTTCTTTCTATCGCTCCTGTAGCAATGTTGCAAAGAACTGCTAGGATGGCTGCTTTTTGTTATTAAATAAGAAGCAGGAATGAATGTGGAAAGAAACCACTTTGCACAGAGAGACGGAGCAGGGGTTTGCAAATGTTAGGCTCTCTGTTTCCTTTCTGCTTTCTCTTACAGATGTCCCAGAGTAGTGGGAACTGGTAAGCATGGAGAGGATACAAGTTCAACTTCCAGATCTGCTGTCTCCCAGCTCTCATCTCCTGAGTCAGTGACATGCGCATCCATCCCATCTAAAATCACCTTATTGCTCCCCCCTGAGCTTGAGGACTTACGGTCCCAGAGCAGCCTTATTCAGTGCTGCCAGGCTTGCTGTGCCACTGCAGCTCCTGTGACGCTGATTCTGATAGAGCTGGTTCAGAGGAGAGGTTTGCACGGGTGGGGGAGGGTGACACAACAGCGGTGGCCAGACAACAGCACTGGAACTCACCTGCTGCTCTCCCTCTCCAATTTGCCTCTTCTCTTCTCTGCCTACTTCTCTCTGGCTGCCCCTTTGCCTTCCCTGTAGGCCTGCCCTCTGCTGTTCCTTCCATCTCTTTTTGCTGGGCTGTGTTGCCCCATCACTTCTTCCACTCCCCCTCTCCCTGGGTCCCTACCCCTACAGTGATATATGATGTACTCCATGCAACATGCTACAGACAGCACAAATTGTTCCAGCGAGCTGCCTGGGAAGCTGGTGTCACTCTTATCGCTGCCTGCTTGATTATCCCTGACGCTACGCAGAAGCTGACATCCTGTTAATGTAATATAGACACCACAATGATTATAATCATAGCATGAAATATAAGCACTAGACAATGAAATTTAAGAACAGTAGGTGCAGCTGGGAATAGGAGAGAGATGGAAATCTTGCACTTTAAGCCTCTGCCAGCAGCACTGCTCAGTTGCTAACCTCCAGGCAGATCTGTAAGTTGCAAACCTTTGCATCCTCATTCTCCCCCTCATCCAGCCACCATGCTTAACAGGAAGAATTGATTAGGGCTTTTGTTAACTATTTATGTTGCCTGGTGATTCTTTCCAAGGCCGACTCCTCTGGGCAAACCTCCTCCCTTATCCGGGGTTCTCAGCTCTCTGCTCTTTATCATTCACTCGGGAGCTGTGGGCCAGCGAGGACGGCCCTCAGGATGGCAGCATGGTCAAACACAAGCTTCCAGAAATCAAGGGTCACCTCTTCTCTCCCCACCTCTCCATAAATCCTGAGGTGGGATAAGAAATCATGAGATTTTATTAAAAAATAAAGATTCTGCCTTTTTTATTTCAGGGCCTCTGGGCTCACCTTTCTCATCCTTTCTTTGGAGTACAGTGGCTTAAAATGTATCTTTTTTAAAAAATAGCTATTTCACCTACTGGCAGGACACCAGGAGCTGGAGCTTTAAGATAACTATCAAATACTGCAAGGCCCATGATAAAATTACAAGATCAGTGCAGTGGTTCAGTTATACATACCCACTGAAAGCTGAGCACTGGTGAATCTCTTAGGCTCCAGTGGGTTTTGAGGAGCTCTTTGGATCAGGCCTCTGCCTTGGGGTAAAGTGAAGAAGCACAAAAGTGAGAGATGCTGTTGCCTTTGCTGTAATTCTGCTGTCTGCAGAAGCTAAGGCCACTCCTGGATAACAGGTCTGGCAGGAGTTACAAAATCCCCTCAGACCAGAGCTTTGCTCTGCAGCAATCCCAGGAATCGGAAAGATGTTGCTGCTTCCCACAGTGGGTGGCCTCTGCACAGTGAGACAGGCTGCAACCTAGTTCCTGGTGGGGAAGGATTAACCCCAGCTCTGCTTTCCTCATCTCTGAAAACACAGAGCTCTTAGCTTTACCCTTAGCCATCCTGCAGTGCAGCTGATCTGGGCTTCCTCGCCTGCAAGCCTAGCCAAAGCCTGTGAGAGAAGTGTACAGAGAGAGCATGTGTATTCTGGTGCACTGTGGACTCCTTGCACAGTCTGCCTTTTGGGCTGCTTTCTCACTGCCTGACTCACATATGCCATGTTTGCACTATCATGCACTAGGTTAAATGTGGGTATTTGAGCAAGGGTGTCTTCCAGAGTCCAGCCCTCAGGTACCTGATTCACCCAGTAGACTAAAAATGCCTTGAAATAAAAATATGAGTTATTTCAGCCAAAAAGAACCTTGTACATTTTGGTGCCTATGCAACACAAGCCAAATGTTGTGTGTGTGTGGGGGGGGGGGATGTTAGGAGTTGCACTAAAGCCCTTTGAGAGCAAGAAGTCTTCCTGCCTTGTCCTGAGCTATGAGATAGCACAGCCAAGAGGCCTGGAGCACCCCTGCACAGTGGGACATGCAGGCCCTTTCCCAGGAGGGGAGATCTGCCACAGGTTTTATTGCCGTCCTTGTTCCAGCTCTTGCCTGGTTGCTGTGACCTCTTTGCTCCCATGATTGACATGTTCTGCCTTCAGGCTTGGTGGGGGGTTAAGAAGCAGTTGGGCTTGCTGGCAGTGTTTCTCGTTACTGGTGGGTAGCCCAGCAAGCTCTAGCCTGCTGCTCTTCTGTTGCACAAGTGTTTTCCAGACCCAGTTCAGAGAGTGGCCTGGTTTGGCCCTTGGTTGCTGGCTGCGGCGAGTGGGGTCCCAGATCTGCTTCCTTGGCCAAGGGGATTATTCTGGGTTGTTCAGCAAATACAGAACACCCGTTGGCTGCAGGGGGCTTTGGGGCTGCCCACAGCCTTAGTTGTAACTCTTTGTTCCCTGAGGAGGAAGAGGGGAATGGCTTTTCTTGAAAAAAGTGTTGCTAGATGATGGGAGATGGCATGTTACTGAAAGGAGCTTGGTTGGGATGCCTTGCTGGGAGTGGGGCAAATTGCTCTTCGAGGACTGGAGATGTGTGTATGGGGCAAGGAAAGCTCTGTTTCAGAGTTCTTTTAGCCTCCATTTCTGAAGCCTACCAGTAGCTCTGGTGCACGTAGAATCTTCTCCCTGGCTGCTCTGGTTTCCCTCTACCTCTTTGCTATGGTTTTTTGGTGTTGGTTATAGGGAATGCTTCTGAGATGATGGAATCAGGGAATTTGCTGCTTTATTTCCATTTCCCTCTCGCCTCAAAAGTCAGTGTTGCACACTGAGGCCTTTTGGGATGGATAGTTCATCTTGTTGGACAGGTTAGGGCTGCTGTGGGTCAGCTTGGCCTACAGGCTTCCTTGTGAAGGTATTGGAACGGGGACGCTTGCAGAGTGTGGTGGCATGGTCCTGCTGAGGTGAGAGAAGAAAAAGGGGGCTTGGTGTTGCTGAGGGCCACATTTTGAAGTCTTGTGAACAACCTTAGTTTCCATAGACCTTGTGAGACTTACTGGTGCTTAGCACCTGTCTGGCTCTAGCAGGTCTTTTGCACCATCCTGTTTTGGAGTTTAGAGGACATCTCTTCCACCGTCCCGCTCTTCCACCTTGGCCCAGGGTCACACAGGAAGTGGCTGAGTTTGGGACCTGAGCATAGGCTTTCAGCATCCCGGTCCAATTTGCTGTCGAGTAGACCACTGGTCTGCACCTAACGTCCATTGGGGTTTTAGTGCAGACAGCAGAAATCTGTGAATTCCTCCTCCATTGCTGCTGAAAAGGGCACCTATCCCAATATAGATGTTAGTGTGTGCTTAGTTAAAATGGCTTGTGCTGGTAGGTCACCATATTTTTATAACACATGCGTAGTCCTCTCTGCTCAATGGATTTCTAACAGAACTAGAAAGAAAGGCAGGCTTCAGTTATGCTTATGTGGTTTGGAGTCTGTCCGCTCTCACTGCCCTGGCAGCATGGCTGGGTCATTCAGGAGCTTGGAAAACTCCAGGAAAACTACTGGAGTGAGACCAATTTGTTGCTCTTCCAAGTCACTTTTGAATAGGTTACCCTATCTGGTGTTGGAGAAGACAGCACTGAGTCAGAACTGAGGTCCTGAGCACTTAGAGCAGTGATGGTGGACAGGTCCCCAAGTGCATCCAGGTCACTTTTCTCTGTCTCCCGAGATGAGGTGTCCCCAGCACCAGGCTGTCTTGTTGCAGCTGCGTCCCAGAGGGGCAGTGGCAACTCCTGGCTGACCTGACTGTAAGGCTGTAGCAGCTGTTCTGTTCTCCTCTCTCTTCCCTTCCACCCTGCCCCAAGTCAGCACCTGGGAAAGTTAGTCTGGTTGCTCCATCCTAGTTACATTTCGGTTCCCTAGGCTCCCAGGAGAGATTTCAGTTGGAGACCACCTTCTCCACTTCCCGGCCTGTCATGTCACATTGTTTTGCTGTATGCGCTTCTGTACCTCATTCTGGGTTAGTGGGAGGTGGTCTTTGCAGGCTCTGTCCCTCATCTCCCTCCCTGGCTTTAGGGTGGCTTTATTCATGTTTGCAGCATGTCAAAAGAGAAGGTGGAGTTTTAGGGAGAAGCTTCTGTTGCAGCGGAGGTCCTCCTGCCCCTTGCTTCCTTCCTCGAGGTCGGCTTCCTACTCTTCCCCTTAACCTGTTCTTTGGGGGGCCTCCCTGTCCTGGGTGGAGTATGGCCAGGGTGTTCTGATAAGCCGTAACTTCCTGTAGTTTCTGGGTTCCTAATGGGCTACATAAGATGAGTTCCCTGCACTGTGGGGAATCCAAGGTCATTGCAAGCAGGAGTCATAAAGCCATGATCTGCTAAATGGAAACAAGGTTTTTGCTAGAGCTTGCAAAGAGGAGATAATGCCCCAGGGCAGAGATGGGCAACCTGCCACAAGTGACTCGGACAGCCTCTGTGCGTAGCATGCAGCAGACTAAGCAGTGGACAGGCAACACAGGAGCAGACCGGAGAGGGAGCGGAAAACAGGAGCAAATCAGGCAGGGAGTAGAAAGCAGAGAGCAGCAGATTTTAGTGGCAAAGGGTGGGAAATAGAAAGCAGAGCAGCTGATAAGGCAGGGGAAGGGGAGGGAAGCAGTACTTGGGGAGAATGTGGGGCTAATTTGTTGCTGCCTGCCCAAAAGGTGGATCTTGATATAGAAAAGGCTGAGAATCACTGCCTTATGCAACTGACGATGGATCCTGAACCTGGCTTCAAACAGGACTTGTAATATTCCACCGTTATCGACTACTTGAGTATTTTGGAGTATGTTCCCTTCAGTGCCTGACAGCAAAGCTGCCTCTTGGAAGGAGAAGGCCAAGAACTGAAGGCAACAATACAAGGGGCATCAGGGCAGTTTTCATGTGTAGTTGATGCTCAGAATGGCGTCAGTGGCAGCTGAGAAAAGAGGCTGAGAAAAGAGCTTCAGCGTGGCATAGTCCTAATGTGCACGATGCCTTAGATCTTCAGAGCGCTGCAGACACTAAATAATGATCCCAGTTCCCCTGGGAGCTAAACCGTTATTACCACGATCATCAGCTTTTAACTGTTGGGCAAACTGAAGCACGAAGAGGTGAAGCAGACTGCCTGTGGTTACACGCTGAGTCTGGGGCAGAATCAGTGCCGGGACTTAGGAGTCCCTGATTCTCCTGGTCTATTGGTCCTCAGGCTGTGATTTCCAGTTGTCTCTCAGTATGAGGGGCACACACACAGGATCAGGTTGCAGCAAACACCCTGGTTAGCCAAAACAGTACATTGAAAGCTTCAGAAATGCTGAGGGAGTGAATTCTCTGTGTTCACTGCAAATAGCCATGACAGACAGGAGCAGTGCATGATTCTGTCATTTACTGTGCACACAGACAAAGGCAAGTGAATGGGTTTAAGGGCAGCATGCTCTGAATCAGTATCCAAGATCCACCTCCTGAATTACTGGTTGCAGCTGCTGTGTATGTATTAATCATTGGTGGTGCTATGAAGTCCACCTTTTATTAAGGCTGTCTAGCACTTGTGATTAGACTGTTTTCATTTGCTCATAACTTTGCAAGCTGAAAATGTTTGAAGTGAAATTTTCCATGTTGGGAGTCTGCCTCCAGTTGATTTCCAACCCCACCCCGGAATAAAAAAAAAAAAAAAAATCAAGCCAAAATAGTTCAGCTGAGAATGAGGCTCTGGAAAAACATATTGTTTTGAATGTGTTGAAAAAATGTTCTTCATCTTTTCATTGAAATGACTGAGTGCCTGTATGTTTTGGAGCAGGGACTTGAAATTTGCCTCTAAAAGGGATGTGGCTTTTGTGCTGGGAATGTGCCTTTTGTCCTCCGTATAAAAATACACACTAATTTAGCCAAATTACAAGTTGAAAATTGCAGTTTATGTATGCTCATTAGAATACTTAGAGTTCAGTAGTTACATTCCCCAAAGATGCCATCTGCACCAGGCAGGGGCTGAGCAAGATTTCCTTTGCAATTACATCTCTAAGTTGCCTCCGGCCAGGTCAAGCTTGGGCCAGAGAATGGACAGCAGAGAGCTTTTTCCTCCTGCACTCATAGGCTGCCTGCGGATGTGCTCGTTTACATCCTAATTGGACACGTCCTAATTAGAACGTTCTGGCATCTCCTCACTTTCACGTGTATTTCAAAATGGTCATGGGGGTGCTTTAGCTAAACCTTTTTGAATGAGCTTTAGATAAAGTGTGCCGTGGCCATTTTGAAACGGATAGGGGCTTAATACATGTGACAGTGAGCTGTTTTAATTAGAGCAGCTGACTGGGAAATGCTCTAGTTAAAATGCCCCCCACCCCAGCATGTGTATAGGCAGCCTTAGTGACTCTGCTGCTAGTCCCTGACATCATGGAAGAGGAGGTGTGCAGAAAGGAGTAGACTGAGGAAAGGAAGTTAGTTGAAGCTGGGAGTAGAGAATGATGGAAAAGGACACTCAGCTGGAGGTTGGGCAAGGGAGAAACCTGAGAGCCATGAAGGAGGGTCTGCAACTTCCTAGGCATGGAGGTTAAAATGGGGACAGAGGGAAATGGGGAGAGCCTGAGAGCCAGTAGGTGAGTAGAAGACCGAGACCAAAGAAGCAGCTGGCGGGAGATGAGGCTTGGCTGGGCAAAGACTGAGACTTAAAAGCAGTACCTTTTAAGGGGAGGATAGACTGATCCGGCACAGGGAGAGCACTGATATTGGCTGGACAAAGACATTGAGCTTAGGCACTGTGGGGGCACAGACATTGGATGAGGAGCTGAGGTAGGGGAGACTGGGACTAGGAGTCAGAGGAGACTGGGAGAATTGAGGGGTGAGCATTTGCTGGTTGAGAACAAGAAGCCAGGGAGGTTGGGAAGCTGGGGGAAGGGAGGTGGAGCAAAAAGAGCTGGCCTGGTTGGGGACCAGGGATGGGGAACATTGGGACAGGCTAGGCATAGAGACTGGCAGGAAAGACCTGGAGGTGACGGGTGGGAATGGCTGAGCGTGGATAATGGCAAGCAGCAGGGTTGAGATTAAGATATGCTGCATTTGAGACTGGGCTGAAAACCACCTTTTTTCTTGTATCAGTCTCCTTATTTATATAGTCCCAGTCTTGGTCAGCAGGCTCCTCCACATCCCCATCTTCTTCCCCAGACAGCCCTAGCCTCGGTCTCCAGGTGTGCTGTCCCAGTGCTGGTTTGTCTGTGCCCATAAATCAAGTCCAAGGCCCCTGCTCTTATCCCAGCCCTGTCACCAGTTTCCTTTCTCAGTAAGTCCCAGTTCCCATCATGTCCCTTCTCTGATCTCTGTCTTCCCGTGCTCCTCACCCCAATGGCTCTTAGCCTTAGTCGTCTCACCTCCTCACCCAGTTTCAGCTCCCGGGTTACAGTCTCTTTGCCCAGCCAGTCTGTGCTCTCCTAACATCTGAACTCCTTGTCAGCATACTCTTTTCTCCCTCACCACTTGTTTTACTCCACACCTGCTAGTTCCTTGTTCAGCCAGATCTAGTCCTCTCACCTTCCCACTTCCTCATCTGATCCCCTTTTTCTCCATCTCGGCGAACTGATTCCCTATCATTTACTCATTTCCTTCACCAGCTCCCAGCTCCACCCTCCTGTTCTCCTCTTCGTCTGCAAGATCCAAGTTGTCCTAGGCAGCCAGGCCATTTCTTACCCTCCCAGTCCCAGATTTACTAGATGCCTTACACACTAGTTGACTCTTCAGTCTCCTCTCCTCCACATTTATGCCCTCTGTATTTGAATCATGCAGTTTTCTGCTCCTCTCTGCCTGGATGCCAGTAGGATGCTCTTTGAGAGCATCTTAGGGGCTGACCTCTGATGTCACTGTCAGTGTCAGGCCCCATCCCAGGGCTGGCCTTACAGATGGGTGATGCGGGTGACTGCCTGGGGCATTGTGGTCAAGAGGGTGTTAAATAATTTAAAATCAATCACATGATGTCACAGTGTGTGACATGTCTTGTATCTTAGTGGTTCTCTGGTTTTTTTTTGGTATTTTGTGAAACTTGAAAGGAAACAAAATGTTGTAGGTACCTAAGAAGATGATGTCAGATGTTATATTTTATTACTTATAGCATTTTTATTTGAATAACATTGAATTGAATTGTGTGTTATTTCCTCTTGTGTACTGTTTTGTAAATTATAATAAAATAAAAGTTTTGAGATTACAGCTTTATTTCTGAAACTTCCGTTAAAACTACTACATACTTAAATTCAAAGAAAGGGCTCCAAAACACAAGTTCACCAGGGTGCCATTGTCCCTAAGGCTAGCTGCACCATATACCATCTTTAGCTGCAGAGCTCTGCAGGCTTATTGTCCAAACAGTTTTTCTAGGTTACTTAGAACAGTTCAATACAAACTGATAGTGACTACAATAATCATAAAAAAGATACGTCAGACAGGTAGTGCTGCCTAGTATTAAGGTTACCTAGCACGTCCCATTAAAAGACTATTTTTTTTAAGTCCTTACCTTCTTGCCATATTTTTAACCTTCTTTCTAGATGTGTGCCCAAGGCTGAATTGTTTTTGCAAAAATTTCATCCAAAGCAGTCTGGCCAGTTACAGGAGTGAATCTGGGGAGCTGGGGGTGGGGGGTGTTAGGGAAGCTGGGGGAAAGATATGTTGTTCTGCCCACATGAAAATATATTGGCAACCTTTTCTTCTGCTCCAGTGACCCCATACTTTGGAGCAGAGGCTCACAGCTGAGACAGATATTATAGGAAAAAATCCTGCTTCATCCCTGGTCTGGAGTATTCACGGTCACTATGTGGGACGGGAAAGCTCAAAGTCTGGTTGGCACTAGCAATCATAAGGCAATGGAGGTTGTTCAGTGAGGACAAGCATTTTAGCTGCTACAATTGAAGTCCTTGAGCTAGAGCCAGTTGTATTTGTCATAGGTTTATAGCTTTGCCAAGTTGGAGCAGATTTTCACAGGGATGGCAACAAGTCATCTTGCCAGATTTAGAGCCTCTGTTGCAAAGTATGGGGTCACTGGAGCAGAAGAAAAGGTTGCCAATATATTGTCATGTGGGCAGAACAACATATCTTTCCCCCAGCTTCCCTAACACCCCCCACCCCCAGCTCCCCAGATTAATTCTGTAAGTAGCCAGACCGGTTTGGATGAAATTTTTGCAAAAACAATTTGGCCTTAGGCATACATCTAGAAAGAAGGTTAAAAATATGGCAAGAAGGTAAGGACTTAAAAAAATAGTCTTTTAATGGGATGTGCTAGGTAACCTCAATACTAGGCAGCACTACCTGTCCGACATACCTTTTTTATGATTATTGTGGTCACTATCAATTTGTATTGAACTGTTCTAAGTAACCTAGAAAAACTGTTTGGACAATAAGCCTGCAGAGCGCTGCAGCTGCAGAGGGTATATGGCAGGAGTAGGGGATCATATCCAGTGGATAGGTGCCATTTCTGGCTGGAACCAATGGGAACGGATTTGCTAGTTCATAATAGGAAAATACTAATGTCAGGATGCCCTCTTTATCCAAAGCTTTCTCCTTGAAGATTGCTCCTCTTCTTTTGCTTCCCTAATTGCTGCAGCTCAGCTGGAGGTAGTATGCCTTCAAAACGCA
Source organism: Crocodylus porosus (assembly GCF_001723895.1). NCBI lineage: Eukaryota > Metazoa > Chordata > Crocodylia > Crocodylidae > Crocodylus > Crocodylus porosus. The sequence continues at coordinate 2,640,135 of NW_017728938.1, read as the reverse complement.
TTATTTTGTTATGCTGTTGCTTACCAAAGGGGAAAAAAAAGCATGAGAGAATATAATTTATATTCCATTTTTTTTCTCCTTAACCCTTTGTGCTCCCAAGTGGGATTTCCCCCACCCTTGCAGCATCCATTATTATCAGCAGCACGTTTTTCTACATACCAAAGTCTGCATGTGTGACAGAACATGTAAAAAAAAAAAAAAAAAGAGAAAGGAAAAAAAGTCATAGATACTGAGCAGGCATGAGCAGTCTGCTGTTGCATACAATTCTCCTTCTAACCTAATCATACAAATCTGCATTTCTGATGTTAGCAATTTCCAACATAAAAAATCAGGATACACTAAGTTGCTGTAGAATATAGTGTGGCTTTGGGACTATAATGAGTGGGACCCCTTCAAAATCAGAAAGGCCAATATGGACTCCCAGAAGTAGCCATTGTGAGAGGAGTTAGTTTCTAGGACAGTGGTTATCAACATTTTTAGTCTGGAGGTACTGCTCATTAGACTCCAAGCACCAGTCTGAAAATGCCAGCTCTTTTTTTTTTTTTACTCATTTTTTGACTATGGAAAAAGGAGCAATTTTTCAGTTGCAAAGAATTCAGAAGGATCCCAATAGGTAAGGATGGTTTTAATGGGACTTTTTAATGCTATGGATATCTCTTTGAAATCTGTGGATTTATCTTGCAGTCGTGTTTGTACATGTGACAGTGCTAACATTGTGTGACACCCTTGAAAGGATCTCAAGGCACCCTAAGGTGCCACAGCATCCTAGCTGAGAATCACTGTCCTAGGGCAGTGCCTCTCACCCATCCCTGCAGACCAAGTGGGCCTTGAATCTGAGAATATAGGAGACTTGCTGTTGCATATAGGGATGTCTGTGAACTGAAGTAGTGAAGGCAAATCTCACACCTACCTATATGGCTGCCTTGGAAGGAGCGGGCACGCACTTGATATCTAGGTCCTCTGGCACCACTCTTGTGAGCCAGAAATGTATTGGAACTTGTAAGAGCTCTTCAATGCTCTGAAGTACTTAAGAGCAGGCTTGTTAGTTTTGTTGTTCTGGTTCTGTTAATTAGAATGCAGCTAACTGGCTGGTCAGGAGAGGGTCACTCTATTTGCATAGAAAGTCAGCAGCCAGGGTAATTTGAATGAAGCCCTGATTTTTAAGGGAGCTCCAGGAGGAGTCCCCTTCCGTTAGTTTGGTAGCGGAGTGGTGTGTTCAGAGTGTTATTTCTGGATGAGAAGTTAGCAAGACGGGGAAGCATTCAGGTATCTTTCAGCAGCACACAAGAAGAAATTGGGCACATCAGAAAGAGCTTGTGCAGAATGGAGAATACAAACAGAGTCTAGATCTGGGAACTCTCCACAGTCTGCAAATGTGGTGGTAGGGGAGCAATGGCAACTAACTGTTGCTCCCTTGTTGCCATATTTCTAGCATGGACCTGTGGGGAGTCTCACAGGATAGACCAGGAGTCAGCAACCCCTGGCACATGTGCCAAGCATGGCACGGAGGCCGTTTTGCTTGGCACACCACTGCCCTAGGCAGCTGCTGCCAGCCATGAAGCCTGGGCTGCTCCCAGCAGGCAGCTGGGCGGCTGCAAGCCCTGCTGTGATTGGCAGCAGCTACCCAGAGTCTGGGCTGGCTGTAGCTGGGAGGCTGCAAACATCTGCTCCAGCATTAGCTCCGTACCGGCAGGTGCACACATGCCTTGGAGCGGACTTTGTCCAGGAGCCCAGCTCCATGTGCCCACACATCTGGTTCTCTGCACGATATTAGTAGGTTGGGACCATGACTTCAACCATGCCCTACTTGTAGGCCAGCATGCATGTCCTCTGCTTCTGAAATAGAATAGTTTGTCACAGCTAGCATGGGGATGGGGAGAGACAACGCACATCAGAATTCAAGTACTTGAAGTTATCTCCAAGTGCCTCCAAACAATAAGGAACTTTTGACCACCAAGCAGCAACTTCACATACCAGCTCAAAGGTTTGTGGAGAAAGAAGAAATAAAATAATCCTTGGCATTTTCTTTGGGGTGGATGTCAGAATCCTTTTCCTCTGCTGCCTAGGTGGAAGCATACAGAATACCTTTGAGTGATACATCTCTAGTTCTGTCAATCCTTCAACATCTGTGTTGGATATAGTCTACACTGAGTATTATCTCCTCACTAGCCTGGTGTGGACACAAGTTTGTCAGGTATTCCTTGCCCTCTATTCCTGATGCTGAAATCCAGCACAGAAGTCTTTTTTCAGTCTTCAAGGACACTTTAATACTGGTGCAAGATGTCAGGTGACCATGGGTCCCATTTATACACAGACTGCTGCATAAGCAGTGATAACATAAGCTTCCTCCAGTTTGCTTCCTGCCAACAGCATTTCTTATGCTACCAGACCACTGGCCCATTTTTCTGGTCTCCTGCTGGTGTTTGCTAGCTAGGGCCCTGTATCTTGTGGGAGCCCTGCCTTACTCTATCATGTGCTGCACCAAGCTAATGGTGCAGTGCCCTGTATGGGGTGGGGAGCCTTGGTCTCCAAGTCCAAGGGTGATCAGTGTCTGTCCTGAACCACCAGATTTCATTACCTTAGCTATGCCCGTGTTACCACGGTGGTGTTGTTGGTTGTGACATTATCCTCTCAAAGGGCAAGACATTTCTAAATGATTGAATGGTGGTTAACACTGGACTTGTTATGATAATTTTTGTGATGTGCATCTTTGTCTGATGGGGGCTGATCTGAGGCTCCTTACCCATTTTGTAAAGGTCCCCAAAGACCTATTAGGTTTTGTTTCTGCTATCTGTTTGTATTATGGTATTGCCCAGACTCGAGCCAGATCAGGACCCAATTGCCATAGGTGTCATGGGGACATATAGTGAGAAATAGTCCCTGTTCTGAGTAGTCATTTTTGCAAGTTGCTTTACAGGCAGTTGTGGTGGTAGGGCTTCTGTCCCAGAGAGCCTGTAGCCTCACCAAAGGAGAGGAAGAGGGCGGCAGGGAAGAGCACTTCATTTCTGTTTTAATGTGCAAGTTCATGTTGCCTAGGACAGTGGGACTTTCAGTTTTGTTTGGGAGACTGTGTCTTGCTCTGGCTTACCTCCCTTCCTCCCCCCAAAAAATACACCAGAAATGTAGTAAGGCTTAAGGGGATAAATATGTCCTACTGAGAGTGGGATCCCTGGCCCACTAACCAGTAGCTTTGTGTTAGTCTGCACTGCCAGGCACCATCAGCTGCCAGCCGAAGTGCTTATTGAATTATGTGCACTGTGAGGAGCAGTGAACTAGTCTTGCCGTTGCCTGATCTGACAGTTGACTTTGGGAGATCTGGAGAGTGGTGTTACTAAAGCCAGGGAGATTTTTCTGACTGGCAAGATATGAGAATGAACTTGAAAGACCCTGACTGTGTTCTGTTGACGTGTTTGGGTCAACAGAAGAATAGGTGGGTAGTGCCTTAGGTAGGGGTGGAGCATTGGCTGTCTGCGTACGTGAAGGGGAAAGGTTGGAAAGCCTAGATCATTGGGGCAGCAAACAGTTCTTACCTAGGCCTTTCGCTGTCGAGCCCTCTATTTTCCCCCTCCCCCCAAATCCCAAAGCCTACATCCTTACCTGACCTTATTTTTACTCAGTGAATTTCCTTGGTACTTGGTGGCTGGGCCATCCTTTTCCTGGAAAGTCTGCATTTCTCAGGGTATCTCTTTGGCAGTGACCCCCTCTTTTCCTCTTCCCTTTATAGATCTACAATGAGAACAGGAACCTGTTTGAAGTCAAGGAGAACGTCCCCAGAAAGCTAGTGGAGAAAGTGGCGGGAGATATTGAAAGCCTGCTGGCGAAGAAAGTTCGTGCTTTAAAGGTAAGGCAATACTTTTGTACCCTTGTCTTGCTGCTATGTGTGGGATCCGGAAGAGGGTATGATGCTGTGATCTCTTCTGGACAGTAACTCACCTGGCTGCGTGCTGTCACTGAGGAAGCGTATATGCTGGGAGTTGCATTTCTCAGTGCCAGCATTTCTCTGAGTGCATGGGTGGATAAATCGCAGCAAAACTCCAGTGTGGGGGGCTATCAGTATTCAAGTCTTGTGTCTCCTCCATTCTCAGGAGAAGTGCTGTATATGAATAGACACATGGGCTTCTAAAGTCTGGTAGCAAATTCACCCCAATCTGCGAACAAGTGAAAATATCTCATCTCCCTTGAAACAGCTCATGCAAAGAGCTTTATGAATACTTGGGGACTGTGCCCTGAAATGTTTGTATTCCTGTACCTGGTGGCTTGGAAGGATGGTGCCCATATTCTGTGATGTACATGGGTGCTCAGGAGGGCACCTTGCACATGTGGTCACATTGCCAATCTAACTTGTGATTTCACAGCACTCCTCTTCAAATGAGCTTGTTCCACTAGACCTGGAGGAAGGGGAGCTTGACTGTGCTACACAGTCACTGGAATATGACCTTGTCTGGGATGCTGTGCAGCAACCAGAATTCGTACACTGCTATCAAGAAGTTAGATTAGGAATTGTCATGTCCAGGGAAACAAAGATTTTATATCTGAGGATTTGTACCTTGGTGGTATGCTGGGCTCAGTTTCATGTACTGGAAACCATGGCATCTTATCAAATGCCTGATTTGTGTTGGGTATGGTGAATAGCTATTTGAATGGGACTTGTGTCTTAGTTACTGGGTTAGTGCTTATGGTGAGGGGTAGGCATTGAGAGCCGCTGCTGCTGCGGTGTCAGGCCGTGGTGTGCAACTGCAGAGATCCAGGATGGGAAGACAAGGTGTTTGGGCAGAGCAGGCTGTTGCCCTGACTGAAACTTGCAGCAGATTCCTGCTACTGTTATAGAATAGAAAGTATTTATATTGCCATACACTCACACTTAGAGGTTGCTAGGGCCCTATTGTGCTGTCCACCTTGTAAACAGAACAGCATTTAGAGCCTGACAAGAGATGGATATGTACAGATGGGAACAATGAGATGATCTAGGTCAGTAGGGTAGGCAGGATTGTAGCACATCCGCAGCCTAGTTACAGTGACATTTTTTAGGCATTATGGCAAAGGAAAAGATTTAAAGAAGGTTAATTAATGTAGTAACTTTACAGTTGCAAATGGGTGTTGTTCCCAGACACTAGAGACAGCATGAGAAAACACAAACATACTTGTTAGGCTTTCAGACGATGCAGATTGGCATTATGGAGGTGGGAATTGACCTTTTGAAGCAGAATGAGAGGTGATGGACATGAATGGAAGACTGGGTTGCAAAGGCCATGAAAATGAAGACAAGCAGCTTGTGTTTTGATGCGAGAAAAGGGGGAGCCTGGAGAGAGATTCAAGAAAAGGGGCAACATGGTCAGAGCAGTGGGCTAGGAAGATGATCTGGGAGACTGTAAGCAAGATGAGATGGCCTTTTGTCAAAGCTAGAGGACAGGATGTTGCAGTATTTCAGATGTGAGGTGATGAGAACCCAGCAAAAGCTTTAGCCATGTGGGTCTGCCAAAATTTAGATGTGTGACTTAGAAAGACCTTGCAAGACTTGGGTGCAGCCTGGATGTGAGCACCTACAGAAGGGTGCGAGTCCCAGCTGATGCCCAGGTTCTAAATCAGATGGGAGAGAAAGGTAATAGGGATGTTGATGGGGAAGTGGATTAAGGGTCATTTCATTGATATGTTGAGAGACAGTTAATGGCTTGACATTCATAAGGAGATATCAGAGATGGGACAAAATTTGTAGTTGATATGGAAGGAGACAACTCTGTGAGCTGTTAGACTAGAAGGTATAGTTTAAATTGTGCTTGCGGATGACATTAGCCAGTGTTAAGGTGCAAAAGGAGAAGGGGACCAAAACCAGACCTGTAGGGCGCTCCTACAGAAAATTGGAGTAGGGGGTTGAGAAGTCGACAAGGAAAATGCTAACAGAAGGGCAAGAAGAAGAGGAAAACTGGAAAGGTGGGAGTCCTGGGAGCCAATAGAGTACAACACTTCCAGGAGGAGGATGGGTGGCTGTCAAAGCAGAGTGAGGTTAGTCTGTAGTTTGTTTAGTAAGAGGGCATTGAACACTTTGGAACCAACAGTTTCAAGTCCATGCGAGAGGCAGAATCCATGCTGAGACAGAGCTCAGATGAGCTTCAGGTTGTGACTGTAAACCACGTGTTCAGTGAGCTCGGAGAAGAAGGGAGACATACATTCTCTGTGATTTAATAGGAGTCGAGAGATCAGGGAATGGCTGTTTCTCAGAAGCTGTACCAAGATTGGGATGAACTTCCTAAGGACCCTTACAAAGCTCAGCACCTTCTGGTCCAAGTGCAAAATAAGCATTTGCCTTGGCTTTTTTTCAACCTGTGTATGTACATGCAAGAGTGCATTTATTACAGAAAATCCTTTCAAAACAAGGCAGTCTGCTGCACATGGGTCTCCTGCTGAGGACTAAATGAGAGAACAAACCAGGTGACAAATGCTAGTCATGCTGCTTGATGCACTGCTGGACAGCACTCGGGTACTCCAGTAACAAGAGCAGTGCAAGTCAGAACAGGCTGTAGGAGTGCAGGGAGTTGACTGTCATAAGACGGTGTTTGGAGGCTTCTGCTACGCAGTCAGGCTTTCTGTTGGTCAACCACTGCCTCTTCCCTGTTTTTCTGCTCTGGTTCGTAGGTAGGTTTGAATGCAGCTATGCTCCTCTTGTTGCTAAGGAGCAAACCCTTGCGGTTCAGACAGACTTAACCTCATTTGTCTTTCGCTTTGACAGTATCTGTGGGGTTTAGGGCAGCATTGGCCAGCCTGTGACAAGGGCACCCTACTCAGTAAGGCAGTGCAGGGAGGTGACCCATATCTAATTAGTGCTGACAAAGGCTCTGGCTTTTTAAGTTGGTAATTTTTACCTTGGGAAGGCTGCTCCTCCAGAACCTGATCCTGGGGGAGGTTTGTCTCTCTCCTTGCTGTTCTGAATATAAAAATGGTTGCTAGCATTTATGAGTTGGGGGCTGTTCCAGATCTCCCGTAATCAAATAGTGTCCAGGAATTGAATTGGAAGTAAAGGGAAAACCTATGGGGTCCTCTTGTTCCTTGTGCCAGAGAAAATAGGACCGTGGCTTGTCCCATCCCCAGCAGCAGAATTCCTGTTGCTTCCTGTGGGTTGGTGGAAGCGCTAGGAAGTCACTCCTGAACTCCAGCCTACAATTTTCTCCACCTCAGCTCTCTCACTCAGTTGAATCATCTCTTACAGAGTTGTTCCCTCGCTCTTCTGTGACTCATGAGAGTAGCAATGACTTTTTTATTAGTATTTTTCAGCAGCTTAGGTGGGTGCAGTATATTGGGGAAGGCATGAAGGTGTGAGGGAGTTGGTCCTTGTTAAGCAGTTTTGTGGCATTCATATGCTTGCACTGCTGGAAAAAGGCCCCCATTGCTCTCCATATCAGAGCTGCTGACAGGGTGGGGTAATGCCTGGTGCATCAGGGAGGAGAGCTGTCTTTAAGAAGGTGCTAGCTGGGCTTCAGGCACATAGCAGAGGCTCATACAAGGGCTGTATTCACATTAGGTGGTGATGACTCAGTCTATTCATCAAAGAACCTGCTGTTCCCTATTTAAAAACAAAACATTAATGCATTCTGATTAAAGAGAGTTAAATTCTGTGCAGACCATTTATCAGTATTATTTTAAATCCCCCAACATGCCTGTTATGGAAACAGGAGTCAAACATAAAACGTCCCAAACTCGGTGGTGACTGGCCAGCTTGTGGTAGCTGTGGCTTACTGTTGCAGAGGCCTGGCTCTCCCAGGATTATCTCATTCCCCCACAGTCCAGAGGAGATCTGGAGCTGCTTGCTGGAGGGGTAACTGTCTCTCTCAATAGCAGTGGTCTGTGAGGCAGGATACTTATTCTGTTTTTCCTATTTATTGTAAACCTTCTGCAACTGCCTCTCCTCTTGGGACAGAAAATTCCCAGCAGGATCCTTTTACAATGCTTATTTTTCTTTTTCCAGCTACATTTGCAGCTGGCCCTGTGAGATTAGTGCACACAACCAGATCTCAGGAGGCCTCTATCTGGGTCCTGTTGCTTCCTAGGCACCAGCATGAAATCATTACAGAAGAGTAGCAATATCAAGTGCCCCCGTACTCCTTGTGCAAACAAGGCCCCTTTCATTCCAGCCTAGACTTGTGTTAACTTCATTACGGTCTCCTGTGTGCAACACTAGGAACAGCGATTGCTGTGTTTCATCAGCAGGAACAGAACCTGGGTTTTCAAGAGCAAAAGAGTAGCCCTTTGCCTGTGGGACTAATTAGACAGCTTTGCTAAGGAGCAGCATTTGGTTTTTTGCCTTCTTTGGATTCATTACTGAAGGAGATCACAGTTTACTTGGCATGTTCCATCAGATGACTTGGGGGAAGACAAACCTCTCTGATACTTTTTTTGCATCAGGTACATACCTAAAGGTGTTTTCTTCCCTATGTTAACAGTTGCCCCAGCCTTCATGAAATACAGATGACAGCAATTGCCAAATGTCTGATACACAGTTAAAGGCTTTGTGTTATCCTGGCTGCTCTTGGGCCTCTGCTGGGAATTACTAGTTGCTTGACAAATTCTTGTGCTCATGCATCTCCCTCTCGCATCAGTCGCATACTAACTAAATATTTTCTTGCTACTTCGCTTTCTGTGACACACTCACCTTTCCGGCACATCCCTCCCTGCGTCAGTGCACCTTCTGTTTGCTGGTGAGTTTATCTTGGAGACTGAACCACTAGTTAGATATTTTGCCATGGCTATTTGATCTAATGCATTTAGTGGACTGTTGATGTGGTTACCAGCGCCCAGGGTGAGCCCAGCTGGAGATCTTGGGTACTATTAAGGTGGAAACAGATGTCATCTATTGTTGGCTTTGAAAAAATGTTATGGCAGCACAAAGTGAAAGCAAACAGACATTCATAACCTTTGTTGTACCACAGATATTCAGATTTGTGGCCATGGCAAAAGGTAGTAATAATTTGTGCTGCTTTATTGCAGTGAATGTCTGTTTGCTTAACAACAGGACAGTATGGGCTACCCCAAGCTGTTTGGCAGCTGCGCTGAAAGCACCTGCATGACTTTCCCCACTTCCAGACATGTGTCCCTGGCAATCTCTGGGATGTATCTCTAGAAGTGGGAAAAGCTTTTTCCTGCTTTCAGAGGCAGCCCAAAGACTGCCAGGAGCTGTCTCTGGCAGTAGGAACCTTGATTTTTTCCTGCTTCCAGAGGTGTGCCCTGAAGATTGTTGGGGGTGCATCTCTGGAAATGGGCAAAATATTGCCTGCTGTCCTGCAAGATCAATGGGTGGGACAACGGGTGATGTGTATTTTGCACAATGAAGCGGATTAGCTGTCCTGGTGTAGCTGATCCACTTCATTTGGTGATGTGTATTTCTAGCCTTAGTAACAAATGGCAAAGGCTGTACTAGGTGCATGCTCACTGCCCACCTCCAAAGAGCTGGGATTAAATGTTCTAAACAGTTTGTTAGTAGCCCAACCCCTAGTTGGTTTGTCCTTATCACACAGCCATTACCCCATCTGGTACAATAATTGGCCTTGGTGCTGGCAAGGCTTGGACTTTGGGATATCCCTTGGCAACAAGGTGCTTTTATTGCTCACTTCCATCGTGCTGTTGGAACCTTTCCAGTTGAATGCTATCCCGTGTCCATACGCCAATTTGTACCCTGCCCTCTTCTTCTAGAAAAGCCTTTGCAGGTAATGAATGTCCCTGGGCCTCCAGGCCTCTCGTTAGCTTGCTGCTCTTAGCATTTTTATGTGAGGCAGGGGAAGAGTGCTTTCAAGGGGTTGTCTGTGTGGGCTTCACAAAGGAGTCAGCTGATCCTTGGTTTGTCAGTTGCAGATTGTCGAAATCTTTTTCCCTGGAGGTGTCATTCTCTGCCGGGGTCACCCCAGCCCAGCCTCTGCAACCTTTAGTTATTGGTTCCACCACTATCAGCTGCGGTCCCATGCTGCTCCTCTTCATGTCTGGCCTGGGATAGCAGCAGTGCTGTGCAGTAGAGTAAATGTGGCAGGGCCTTGCACAATAAAAGGTCCCTTTCTTTGCTGCTGTCTTGTTTTTGAAAAACCAGTCTCTGTCTTTCTCTTCCCCTCCCAACTGAACCCCGGTGCTCTGTACCACTGTGCTGCCACCTGTGGAAGAGCTGCCTCCATCCTTGGTTCTGTGTCTCAGTGCAGGCTGGGACTGCCAGCCAAGCACCAGAGGCTTGTTCTGTTGCTCCCTTTTTTCCCTAGAGCCTCACTCTTCCAGCCTCCTCAAGGATAAGGTGGAAGAGGAGCTGGACATTAAGAGCAGCTTAGAAAAAAGTAACAGAATCTTCTTCAAGGCTTTGACACAGATACACTCACTGCTGCAAAAGGTAGAGAGAGCGCCACAACACTGGCTTCTGCATTGAGGATTTGGTGCAAAGTTTGGCGGGGGGGAACTCAGCCAAAAGTGAAGGTAGAGATTTTCTATTTCCAGCTAGTGTTTTCACTCTGGGAATGTCTATTTGCTTTATGTTTGCACAGTTTGTCCTGTGAATTACGCTGTATGTGCCACTTTCATGGTTTTCCCGAGTCCCTGTTTGCTACTGGTTGCCAGAGACAGAATGCCCTTGACCCAGAGTCCCTTTCCAATGTGCATTGTAAATGCCAAAAAGAGCACAGTAATAGTAGGAAAGCAATAAGGTTTCTGTTAGGGCTGTGCAAAAGTTCACTGGGTGTTTTGTGTTGAAGTTGTTTTGATGCATTTTGAGCTCAAAACAGCAAAATCAAAACGAAAGCCCGCACCCCCAGGAGGAGTCCAGCACAGCCCTCCCAGGGGTGCAGGCAGGGCCCTGATTTGCCTGACAGGAGGCTGCTGGTGCTGTCTGGGGCCAGCGGCAGCACCGATCTTCCCGGAGCTGGGTGCGGGCTGCGCCCTGGTCCCAGGCAGCAGCAGCAGCCTCCTGTGATCCAGAAGCCAGATCAAGGCCCGTACCCCTGGGAGGAGTCCAGCAGATCCCCGCAGCCCTCCCAGGGGTGCATGAGGGCCCCCAATCTGCCTGCTGGGTGACAGGAGGCTGCCACTGCCAGCAAGTGACGGGTGTTGCTTTTCAACACCTTGAGATGCAGTTTCCTAGAAACCTCGACGCCTATCTCCTTGAAACTTGGTAGGCATCATGCCCTCAGAAAGGGTTGCCATTCCTGCAGGTGTCATCTGCATCAGGCAAGAAATTACAAAGTTATAGGCAGTTTTGTGCTTCTCCATTATAGCCCATGGGCAAAACGTCGAAACAGCAAACTAATTTCAATGAAAAGAAACGTGACAGTGCTTTCGAAATTAAACAAAACTTGAAATGAAACACTGTTCCATCGAAACAGAAGTCGAAGTGGAACAGCGCTGTTTTGCACAGCCCTAGTTTCTGGTTGAGTTGATGAAGGATTTCAGAAATCATCAATGCAAAGCAACTGATGAGCCACTGACATTTTTATAAGTGTCAAGCCACTCGGGGGAAATATTTCTTTCTTGCCATAATAGAAATGATTTATACTACGGTAATGTCCTGAAACATGGGTGACCTGGCATCTTAGGGGTCTGAGCTTCTGGAGCCACTATGTATGTGGTCCACATCTTGTTAGTCAAGGAGTGATCTCCCCTACGTTGGTATAAGCAAGGACTGTGAATCTGGCCCTGGGACTTCAGTGAGGGTTCACCTTTCTCCTCTGTTTGAGCTGTATGCTGAGAGTGTTTCTATACTCAAGGCACAAGAAAAGACAATGGAAAAATCAGTTTTCTGGTTAGCTTTACATGACTCAGTGCAGTAAAACAGGGTGCTCTCTCCCCTTCAGAACTATAAATATCATGTTGCAGTGGTGTGTGTGTTTTGGGGGTTGAGGGGGTTGAGTATAAGCTCTGCCATCTCTTTCAGGAGCTGATCTTTCCCAAAGTTTCTGAATCGGACGTGGTGGGGAACAGAAACTTTAGATCCTAGGCCCATTTCCCTTTCTTGGAGGGCTCTGTGGAATCTTATTCTTCTGGTGATTTTCTTCCCATTTCATGCATTTAGCCATAGCCAATTTGCTTTGCCTCCTAATAGCTGAATGTCCTGTGGTTTTTGTATAGGTGAAGTAAGCTATTTATACATTGTGACCTGCCTAAAGACTGTTGCCTGAGCTAATGATCTTCCTCCTCCGTTGGAAGGAGTCTGTCTGATTCATGATACAAAGGTCCGTGCCCTCCACTCTTCTGGAACGTGGACTGCTGGGATTGGGATGCAGACTCGAGCAGAAGCCGTGTGTGCCCTGGGTTCGTCAGGGGCTGGCTAATACCTCGTCTAGTGTGCCAGCTGAGTTCAGCTGCTCTGTCTCATAGCTCCTACATCTGGACCTCTGGGCCAAGTACAGACAGTCAAAAAGCCTGAGGCTAAATTGATCAAATTTTTGCAGGTCGATCTAAGCTGCATAGATTGAGCAAATAAACAAGTGAACAGACATTCACGTTTGATTCCAGAAATGCAGCCACATACTTGCAGTGGCCCAAGCCAGAAGCTGGGGGATGCTGGAGCATGTCTCCCTGCTCTGCTGTGTCAGACAGCTTGGGCCATGGCTAATCTGCACAATCCTGTTGGGGGAGGGGGGAGGGAGAGGTGCAAAGTATCCTAGGATGTTGAGGGACTGTGAGTTAACTTGAATCTGGAGGGGGTCCGGGACAGAAGTTCAATAAACTGATATAACCTAAATCAGTTAGGTCTAATACTACATCCATCCAGGTTTATCTTAAGCTGCTTTCAAAATGGCCCAAGCCAGTTTATGTGCACTGAGCTTCTGTTGTATTACAGATTGGAACCAGTTTCCAATCACTTAGACCAGTTTGTGTAATTTCTGGCCCTCGCTCTGGGAGGCACAGTGTAGGGTGGTGCTACTCAGCACTGATGTTTGCTTGTCTGTCTTCACCTGTTGGCTCAAGAGTCTGACTGTCTGGGTTGCACAGGTGTGGCAGAAGCTGTAATCCTGGAAGGATATTTTTCATTTTGCAGCATGAATTTTTACTGGCGAGGTAGCTTATGTTGTCTGGTGGACCTCTGTTTATTTCCAGCTCCATGAGCTAAATATTGAAGAGGAGTGCTGTAAAGGAAGATGTGGAGTAGAACACTATTTCCCTTTGTGCATCAAATGGTAGTTTTTTAGTCATGTACCTGGCTGTTCTTGACTTGGCCTCTGCACTGTAGGTGTCATCATGGCACAGACCAGACCTGCTTAGTGTACTACACAGTGCTTAGGTCTAGAAAAATGTTGAGAAATAGAGCGGGCAAGGACCCTTCTATGCTTTAGCCCCAGTAGCTCAGTGGTTAGCGCATTTATCCAGGAAGTCCAGTTCTAGGTCACCCACTAGCCTAGCAGAGGACTGAACTTGTATCTGTCCAACTTCCTAGTGTGACGCTCTAAACACCGCATTATGCAGACTGTTCTCCAGAACTACTTTTTAAGTAGAGTTGCTATCCTCTGACTTCAGTAGGATTTGGATAAAATGGATGGCGGGCAGTGCAGCAGGGAAGATTGTGTCCCATTGGGAACAGAAACCCAGGGCCTTCCAAGCCAACAGTTGTCTTGCTGAGCCACACACCCTCTGGCTTGTTCCTTTCTGGTCCTTCATAGCTTCCTCTCTTGGCTGCCCAAGAGGCCAGTTTCAAATGAAGCACTGGTGAAAGGCCTGGATGTAGTTTCTGGATGTGAACTCTGACCTTTCCCTTCTTGGGCAAGTGCCCTAATCATTTAGTTTTGGGGCTAAAACATGGGAAGGGTCCCCCACCCCATGTCAGTCATGGGTTTCTGGCTGGCTGCATTTTCAGGACTTGAATGCAGTTACACATCCAGAGTGTGAGAATGAACATAATCTTTACCTGCTTGGTCAGTGTGTAGTCTACTACACATGCTCAGGATGATGCATGCTTTCTTATGCGTCCACACAACTGTGGAAAGTAAAATTGATATCTGCACATAAAAGCCAAAATTTCCACTCCCACCATTAGAAAGCTGCCATTAGATGCACAAAGGAATTAGCATTCAGGATTCCAAAGCTCACCACAGGAAGGTGTTTTTTCCCCTCGCACAGTGTGTAAGGGAAGTGTGGAACTCGGTGCCATCAGATGTTGGGGAGCTGGCAATTCAGCCAGATTCATAGAGGAATTGGACAAATTCTTGGCTGCAAGTGGGAGAGGAACAGTGGAAAAACCCTGATCATGCCCTGGTCACTCTTCCTGTTGGCACCCACTCTCTGCCACTGATGCAGGATAGTGAGCAAGATGGACCTGTAGTCTGACTCGGTAAATGGCGGTTCTTACATTCTTACAAGTGTGGCTTACTGGTATCAGTCCATATTTGAGCAATGAGGGACCTGAGCTCTACCTTGCCTCTTTCCCATGGACTCAGTTCCATCAAACAACTTGCCTTTCTGTTCTTTGGTCTCCTCATCTGTAAACTACAGATCCTGCTTGCTTGCTTCGTGTGGTGTGGTGTGGTGGGGTAGCTAGTGTCTGAAAGAAGCTTTGGGGTGCTCTGATGATTAAGAGATGAGATATGATATTTATTAATATACATTAAGTGGCTTTGTGGGCAAGGCATAGCTGATCAGTCAAAGGGTATGTTCAGGGGAGAGGGAGGAAGTTGATCAGCATTTAATCCTGATGTATGCTCAATCTATTTCTAGTCTGTTGGGCCAAGTCCCAAGATCAGCTTGAGTCTAGCATAAGCGTGTGTGCATATATATATATCATGCATGCAGAGGGGATTTAATTGGAAAGATGTATGACTTCTACCAACTCTGATAACCATAAGATTTCCCTTGCCGATGTTTGGTAAATGGGATCTTTATCAGCCCTTCAGCTTCCTGATATGGAAAGTAAAAGGTTTTACTTGTCTAAAGACCTTCAGAAATTGGCATGCAACAAAATGTTCTCCAGCTCCATTCAGACAGGGGATTTCCCACCCCCTCAACCCACTCTCCTTATAAGTCTGTCTCTGGGTGCTGTTACTGTGAGCTCTTCACGGGAAATCTCTCCAACTAGATACAGTCATTGCCATGCTGACTGTGGTGTTAGGACAGGATGGGCATTTTGGGCTGTTAATCCATGTAGGAAGCATTTTTTTTGCCCTGTTCATTAATTTGCTGTGGCTTTGCTACTCTGTGGCTTCTGTAGGTGTGTGATGTTCAGGGTGGGGTAATACAAGGAATTAGCTCATTGGGAGCATTAGTCTTTGGGCTGCCTGAGGTTTCCTGTCTTGGTGGTGGTCTCTACTGCTTGTGTGCTGGCTACTCACATTAGTGGTGCAGACTCTTCCAGCAGGCTATGACTGTCCTCCTTGCAACACTAGAAGCAGAACTAGAAGCTGTGGGCAGTGAAGTCCCCAAGGGCTTAGTCCTCGGGCCCGCACTGTTCAACATCTTCATCAGTGACTTGGACAAGGGGGTCAAAAGCACCCTGTTCAAATTTGCTGACGACACTAAGATGTGGGGAGAGGTGGGCACGCTAGAAGGGAGGGACAGGCTGCAACTAGATCTGGATTGGTTACGGGGTGGGCGGATGAGGATAGGGGGGGATTCAGTATGGACAAGTGCAGGGTACTGCACCTAGGGAGGAAGAACCAGCAGCATACCTACAGGCTGAGGAACTCCCTTCTCATCAGTCCAGAGGCAGAGAAGGATCTTGGAGTCATTATTGATTCCAAGATGAACAATGTGAGGACACGGTCAGGAAGGCCAACCGCACCTTGGCATGCATCCACAGATGCATCTCGAGCAGGTCCAGGGAGGTGATCCTCCCCCTCTATGCGACACTGGTCAGGCCGCAGCTGGAGTATTGCGTCCAGTTCTGGGCGCCGCACTTCCGGAGGGATGTGGAGAACATGGAGAGGGTCCAGAGGAGGGCCACTCACATGATTGGGGCAGGCCCTATGAGAAGAGGCTATGGGACCTGAATCTGTTTAGCCTTCACAAGGGAAGGCTGAATGGGGATCTGGTGGCTGTCTATAAACTTACCAGGAGGGGCCAGTAAGGAATGAGAGAGTCCCTGTTCCTCTGAGCCCTACCAGGATTTACTAGGAATAGCAGCCACAAGTTGATTTGAGAGTAGATTCAGGCTAGATATCAGGAGGCACTACTTCACAGTCAGGGCGTCCAGGATCTGGAACCAACTTCCAAGGGAAGTGGTGCAGGCTCCTACCCTGGGAGTCTTCAAAAGCAGGCTAGATAATCACCTAGCCAGGGTCGTTTGACCCCAGCATCCTTTCCTGCCCATGGCAAGTGCTCAGACTTGATGATCTGCTCAGGTCCCTTCTGACCCTACCAACTATGAAAAGGTTCTGAGGTTGAAAAAGAGGCTATCCTGAACCTCATTTACCGAAATTTTGGACTCCCAGATCATTAGCAGCTGTGCTGTACATTCAAGCCAAATGATGTGACTCACCCCCACTTCAGTATGACCCAAAAATTCAGGCAGTGTGAAAAGGCAACACCCTTGTTCACTGGAGTCTTCTGTGTCTAGTTGATTGTCTTATCCACGAGACTACATTGCCTGAGCCTTTCCCTCTTTCAGAGGGCCAGGGAAGGGGAATTGGTAGGTTTAGATGCTTTCTATATTTTTCTGGGAAATGGGAGGATGGGGGGCACATTATTGACATGGCATGTGTGCACACATGCACGTGCGCATACATACCCCCATTCTTATTTGCAGGGAGCAGAAACCCATCCAACAATGGTGAAGGAAATTAACCGCCCCCTGCTTAGCACTTGCATTTAAAAAGGGGAGAAAAAAGCCTGCAGACTAAACTGCAAAACATTTAAAGGTATAATCTCCCTGCCTTGTTAATTAATAGTGACAATCCATCTCTTTTTCCACTTGTTCACTAATTGCTGGTTAGTAGTTTTTGTTTTAATTATATTTTTAATTTGCTCCTAATCAAGTCCTGGCTGAGTCTCTCCATATATTTATTTTAAGTGTGTGTGTGTGTGTGTGTGTGTGTGTGTGTGCGCACGCATGCATGTGCACACACACATACCCCACGGGGCTCCTGCTTCCCTTCATTGAGTGTCCTTGAGCTGGACCTGATCCAGTAATCCAATTTTGAATCCAATGTGTCAAGTCTAGAATTCTAATTTTCAGATTGCAGAGAGGGAGCTGAGTAAGGCCCCCATGCCAGGATGGGAGTGTATTGTCTAATCTAATCGGGGACAATCAGCTATTTGTAGCAAGTCTATCAGAACTGTGTTGGACCCATTTGTGGAGAGCAGTGTAACCAGCCGTCTTAATAATGCTAACACGATTTAGGGTTTCACACACATTCATACAGATTATGTTGTGCCTTTCCTTTCTTCCTCCATGTATACTTGGCTGTAGCCCAGCCCTGTTTGCTTTAAAACTCTGTAAGCTGTTTGGCACACTCCAAGGCAGCGGATGTGAGAGGGCACAGGAACTTCCACTGTTGGCTTGCAGCCCCCTGACCATTACAGCTAGTGGCACCATATTCACCACATGTTTATGAGACTGGGAGTCATCCTGAGTATAGACCTCTCCCACTTGCTCCTTGTAAGTCTTTGGAGTGGCTTGAGATGAGTGCTGTTTCTGTCACTTGAGATGTATGTGAGCTGTACCTTGGGGAAATGGCCTACCTTAGTTAGCTGTATGTCTTAGGGAGGTCTGTGCAATGTGCAGCTGTTTCTGAGCTCTTAGGCACTCTTGGCTAGGAGGTGCTGTTCCCAAAGAATGAATGAATAAATGATGAATATTGTACCTTTTCCCTCTTCTCTTCCCCCCACCCCTTGTTATAGAGATGTAAACCCAGGTGCTCTGCTTTGTATAACTTAAATGTTTTATTCCAGGATAAAGTCTGTTTGGGTGTTTGAGCTCCATCATACTTCATGAGCAAAAATGCTGGTTTTTTCTTGGTTAGAACAAAGGGACCAGAGTCTAGAAGAATCCAGGATTTAGGCAAGATACCCAAAATTAGACAGCTATGTTCAGGATAAGTGGGGAACTCTTGGGATTTCCTGTGCAAATCAACTCTCTTTTCTCCCTCCACTCACCCCTAGAAAAATAATATCCCTACTAGTGCCTAGCTTTCATTAGAGCTGAGCTCCCCCCACAGTCAGTCAGGTATTCTAGGTCAGTGCCACTCTGCTGTCCCTGGCTGCGGGCCTTTCTGACGGTCTGTTTTGGACTTAGCATTTCTTCCTGCTTCTAGCTTAGCCTCAGTGTGCAGCACATGCCCAACAGAAGTTCCTCCTGAAGCAGGTGTGCTGCAGGCAGTTGCAGTATGTTGCTGTTCATTGTGCTTTCCCAGCAAGTGGATTGGGGTCCCTGAAATCCTTAAAACTGTGCTGCAGAGGCTGCTTGTCTTCCTTCATGTTGTTAGGAAGAAGGCAGGAGAGGATCCACCTTTTAGAGACTAACTTGTGCTGAGACAGCCAGTTGCCTGTGAAAGTTCATACCTCTGAACAAGTTAGTTTCTAAGGTGCTACCCTTGTGCCTGACTTCAGTGAACAACCTCTGTCTACTCAGAGTTTTCACTTTCTGCCAAATTTTGCCACACATGAATGCATCAAGATCAGGAGAACCGGTTTGCATATGTGAAGATGGGACTTTGAGACTACGCTCTTCGCAACAGAAGCCCAGCTTCTCTTTATGGACCCGATTCTTATTTGCACAGAGATCACTTCACTTGCTCTGACAGTGCAAGGGACCCTTAAACTAGTGGGAAAGTATCTTTACACCCTTTTAATGTCATTGCACTGACAAGCTGGTGAGAAGGAGGGTCATTAGTGCAAATGAGTAAGGCTCTGTAAGTTTATAAGCTGCCAGAAATGACCCCCATAGCTGATGAGGGCTTTGAGTTGCTACCCACTTACAGATATGCTTGTGGCATACCACAAATAAGGCAGGTACATATCATGTAATGTTACAGCCTTGGTTTAACAAAAACTTGAATGCTACAGTTAGCCATTCTAAATGGATAAAGAAAAGACATACTAACTTTAAAACTCACACTTCCCTCTGCAGTGGTTTTACCTCCTGTTGTGACAAGGAACACCAGAGACCATAGTAACTCAAAAAGGTTAGAAAGAGAAGCTGTTTTTCAACTTCCAGTAATGTGATGCTTTAAGTATTTGAGAATACTTTGCTTGCTGCCATTTTTCAGTTTCCCACTGTTCCACTCTGTTTCTTGTGTTGTTTCTGTGGATCTTTCTGAAGACGACAGAGCAAGAAACATTCTAATAACAGGTAAATGCACTTGCAACGGCACAAAAATTGCCAGGGGGCTCAGGGACCACTTGTAGTAGCAGACTCTTAAAAGTTTTAGTGGCCTTGAAATTCAAATCAGTATGATCCCCTTTTAAGCATTTTACAGGTGAAAGAATGTGGGAGTGAATGACAGCACATTTAAACTGAAACTAGGGTTTGTCAGATTTTTCCTTTCTCTTAAAAACCTGTGAAGGAGCTTTCATACCAGAAATACCCTGGAACCTTGCAGTTATAAATATCCCTATACATGCAGTCCAGCATGGCGCAGTGTTTATAAATTCAGCACACCCACCTGATCCACTTGGTCTCTTGAGGCCTGGGTTTTGCTTGATTTAAGTCAGAGTAGTTTGATCTTCATAGATACTTACCCACATTTACCCAGTAGTATTAATTAATGCCGTTACACTACCTGAAGTGTTGTGTACAACCTTTGCTAAGCAGAATGTAGTATGTACCATCACTGGTAATCTCTGGTTAAACCCTCAGTGGTTACACTGAGTATGCTGGCACAACTCTGGAAAGTTGACAGAAGAGGAAACTGGCCCAGCTGCGTGATAAGTAGGGACCTTACTCAAACTGCAATTTAGTGGATTTCACAGAAATCATGAAATCAGCTGATGTCTGTGAAATGGCAGGGGTGGGAGAAAGACCTACTAAATATAAAATGGTGTCTCCCTAACAGAAGCCAGTCGTCCTCATGGCCGCTGCAAACCAGCTGGGTAGTGCATATGGGGGGGAGCTGGGAGGGGGGTGTCCAGTACAAAGGGGCACAAGAAATTTGGGTGCTGCCCCTGCCCCTCTCCACTGGTTGGCTGAGAGGTTTACCAGTCATGTGAGCCCTACCCCCTCCACCAATCAGCAGTGAGGGGTGGAGCCTTCTCAGTTAATCAGTAGCAGGGGGCGGGGCCACCAGGGCCTCTTGGCCAATCAGAGGCATTGGGAGGGCACTATAAAACCATGAAAATGGTGGCCCAGCCCTGCAGTCTGCCCACAAAATCAGTGGCCTGCATCCTCTAGTTGGGTAGATCCCTAATGGTAAGAGTGAGGTATACTGGTGGAGCTGTGTGGAGTCTTGCGGCAAAAGCCAGGTGGGCTGTTAGTTGGATCACAAGTGCACTGTCATAAATATGTGGGCTCTAAATGCTGGAATATCAAAGGGCCACAGGCTAAGGATTGGAGGTTGTTGGCAAAGTTGGTCTGGGGCCAAAGACTGCCTCCTTCTTGTACCCTCCTACATGCTGCTCTGAATCCATGAGACTAGTTCAGAGGCAGCGACTCCTTCCTGTTCTTCCCAGGATAGTAGTCCAACATAGTGTCTTAAATACACAGCAGCTCCACACACCTTTCCAGAAATTTCCATGGCACTCAAGGAAACTGCAAGGATACAGAGGATATTAAACTTATTGCTATATGTCCTCTTGGTTGTTAAGAAGAGATAAGAGCAGGGTCTAATCAGAAAGGGAACTTGGGGAAGGGAATGTTAAGCTTATTTCTTTTTCGCGTCCTGCCTTAGGTTCCCAGTGAAAGTGAACCCAGGTAGTCTTGTTTTACGTAGCTCCCAAAGCTAAATTAGTCTTGGCAAACCTCCTCAGCTGATCTTTGCTTTAGAAAGTCCCAGGACATGTGGGGCTTCTGCAGCTCAGATGCCTTCAAAGCAGGGTTGAGGAAGTAGCTTGTATCTTACCCTGATGTAGCTCAGCTATAAATAAGCAAATGCTGATGAGCTAGCTATATATGTGGCAGCTCACCCATCTTCTCTGCCTTTCACTGCCATTCAGTGCCATGTCTATCAGTGACAGTAGCCACCGCATCCAGCTCTATTCTGTGCATGTTGCAGCCTTAAAGGAGCGAGCCTGAACCATGGCAGCAGCTAGCTTTGACCAGAGCAGAGAGCTATTGTATGTTCCTGAGCAGCTGATGCCCATTAAATGTTTGACTGACATTGCAACAATGTGAAAAATATCTGCCTTGGGTATCTAGCAAAATCTTAATAAAAAGAAAAAAAATAGCTGACAAGAATGTAAATTGCACATACAATCGTGATAAAGAGCCACAGATAACATTAAAGAGATTGTATCACTTTAATGCAAGTTTAGTGCCAAACTCTGTGATCTGTTCTTTAAAGAGCAATCCTTGTTAGCCAGTGGAATTTCAGCAGAAGGCAGAAAGTATTTAAATTGTCTGAGCTGTCGCTAAAATCAGAACCCTATGATTCAAGAGACCGTCTACTTCCTGGGGATTAATGAAAACCTGTCCAGCTGCTATAATAACAATAATAGCCTTTTAAAAAAAAAGAGTTCCTAAGCCTGCTGGTCTTCAGCTGCTGAACAAAATGCAATTAAAAATGCAGCTTAACAAAGAGGCGGCACAGCTATGTGAATCTCTAACAATTTTCACTCCAGCATACAGTACAGCAACTGCTTACAAGCTAGATGAGACAGGTGTGAACAGAAATCTTACACCAAAAGCATGCTACTTTTGGATACTAGTATGGGTTGTAGAGCAGCTGGGTAACCCAGTCCTAGAAGTTCTTCCTAGTATCAAAGAGCTTAAATGGCACTAGATGAATAATGAGTTGGCAGAAGTTGTGTGGTGCCACGGCAAAGGCCTTTAAACATGTAATTAAGTTGAAGACAGGTTTGGATGCTGCAGTAACTCGACCTCAGAACTCCTGGGCTGTCTGTGTCCAGGACTGTGCATGGAACAGGCTCCTGTATCTTCTGGTCCAGTTTACTTGTCAGCACTTGGATCATTTATTCACCCAGCAGTGTTTCTATATCCATTGATTTTTACTGAGGTGAATTCAACCAAGTCGGATCATTTTACACTTCAACATCAAGGATTACAGGATGGGTTTTGAGCACCTGTTGGGAGATCAGTTTATCTGCCAGCCAAGAACAGCATTTCTTTCTACCCCCAAACATTTTCAGAATGTGGATAATGTTTAATTTGGGGGCCTTTAGTGTTCATGGTGTCAAGCATTTTTTCAGTAACCATAAAGGCTAGAACCTGCCCTCTTCTAAACCTGTCGTGCATTATATCTTATAACAGCAACTGCACAATGCAGTAAACTGGTTGATTCATTATGGTAGAATTCACTGTTGTTCCAGTTCCTTGCCAGTGTCCTCCCTCACAGTTACCAACTCCTGACAGCTGGTCACTACTGGATAATTCACTATTACTGACATTTCCCTTAGAGTGGCAAATGATCTGGAATTTATTGAGTATTGATATAATGTAATCACATGACTCCATGACCTAGGTCTTTAAGGAAAATTCCAAATATCACAAGCCTCACAATCCCTTCACAGGAGCTGCATAGTCCTATGTGACTTACAGCATCAAAGGACCCACTTGTCGATGACTTTCTTCAACATCTGCTGAAGCACAGATGACATTGCATGAACATCTTTTCTGCATTTGGATGCATGCAGTTATGCTTGTTAAGTGTGGAGTCAAATCCCCCTTTAACACTGCAAAGAGGTGAACTTGGGATGTTGTTTGATGCTGTTAGCAGCAACAACTCTATTGAACCTGATTCATGAGCAGTGCTTAATATCATAACATGCCAGTAGATGGCATGCTGTATATGAACTAATTATGTACATGGAAACATTCATAGCTTGTCCATGCCATTCCTGTAACCATCTTAACTGTTCACTTCCCATGCACCAACTGGAGACACCTGTTCCTGTTTGGTTGCAATTAAAAGGTGGTAGGTAACAGTGAAAGGGAGACACTTTGCAAGATTTTGGGGGAGGGAAGCAGACAAAGGGAGGAACCAGGGGCCTGGGGTTGGGAGTAATACGAGAATTAAATGTTTCACAAGCAGTGCAGTGCAGCATTGGAGACTTCAGGGAGGAGTTCTGAACAAAAAGCAAAGGTTGGCGTTTCAAGACCCTTCTACCAGAATCTTAACATGTTTTACAACACGTAAAGAATCCAGCCTCCTAAAACAATAATGTGATCATGTTTCTGAGTATCCCAACTTTTTACCTGGGGGAATGGAGGCATAGACCTTCTGATAGACCTGGGAGTGAAACCCAGGCCTTCCAGAACTCTTACTGCCACAGCCTTAACTACATGTCCATTTTTCAAGCAGCTGTGTAATATATCAACAGCAAAATCAGAGAGGGAGAAATATCCAGAGAAAGGGGCGAGGGAGCACTGGCTAGCCATGTGCTGTGCTTTCCGCCCAGTTTTGATCTCTGAAGGGGAACCTTTCCAAACTGTCAGTCCATGTCTTTGCCTTTCTACAGGCTTCTTTAGGGTTCATTCCTGATTTTAAACTGGGTTGCCAGCTTAGGGAACACCCTGTTTCTCCTAACCTGTTATCGCAGTCTGCTGAACAGGGTTTGGGCCCTGCTAGACATTGCTGTGTTAAAGAAGATTGGACTTGGTGATTGGGAAGGTCCGTTCTGGTCCTTTGTTCCTTGTTTTGTCTGAGATCTGTGACCAGCTGATAAGCTGAGTGACCTTGCAAACTTTTTCCTTCAAACAAGTGATTGATTTGTGCATAGGAGCGTCCCAAGTGTAAAGACCAAGGTTACAAAGAATGGGAGCCAAAACCTGCAAAAACAATGCTTAGTTTTAGGTAGGCTCACAGCATTGGCACATGAAAGACGGACAGCGCTGCCCATGCAGCATCACCCTGTCTGACCTCCCCAGTTCGATGTCTTCCTAACTCGTTGGCTGCCATGATTCATTCCAGTGATCCTCTGGTCAGGATTTTAAAAGACCTTCATCTGCCTTGTCTTCCTGTACCTGGTGCATACTAGCATATGCATTTCATGAGCATGTGGGCAGTGACTGCCCAGCCATGAATCCAGGTATTGTTCTTCTGGGCACGGGGCAATTGAGCGAAAGCCATTGCTTGCTTGGTTCATGAGATGAGTTCAAGCTGGATTTAACCCTTAGGGTCCCACAACCCTCCAGCCAATAGTCTCTCACTGCAAGGATCAGAAAAAAATAATGCAGTTTATTCAAATGTGAGTTTTTATTTTTTTGATATCTGTGTCTTTCTCTAGCCCCTCCATTCCCCCAACCCTCAGTCAAACTAGAGCCCTAGTAATACCCTATGTGAGTAGTTTTCACTTTCTCTATGCCAAACAGCAGTAAAACCTGGGCTGTAATAGCATCCCTGCTAATTATATCATTGCAGATTTATTTCATGGTAATATTATTGCTGGCCTCAGGCATCACCGCTATCATTGGGAAGCATCGAATGATCACAGCTCCTTAGCTCCCTCCATTAAACCTGAGCGGAGCGTCTGGGCCTATTTATAAGTTTGCCTTTTGATGAGAGCCAAGGATTGATGGGTTGGTGAACGTGAGGTTTGCAGAATGTGCCCTGAAGGGATTCTTGCATCGCTTTCACAGCCATAAGGTACAGATGGCAGGATTACTAGCTGAATGCATATTTGTTTTGGGAGGCAGGGAGCTATTTTGGAGCATCACCTTTTCTTTTCTGTGGATAGACCTTGCCCTCTTCCTTACCAGAATCCAACTCTTTCAGCTGTAGGAAGTGTTATACAGCTTACCTGGTATGCAGTACTGAATTCTCTTCATCTAATTTTGGGAATTGTGGTGCTCATGCTAATCTGAGAATTATTTCAGAGAAAAACTTTTTTATTCCTCATTACAATTTCTGTTTCCGATGAGGTTTGGATTTGCACAGGGGGAAAAACAAGTCAGTGTTTGACAACCAGAGTATTTTCCTTATTTTTTTCCAATAAAGCTCAACCAGTTTCAATGAAAATAGAATATAAGAATTTTCTTCGCAACTTTTTGCTTGAAATGAAATACGATGATCTCCCGAGGTCCCTTCCAGCCCTAATGTCTATGAAATCTATGAAATGTTTCCCAGCCTGTTCCATAAGAAAGCCTTACTAGAGTCTGCCTATGGTCTGAGAGTCATCAGAAAAACAATCTATGGTTGAGAGGAAGTCTTAGGATAATCAGATGTTCCAAATGAGCTTTTCAAAGCTGTCTAGGGCAGGGGTGGCCAGTCTGAAGCATGGGTGTCAAGTGATGCAGGCAATGTGTGTATGGCATGTGGCAGATCTAGGAGAGGACAGGTAGCACAATGGCAGATAGAGCAGGAAGCATAAAGCAAAGCGGCAAATTTGGCAGGGGATACATGGAAGTAGGGGTGCACCGATAGAGATTTTGGGGGGCTGATACCAATAGCTGATATTTAAGGAGTCATATTGGCCAGTACTGATCCGATATCCCATACAGCTGCCTCCAGGTAGTAAGTCTGGTGTGGTGGAAGGGGAGGTGGGAGGGAAGGGGTGTGGGGAGGCAGATCAATGACTCCTGTGGTGTGGGGAGGAGCAGGAGCTGCCCAAGCAGGGTGCAGACAGAGCCCCAGCTTGTGGGGTTGGGGTGGCTCCTGCTGCTGCTTGCACCCCGAGAGGGCAGGGGCAAAGGGCATGTGTCCCCAGATCTGCGCAGCATGGGGCAGGCGGCAGCTGTGGGGTGGAGCTGGAGCCAGTGCTGCATGGCTCTTCTTACTGGGGGCTGGGCTTGGAGCAGGCTCTGGCGGTGCTGGGAGGAAGTTGCAGCCACCCAAAATTTCACCACAGCTCTGCTCCCAGCCCCGCACCACTGCCCAGCGCTGCCGCAGCTTTTCCTGGTGTTTGGGTGGAGGCAGGGCATTCAGCCGCGGCTGCGCTGGGTAGTGCGGGGCTGGGATTGGAGCTGGGGCAAAATTTGGGGTTGCTGCAGCGTCCTCCCAGCACTGCCAGAGCCCTCTCTGAGCCCAGCCCCTGGCAAGAAAAGCCCTGCACAAGCCTGGCTCTGGCTCCACCCCACAGCTGCAGCCCTGTCCACACTGCACACATCTGGGGCCACGTACTCTCCTGCCCTCCCAGGGTGCAAGCAGTGGTGGACGCTGCCCCCATCCCATGAGCCACACCTCCGTCCCATGCACCCCACCCCCGCCCCAGGTAGGCAGCGCCTGTGCCTGCCCCCTCCCTCACCGTAGGGGGTGTTGATTCGTGCCCCCTTCCCCTCTCCCTTTCCAACTTATCAGCTGGAGGCAGCTCTCCATGCTGCCGACTGCTCCATGCTGCACTGCGGCTGTATGCAGCATGGGCATTTCTCAGCAAAATTACTGGCCCCATAGGGCCAATATCCAATATAGACAATTTTTTTCATATCGATACCAATCCAATATCGGACTGATGTATCGGTGCACATCTACATGAAAGCAAGCAGAAAGCAGAGTAGCAGTTCGAGCACAAAGCACAATCCTGGGAGCAGAAAGTGGGGAAGGGGATCAGTATGGCATTTGTGGGGGGTGCGGGATTAATTGGTAGCATGCCTGCCAAAATATTGCCCCCTTGTAGTCTAGGGGAGAAAGATGGGGATGCAAGATGTGTACTGACATTGAAAATCTTAGCTGCTAGGCATCACTTAACCACTACAAGCATTTTCTCCCTTTTTCTGTTAATATGTTCTATACTTTGACAGGTAAACAAATGAATAGCATTTAAACTGAGATGAGACACTTTTTGGACAGAGATTCTTAACTCATAATTGGGTTTCTGAGGCCTATTCCTAGGTCTGCTGCTGACCTGCTAGGCACCCTTGCTCAAGGCACTTCCCATCTTTATGTCTCTGTTCCTTTCCTACCTCACCCCTTTATCTATTTTGATTGTATGCTGCTTGGGGCAGGCATCATCTCTTACTGCTTATTCTCCTATAGCACACTGTGCACCTGGGCTTGATCCATTACTGAGCCTGTAGCTGCTAATGTAATACAATAAGTGATGAATGGGAAGGACAGAATAATTTTCTCTAACGCATAAATCACTAGGTGAAGTTCTTTGGCCTGAAGTCATTTTAGATGATCGTAGTAGTCCCTTGGAGTCTTAAAATCTATGAATAAAAGAAACTGTCCTTCAAAGGCTGGAGAACCACTGTGTGGTATCTGCCTCAGACTTCTGCAGCAGGCAGAGTGCTCTATCTGTGGCTTACATAATGGAATGTGTGTTGGCATCCGTGGCTGGCTTCAGCGATGAAACTGTGCAACTGTTTTGCAAAATGTTGGCCATGGGGATGTCCATTAGTGATGGCAGAGGGTAGTTGTATTGACAGAAGTCATTAGTTGGGGCAGCCAGGTACATTTTTGGGGCAGGATCCTTTTGTGGGTCTCAGCTGCAAAGGGTTTTAAAAGCCCCTTCTTAATGACAGAGTTGAATGCTGGTATTAATGCACTAAAGACCAGGAGAGCAGTTGGCCTTCATTTATTAACTGAACAAAAATGGTTGTTTGAAGATCGTGACATGAGATCCGAAGCCAAGCTCACGGCTTATCAAGCAGTTGTGATCCCCACCTTACTGTAGTGGGCTGAAACCAGGACAACATGCTGGAGACATATAAGTTGTTGGAGAAGTATCATCAGTGCTGCTTGTGGAAGATCCTCTGAATCCTGTGGGAAAACAGATACACCAATGTTAGTGTCCTCCTTCAAGCAAACACCACAAGTATTGAGGTGATGATCATCCAACATCGACTTTGTTGGGCTGGCCATGTCATAAATCATAGAAGTCGGGTTGGAAGGGACCTTGTAGATCTTCAAGTCTGAACCCCCGCCTGGGCAGGAGAAAAACTAGGCTCAAATGACTCCAGCCAGGTAGGCATCAAGCCTCTTCTTACAGACCCCCAGGGTAGGAGCCAGCACCACTTCCCTTGGAAGTTGGTTCCAGATCCTAGCCGCCCTGACTGTGAAGTAGTTCTTACGGGCGTCTAATCTAAACCTCCTCTCCAACAACTTGTGGCCGTTATTCCTTGCTATGCCAGGGGGCGCTAGGGAAAACAAGGTCTCTCCCAAACCCTTCTGGTCCCCCCTAGTGAGTTTATAGACGGTCACCAGGTCCCCCCTCAGCTTTCTCTTGTGAAGGCTGAACAGGTTCAGGTCCTGCAGTCTCTCTTTGGTCATCCGGTCCAGATGTCTGACTCCAGACTCCCAAAGCAAATGTTATTTTCCCAGCTCAGCCAAGGCAAGAGGAGGGCAGAGAAGGTGCTTCAGGGATGTTCTAAAGGCTAACTTTAAAAAAATGCAACATCAGTGTCAACTCTTGGGAGACTATCAACCCCCACAAATGGAGGAAGAATCTGCTACATGGATCTCAGTACATTGAAACCTCACAACAACAACAGGAGATGGAAAAGCAGGAATGGCAGAAACAGTGTGTTGTGGTCAAAATCAAGAATTAGGGGTCCACCAATAGAGATTTTTGGGGCCAATAGCAATAACCAACACTGATCCAGTTTCTGATACGCAGCTCTTCAGCTTGAAGAGCTGCATCCAGCTGGAAATTCTGGTGTGATGGGAAGGGCAGGGAAGGCGGGGGGGGGCACAGATCAAGGCCACTATGGTGAGGGAGAGGGAATGGGGCTGGGACAGGGACAGGCACTGACCAGTTGGGGCAGGGAGGGGTGCAGGACAGAGCCAAAAGTGGCTCTTCTGGGAGGCAGAGGAGGGTGTGTGGCCCCTGGATCTGCATGGCATGGTGCAGCTGCAGGATGGAGGCGTGGCTCATTGGGGGGGAGGGGGGAGTGCTGAAAGAAGGGGTTGGCTCCCGCTGCTGCACGTGTTTCGTCTGGTGTTTCCACTGCTCATCCAAGGAAGGCACAGGGGGTCCGGAACTGCCCGTCCAGGAAGAGCCTGGCTCCAGCCTGCCCCACCCTGCACAGATTCAGGGGCACACGCTCCCCCCCTGCTTTCCTGGATGAGGGGCCGGGGCAGTGGTGGGAGCCACCAGATGAGCACTGGATGAGCCACGCACAGCGGCGGGAAACCCCCCCCCAACAACCCATGCCTCTGTCTGGCCCTAGCTCCAGCTGGACAGCCCTGTCCCAGTCCGAGCCCTATACCCTCCCTTGCAGCGGGGGCCTTTATCTGCCCACCCACCCCTTCCACTTTCCCTCCCACCACACGAGACTTACCAGCTGCATGCAGCTCTCCATGCTGCTGGCTCTGCTCCTCACTGCCTGCGTGCTGTGCTGCAGCTGCATGCACACACAGGCATTTATCAGACAGATTATCGGCTGCATCAGGCTGATTTCCGATACAGAAAATGTTCTTTTTATTGGAGCTGATCTGATATCGGACTGATGTATCGGTGTACTTCTATCAAGAATCTAGCACCATGTACGCCACATGGAAACACATGTCCAAGCTGCAGTAGAGTTTGTTGATCCTGGACAGGCCTCATCAGACATCTTTGGACTCGCAGGTAAGATGATCATGGAAGACAATCATCCTCAACTGCGAGGGATTGCTTAAAAAAGAAGAACTGAACAAATGAAACTGTTCAGACCCCACACTGGAAAATGGCTCCTCTGTCTGTACAACTCATGAACAGTCAAAACACTCCAGCAGTATGGTGAGATCCTCACTTAGTGGCACTGCTAAAACCAGGGAAAGATCCATCTAACCCAAAGAGCTTCAAACGTATCTCTCTGCTATGCCATGCATACAAATTGTACTAACAACTGATAATGAACTGGCTTGCCCTGTATGTGGATAAACACCTAATCCCTGAACCGGGTGGCTCTCACCCTAGAAAATCAATAATGAGCCAGCTGCTTAATCTAACTCAACATATTAAGGACAGTTTTGAAAGAGGCCAAATCATCAGAGCTGTGTTCGTCAGCCTAACAACCAATACATTTAACCACTGACAACTCCTCCAGCAGACCCTGGAAATGACAAAAAATGTACACTTTACAGAGCTGTTATGAACCCTGCTTGAAAACAGACTTGTTTTGTCAAACTGGATGGGAAGCAAAGCAGATGGAGGCGACAGATTAATGACCTCCCCCAAGAAAGCATACCTGCGCCACTGTTATATAACATCTATACAAAGGACCAGCCAAGCAATTTGGAAATGTTTCATCTATGCAGACGACCTGTGCGTAACAGCCCAAAACACTGGCTTTGAGCATGATGAAAAATCCCTAAGCAAAATACTAATTGGCCTAACTTCATACTATGTTGAAAACCAATTATACGCCAACCCAGCAAAAAAAAATCTGAGAAACCATGAGGCCAACCACCAGCTCAATATTACATGGTCTGACACCCCACTATCCCACAGTTCATCTTGGAGTCACCCTGATTGAACCCTCTCATACAAAGAGCACCTTGTGAAGACAAAAGCAAAGTTGAGCTCTCATAACAATATTTTATATAAACTTACTAACTCAGAATGAGGAGCTAGCCCCTCAATCATCCAGACTACTCTTCTGGCTCTCAGTTTCTCCTCTTCTGAGTATGCATGCCCTGTATGGGAAAGATCCATACATGCTAAGAGCCTTGACCCCATCCTGAATCTTAGCTACTGATGCATCTCAGGATGTCTGAAGCCTACCAGCCTAAACAGTGTGTACCTGCTGGCTGGCGCCACTGCTCTTCTGATGTCAGGTGCAGTGATGTGAGACACCCGCTGTACAACCATCCTGCAGCACACACATGTCTGAAGTCATACAGGAGCTGCCTTACCAACAACCAGCCTCTTGATGCCATACCCACAGAGAGACGACTGCAGATGTGGAACAAGAGGCTGAAGAAAATACCTGACAGTGAAAAAGTGGATGTTTCAGTTGCCGAGTCTTTACCATCGGGGGCTGATGAACCGTGGCAAAGGTGACGATGTTTCAACTGCCTATGTACCAGAGTTGGGTGCTCTAAGGAACTAATGAAGAAGTGGGACTATACTATTGGGTTCAACCACCTGTGACTTCGGCACAGAGCCTTGGACTATGCAACACCTGCTGCAATGCCCTCTGCTTGAAGGCACATGTACAATGAAAGACCTTGCAAAGTACAATAAATGAGCACAAATATGTGTAACAAAATGAATAAATGTGGTGTAGAGACACAAGAAGAACTGCAAAAGAGATATCCTTGGTGGATTCCAGTTCGCAGTGGGGAAGTCGAACAGCTCTGTGATATTTCTGCCATAGCTACAGTGACTGGGACTGAACCAGACCCAACCACTGCTGAACTGTGATTTAATTTTCAGCAGTTCTGTAGGCATACAGAACAGGATTTTCTTAACCCTTTCACTGAAGTGGACTGTGGCTCTTAAATTAGGGAAGTGTAGCTGGGTATGCAATTCAGGACCCTTATTCAGGAAGGATATTAAAGTTAATCACATTGACATTTATTCCTGAGTCAGGGTCTAAGTGTAAGGGGAAGAAGATACAGTTAGGTTGTGGGCATAGGAGAAGATGCACAGATTAGATCGACATTAGTGTTGTGTTTAATTTACTAATCCCTTAAATCAGGGTGCTCAACCTCTAGCCTGCGGGCCAAGTACATACAGCATGTGAACCCATCATGTCTGGTCTGCAGGTTTGGAAATTTGGTAGTGGGGGAGCAGTGGCCACTCTCCCCCACTGCCAAATTCCCAAACCCCCTCTCCCAGCACTGCCACAGCTGAGCCACACCTCCTTTTCTTCAGGCTTCCCAGTTAGGGCTGGGCCATGTCCCCTCCTCTGAGCTTAATTGGGGCTGGCCGTGCCCTCTTCCTCCAGCCTGCTGAATTGGTTTGGACCATGCCCCCTGCTTCCCATGCAGCTGGGCTGGGACTTGGCCATGCCCCCTTCCCCCTGTAGGGATGGATTGAGCCCGGGTTACATCCTCTTCTCCCTGCCTGGCTGAAACAGGCTGGCCATGTCCCCTTACCCCCAACTGAATCAGGGCTGGCCATACCCTTCTCCCCCCTGACCCCGGGATGAATTAGGGCTGGGCCATGTCCTCTTCCAGCTGAATCAGGGCCAGCCCACACCGCTTCCTCCCAGTGGGGCTGCACCAAGACTGGGCCATGCCTCTTTCCTTCTCCTTCCACCATCCCTGCAGGGCTAGATTGGCCCAGCTCCCTCCATTCAGCTGAATTGGGCACTGCTGCACCCACCCGAAATGTTGGATCAGGGTTCCAGGTGAGAGTGAACAGGGTTCAGCTGCCCTGAAGGTATTAACTTCTGTCTTAGTGCAGTGTCATCCCCTCCCCACACTTATCCCTGCTTGCTTACTACTCATCAGATGGGACCTTAAACCTCACCCAGGCTCGCTATGACCAAATGTACAAAACAGGTCCAGGAAAAGCATGTCACTCGTATACCCGATATTCTTCAGCTAACTTGCTTTGCTGTTGCCCTACAGAACTCAGTGCCATGAGAGATCACAAAGTCAAATATAATGAGCACCTTTCCCATTGGGTAGGATGATGGTCTCTGGCTGCACATGCACTCGGGTTAACCAGTCCTTGTATTTCAAGGCATCAGCTACTCGCCGGACAAACAAGGAAGACATTTCCCCCAAATACTGCAGTGTGATACGGTCACATTGGGGAATTTTTCATCTGACACTGAATTGTTTTGGCCATACCAGAGGCAGAGTACTTGTCTTGCCAAACTTGTGGTTCAGTCCCGTGTAGGGAAGAGGCTCTTCTCAAAAAGGCAAGTAAGCAAATGCCTCTTACTGCTCAGCAGTAGGAAGATTATTTCTGATCTAGGGTTTATCCAATATTGAAAGCAGCAAGGGGTGGTTTATCAATCAAGAGTCCCTATCAGAATCTATAAAAATAGATCAGTTGCTATTGATTTTATTATCTCTGGATGCAAAGGCCACTTCGGTTACTGAGAGCTCAGGCAGTGGGATGAATGGGCTAAAAAACTTGACTGAAATGGGGTCAGTAAATTATATATAGACAAAAGGCACACTCAGACTGCATCAAGTCTCCTAGTAATTTCAGCAAAACAGAAAGAGCAGAAATATGATAATTATTTAAATTAGACTCCAAGCATTGAATTTTTTTCCACCAAGTAACAGCTTTTCAGCACTTGTCCAGATGAGTGCTAATTTACCCAAATGGAAAGGTTTATTAAACATGCCAGCCAGTGCTTTAGTAATATTTAGGACACCAATTTTACTTTATTATATCTTTTAACAAAAGAGGATGCAGAGTACTAGATCCAGGGTGAAATCAGTCTAGAGGGATTATTGGATCTGGCTTTCAATGAGGAGGGCTGTTGCTGGCCAGGTCATGAATTCATGTACAGTAGTTATACTCTTTTTTCACCCAGTTTTGCCTTTTTGCCACCCACAGATCTGGGACCTGGTTTTGAGTGACACTGAGTATAGGAAAACTCTTGGTGACTTCACTCAAATTGCCACTGTTCAAAAATTCTTTAAGTTCAGGTTCATGGAGAAGTGACTAAAAGCTTCTGTGCTAGGAGATGTTGAACTTGGAAATCAAACTTGTACAGGAACTCACCCAAATAAAATGGGCTCTGAATCACTTCCTTCAGTCAGTGGTAGTCTTTTTGTGGACTTCACCAAGTCTTGTATTGTGCTCTAAACAAATTTCATCCCTGCCATGAGTGTTTCTTTGTAAAGCCCTGTATTTTGCATCTTTGCTTACGCTTGTTTGAGAAACACAGGGTGCGTCTACATGAGGTGCTTACTGCGCAGTAGCCTAATAACACTGTGCAGTAGCGTACTGGTCAGAAACTGTGCTGATTAGCTACTGCACAGTGTTATTAGGCTGTTGCACAGTAACCATCACAAGAAAACTGTGCACCGGCACTACTGCACAGTAAATGTAGTTACTGTGCATTCACTTAGTACTTCATTAAGGAAGTACTAAGCTAAATGTTCAATAATAGGGCTGTGCGAAGCTTCGGGTGGTGATTCAATTCGGAGGAGATTTGGCCTGATTTGGTGGCCGAATCTCCAACTCCGAATTGAATCAGGGGACTAATTTAAAGGTCCAAATCTATTCAAAGCTCTCCAAGTCTTTGGAAAAGATTCGGAGAGCTTTGATGATTTGGGCAGCTGAACTCAGAGCTGGTAAGTATACTAGGGGCAGGGGGGAGGGGACCACGATGGGACCCCTGCCAGCCCCCCACAGCCGAATCGGTTCGGCCAAATCTGATTCATAGATTTGGGACAGTGATTCGAATAACCAAATTGAATCACGGTCCCCCAAATCACCCGAATCCAAAGCGAATACTAGCCACTTCATATAGGCCTACTCAATAACTATAGCATATTAATGAAAGTGTAGAGATGCCCGCTGTCACATGACAGAGCTCTAAGTCCACCACTGGATCCTCTGTAATCAAAGGAAGTTGTTTACATGATTTACCTGTACCTAATCTCAATGGAGGAACCTTTATTTTCCTTTCATTTTATGATATTAAGGAAGTAAACAGGTAATGTGCAGGTAGATACATTGTTGATATTAAAGGTGGCCTTGTTGCATAAGAATAAGAATATATGGAAGACACTAAGTGCAGTATTGTTCTGTCCTGATGGATCCTCTGGTAAGTGCAGAGGGTTTTCTATGTATAGTAGCATGAACGACTGGTGCCTTCTGAGACTGGGGGGGCACAATTTGTGGGCGGCAATGTTGGTGACAGGATGGCAAGTGGGAACTGCCAGCAGGTGACAGCAGCAGCAGTGGGGGGAGGGGGGTGCTAAGTAGCGACCGCCCACAGATCTTGGCGGTGGGGGTGCGGGAGGTGAGCGGCGATTGCCCACAGAAGCCGGCAGTGGCATTAGCCACAGCTAATCTTGGAGGGGGGACCTGCCCCCCCCCGTGAGTCACCTATGTATAGTAGTATCCATAGATATTTGGTGCAGCATTAGGAAGTATGCCGAAGTTAACTATTCTGTACAGAATTCAAATTCAAGGGTTGTATTTCTACCTCTAGTGGAACATAACTTTTAGCTCAGGTTGGATATCTTTTGTTCCATGCTTGTTACAAGTTTCAGGGTTATGAAACTGAATTTGGGACAATGTAATGTGAGCTGGAATCTGTTTAGTACATTTCCATCTTTTCTTGGCTACACAGTAACTGTACAAGTGTTCTCTCCTGCTAGCCGTCAGGTTGGAGTGCATTTACCTCCTTGCTCCTGTTAGCATTCTGAATGCATTCTTTTGTTTTGTATGTGAGAGAGGGTTTCTCAGAGCACAGTGGGTCAAGCTTTTATTTCAAATCCTGGATTTAAAAGTTTTCTGTAGGCATTCACCTTTGTAATTAGAATATTTGCATATGTTCTTCCTTGAAGAAGTCTGAGGTTTGAACTGTATGCCACTGATCTACTGACCCACAATTATTTTATCCTGAAAATCTCTTCATGTTGGTGAAGGTGGTTGTGACAGGTGAGTTCTATCCAGACAATATCCATCTGAAAAGCAGTTTTTTTACAGTGTTCTTAAATTCTGCTGAGCCTTCCAATCACCACTTTTTCACAAAGCTGTGCAGCCCTTTGGGGTAAGAACTCTTAGTGAATGAAAAGTCTCAGTGGTGCTGTCTGAACTTTAGAGTCTGTCCTGCAGATTAGCAGGCTGCAGTTTTCAGAAGGATTCAGTACTGGCCTGAGTCTGTTCGAATTTAAGCCAATGGTAATCATCTTAATGGGAAATGAAGGTGCTAAGTGTTTTGCAGGCTTGGGTCTTAGCACAACCTGATTCTTGCTATTGAGCTCATGTTGCTGGTATGCAACATGATCACTAATAGCTGTGTTTTCTGGTCAGTGCTCTGAAGGCTGGGAGAAACCACCAGGCTTTCTGCCAGCATCTGCTAAGTGTAATGCCTTTAAGATCCCACTTTTATTCTTTTAAATCATCTCCATCCTGTTTAAAAAAAACCCAGTGTTTCATGTTGTGACAGGAGGCTGTGTCAGACTGGATCTTAACATTGACCTGCCCCTCTGTCTAGGGCAGTCTGCCTTGCCTCTCCTGCCACGACTTGCTGCTTAATAAAATGGATGTAAGGTGTGGGAGGCTGCTCATTTAACGCCCCAATGCCCGGAGTGAAATACACGGCTCTGACCTCTCCTGTATCATATCCCATGCCTTGCAGACGGCATCATAAATTGTTCATAACTCCAAGCCAAATTCTGCCCATTGCTGGGCCTCTCACACTCTGCTCTTCTCTGGGCCTCGCACATACTGTCCACTATCACAGGGCCTCTTTCATCCTGTCCCTCACCTGGGCACTTGCAACCCACCCTACTCCATGAGCAGCCCCCTTGGGCCATCAGGCTTATCTAATCTCACTCCGTCCGGTCCACATGCAGCCCTTCAGGTCACTTGAGCACTCCTATTCTTCATGGCACTGGCTTTATGTCTCACACTGAGCTGAACTCTGCCCCTCCCTCGCTAGGCAATTCATCCAAGTTTTTCGCTCTTGTGGGGGTTGGCCCCTGTGCAGCCTTTCAGATTGCCTGAACAACCCTACTCTACGTGCTCCCAGTGCAGCCCCACAGACCCACCTGTGCAGACCCTATTCTATACCCCGATGCAGAGCCTTTCAGGTGCCACCATGCACCCTACTCTGTGCAGGCCTACATATGCACTTCTGCCCCTTGCTGGGGGGGGCCTTTCTTCTTTCTCACTGGAACCACTTCATGCCACCTCACTGGGGCTTGGGGTCTTGTACTGCATGGGCTCAGGTGTCCGCAGACATGCCTAGCCCCTACTGCCTGTAAGTGATCTAAAATTACCCACTGGGTAGTGGGAACTGGGGTTATAAGTTGCCCCTACCTGCCGTTCCCTGGGAAGGCAACTGGCCTGGCATTCCTGGGGAACTAACCCGCCACGGGCAGTCCCACCAGGCCGTCCTTCCCCAGCAGGGTGTAGTTTTTGGTCGTACCCAGGACAAGGAGCTTCCTGCCATCCCCATAGCTCCTTCCCTTACCTCTAAGGATGTTCTGAGCAGCTGCTCAGCCAGGTGGTGTTCTTCTGGCTCCCAGCAGTAGACTCCTGACTCAACCCTGATGGCCTCAGCTAAAATAGAGGTCGCTCAGCCCTTTTCTCCAATCACATGGCTCTTCTGCAGTCCTGTGACTGCTTCATTAGGGCTGTCCTGCACCTGCTGGCTGCTCTCAGTCCTTGAAGTGGCAGGCAACAAAGGTATTCTGCCACATGTGTTGGTCTGGAAATATCTAAGGCTCTGCCTTCCAGGAATGGAGTTGGCCTGAGAGAAAAACTCTTCCAGAGTTCAGACATATGGTTCCAAGCTATCTCTAAGGGCAAAGTTATATGTTACACTTAAACCATGCTAAATCTGTGGAATGTTAAACGGTGTTAAAGTTAGAATTTTCTTTGAGCAATTGCACATTAAGGGTTAACACCATTTCTTGCCTGAACAGCTCTGACTTGCCACTAGAGAGCTGGCAAGCAGGGTTGTGGCTAGGAGCCCAGACACCTGGTCTCTATCCCTGGTGTGGGTGAGAGGGTTGGGTTGAGAGTGGTGCATCCTGGGATGGTGAAGGACTGCATATTGTTCTTTTTATCTCTGTGGAGTGGACTGAAGCTAGTGTTAACCCTTGCCTGAAATGGCATAACTTGGAGACACTCGGAAGGCACTTAGAATGAGTTAATGAGTTTATCGTGCAGACGCTTGCTTTTTAAGTGCCCTTAGTGTGGTGTAAACATGTAACTTTACCTTAAGCGGAAGTTTCTGACCTGAGCCCAAGCAATGCTGAATGCTCTAGGGAGGAGCAGATGGCTAGCTCCTCTTCAAGCAACCCACATAGAATATTTCTTAGAATCATAGAAGATTAGAGTTGTAAGGGACCTCAGGAGATCATCTAGTCCAACCCCCTGCTCAAAGCAAGACCATCCCCAACTAGATCATTCCAGTCAGGGCTCTTTCAAACTGAGCCTTAAAACCCTCCCAGGATGGAGATTCCACCATCTCTCTAGGTAACTTGTTCCAGTGCTTCACCACCTTCCTAGTGAGAAAGTTTTCCCTAATATCCAACCTAAACCTCCCTTGCTGCAACTTGAAACCATTGCTCCTTGTTCTGTCATCTGTCACCAGTGAGAACAGTCCAGCTCCATCCTCTTTGGAACCGCCCTGCAGGTAGTTGAGGGCTGCTGTCAAATCCTCTTTGTCTTCTCTTCTCCAAACTAAATAAATCCAGTTTCCTCAGCCCCTCCTCATAAGTCATGTGCCCCAGCCCCTCAACCATTTTGTTGCTTTCTGCTGTACTCTCTCCAACTTGTCCACATCCTTTCTCTAGTGGGGGAGGCAAAAATGGGACACAGTAGTGCAGATGTGGCCTCATCAGTGCTAAACAGAGTAGAATAATTACTTCCCTTGATATGCTTGCAGTGCTTCTGTTAATGCAGTGCAGTATGTCGTTAGCCTTCCTGGCAACAAGGACACACCGCTGACTCATATCCAGCTTATTGTCCACTGTAAACCCCAGGTCCTTTTCTGCAGAACTGCTGCTTAGCCTGTCAGTCCCCAAGCTGTAGCAGTGCATGGAATTTTTCTGTCCTAAGTGTAGGACTTTTCATTTGTCCTTGTTGAACTTCATGAGATTTCTTGTGACCCAATCTTTCAATTTGTTTAGGTTACTTTGAATCCTAGCACTACCCTCCAGTTCATCTACTATACCCCCCAGCTTGGTGTCATCTGTGAACTTGCTGAGGGTGCAATCCATCGCATCTCCCAGTTCATTGATGAAAATACTGAACAAAACTTATCCCTGGAGCACTGATACTGGCTGCCAACCAGACGTTGAGCCTGACAATCCAGCCAGGTTTCTATCTACCTTATGGTCCATTCATCCAACAGCTTGCAAGAATGCTGTGGGAGACAGTATCAAAAGCCGTGCTAAAGTCATGATATACTATGTCCACTGCTTTTCCAAGTTCCTGATTCCCAAGTTTAACAGTGGAATATTATCTCTGTGATTGTTTCATGACATATTCCCCCGGTAGTCAGGAAATACAGTGATGCAAGTGAGGAGTACCTGCTAGAAAAGCTGTCTTTTCAAAGTCTTTGAGTAGGCAGGGATGAAATCAACTTGTTACATATCCTAGTTGCAGCCCCTTGTAGATCATGAACCTGCTCAGGGAAAGTGTGCTGTGTTGTATGACTGTATGCAAAGGTACCAGGTGAAGAATAGAACAAGGAGCAGTGGTGCATCGCTATTTCATGGAACAATCAGCCGGTCTAGGGCAGGTGGTCTAAGGGATGAAAGAGAGCCATCCTTTCCAAGATGGGGATAGTGCTGAAATCCATATCCCCAGGCAGACCTATCATATCCAACCATGGAACCCTAATTGAGGAAATATCAGGTTTCATCAAATCCATCCTAAAACCTCTTGTCACCCAAAAAATAAGTTTTGTTCAAGACGCAACAGACTTTCCATGAAAACTTAAAAACATAGACCACCTTCCCAGCAACACCCTCCTAGCCACCATGGACATTACCAGCTTATATACCAACATCCTACAGCAGGATGGCATCCAAGCCTGCCTTGTAATCTTACTCTTGTAGATATATAACTTAGAGTACAGACCTAAAAATATTACTGAACTTATACACTTCTCCTTACATGCAACAGCTTCACTTTCAATAACTAACACTTCCTCCAGACCATGGGCACAGCTATGGGCACCAAAATAACCCCACAATATGCCAACCTTTTTATGGGCCACCTGGAAGAAGAATTCCTCAAGAACTGCACCATCAAACCCATGCTATACTTAAAATATATAAATGACTTCTTCATCATGTGGGCTGAAAACCTGCAATCTCTGATTGATTTCCATCAGAAATTCAGTAATCATCATCCCTCCATTAGACTATCTCTTGAATACTCTAGCACCACCATTTCCCTTTTAGACACTATGATCACTATCCAGAATGGTAAAATACAAACCACCATGTACAAGAAACCCACAGACCAACATACATATCTGCACAGAACCAGCAATCACCCTAAACACCCAAGAAAGCTGTAAGGTACAGCCAAGCCCTCCAATACCACTGAATTTGTACTGAGGAGAACACCTGCAGTCATCACCTCACACATCTCAAAAGGGCTTTCACTCAACAAGGACACTCCTCCAGAGAGAGCGATCTCACTTTTGAAAGAGCCACCCAGATACTACGTGAAGAATCGCTGCAGTACAAAAAGAAATCCCCATGAATCACACACCATTAGTTATGACATATCACCTCTCCCTGGAACCTATACAGAAAATTTTCAAACAGTTGCAACCCATACTAGAAAAAGACACAGTTGTTAAAGAGATCTTCCTAGAAACACCTATCCTAGCCTTTAAACAAGCACTGAATCTCATCAACCTCATCACCAGAAGCAAACTCCCTATGGTCCAAACCACACCTAATGGATGCAGACCATACTGTGACAAGAAATGTAAAACCTCCCAACATATCTCCACTACTTCCACAATAACTACAGTCCACAACAGAACCATCACCATTTCTAGATCTTCTTCCTGCACCTCCAGAAGTGTAATATATCTCATCCAGTGCACTAAGTGCTCTAATAGAAAATCTGAAGGAAAACCAAACAACTGTGTACCAGAATGAATGCACACCAAAAATCTGTCAAAGACAGAAATACTCAATTACCCATGGGTGCATATTTCTCACAAGATAACCACTTTATCTCCAGTCTTTCATTTCTAATTGAATTTACAAAACATCTTTTGCAGATGAGCCTATGAACTTCACTTCAACAATCTACTGGATAGAAAAAATCATAGACTAAATATAGATACTGGATTTATGGCACATTATAACCTGTCTACTGTTCAATACCTCTGGTAACCTGTCTGCATTTTATTATCTACATTCTATCACCAGATCACCATTTCCCTTTCCCACCCCCATCTCTCACCCATTGTGTTTCACCCCCTCCGACCCTCGCTGCCAAGTATTTGCATTTTCACTGATTTGCATTTTTGCAGACTGGCTTCTGTCCCATCCAGGAGAGCACAAAACAACTGCAGATGATCCCTCTGTCTAACGAAGGCTGTTTGTACCGGAAAGCTCACAAAGAAGAGTTTTTCCAACTATTTTAGTTGATCTAATAAAAGTTATCAGATTTACCCAAAGAATTTTGTCTGCCAATCTCCTCTTTTACTTTCAAGAGCTGGGGATGAGGAAAGTGGAAAGTTATTTATCAGGGGTTGAAGAATGATTCCTGTCCACAATGGAAGGTGATGCCTTACACTTACGTGTATCCATGTGTGGCTGTCATTCCCTCAAGTATGTGCCTATACCCCCATCTTCATTATATAGGAGCTTGTGAGTGTAGCTTTCGACATGATGCACCCAAGTTTGTCAGCCTGGCTCCTCTAGTCCCTGGAGCAGCAGCGCCAACTTCTAAAGTACTCTGCTGCTTTTGTAAAATGTACCCAGTGACTCTGCTGTCACTTGGTTACTGAGCCCTGCTCTGTCCGCTGACCAGCTGGAACTTTCAGCCAATCAGGCCCGCTCTCTTCATAAGGGCCATTTTTATAAAGGGTTGTAATATGTGGCTTCTGAAAACTGTTCTAGGGCAGCAGACGACATAAAACCACCTATTGGTATTGATTTCCCATCATGTAGTCCTTTTGCTATTTACTGTCTCTAGCAGTCTGGTGATAGGAATATGAAATTCTCAAAATGGGGAATGTGAGTGAGTAAAAAGGAAGGGCTCCCGCTCTACATCATTGGGAATGTATGTTGTGTAGCAGCTGCCCTTGCAAAAGGCTGTGTGTTCCGACACCTCATTTAGAATAGCGATGCCATGTGCCATGGTCTGGCAGACAGCCTCTGCCATTTGGGGCTAAAGGATGCAGGAAGGGTACTATTTCCTCCATATCTGTTTTTTAAGGCATAAGAGAGAGAAATGAAGCAAGGTTTAGAATTCCATAGTAGCACCCAGCACATCTTTGTCATCATCCTGGTCTTAACATTGGACATTGGGAAAGGGAAATTAGCTATAATAAGATACACCTTAATGCAAAATACCGTTTTGAGGTTGCAGTGCTTGGTACTTTAGCCACTCACTGCAGTGCTATGAAAACAATCCCTCTCCTATGCTTTGGGATGCACTTCTCTATTTAGAGTTTGGCATAAAGTGGATTATGTGGTATGTTTGTAGGCTCCTTCATGGTCTCAGAGGTGGTTCATTCTTTAATTTTCTTCACTATTGTTCCCTATTATCAAGAGATCAATCAGTGTAGTAGACATTATGTTTGTCACGACTGTTTCCTTCTTCCCACTATGGCTTCTAATGCATTTTTCACTATTGTTCATTATACCACTGTATCTGATGAGTTCAGGCCATGATGTCTAGTGCTTGATGGATCTCTACAATTGGGAATCAAACCATCTGACAGAGAAACCATTCCTTCCGCAAAGTGAGCTTCTGTGCTCAGCAGGGAAGGGAAGGGAGTGGCTAGTACAATAGAAGCACCAGTGAGACCCTGTCCATATGCTGTGCGCAGGACAGACAGCAGGTCTCAAGTTCCAGGCAGTCTCTACTGAAGGAGATAATGTTGCCAATGACTTCCTTTCAGTTCTCCAGAAATGCCACCTATCTCACTTGTTTTCAAATATTTCTGGACTTTGTGCTTCAGACTGCAATTCAAGGTTGAACTAGGAGCAAAACCTGCTAAACACCAGTTCTTGGATGGTGTTGCAGACAGTCCAAACGTTCCTATTCAAACTGGGCTGGCAGAGAAAATGAAGCACAGATCAGTGTTTGCAGCATGAAAGATACTGTGTGACCTCTGTCAAGACACTATTACTGAGAAACCCAACGGAAAGGAGGGAGTCAGAATGGTGAAATTATGCTGTACCAGACTGCACTCTCAGCAAAAGAATAGACAAAGTAAAGAATGCAGTGAAACTAAATGGGGGCACAAGTAATGCCAGACAGTCATCAGTGATACGTTCAGAGCACAGTTAAGAGAATGAAAGTGGCTACAGCTCCATCACATAGATCCTGAGTGCTGCTGGAATAGACATTAGCCTGGGAAGAATACTGGGTGGGGAAAGTGGCCTTGAAATATGGCACTGGGCATGACAGAGCCTGGTAACATCCTCAACCAAAGTCTGAAGAGTAGAGGCTCACCAGCTGCATAGCCGAGAAAAAGAAGGACATTGGTGACATTTGGCCTCGGTGAAGTGGCTGGCATTCGCTTCGGATTCGGACAGCTCAGCGAACGGTAATTTGATTTGGTGTTTTGAATCAGTGTCCTGAATCCATTGGTTCGAATCAGCCAGGCCCATCCCCCGCCCGCTCCCCCAGCCTGGCAATGCCTGCCCTGGCTGCCCCAGCTCCCCCACTTTGAAAAAAAAAAGCCCCGGAACACCAGGTGCTGCCGGGGGGAGGGCGTGATCATGACTCATTTCTGTAATATGCTCATGGGATCTGTTAGTTATTAAGAAAGGGTTCATTCATGGCATCTTGTTATAGGGTGGGATCCCTGGCTCTATTTCTGACCCTTTAGCTACAGAAATAATAGCCAGCAGTAATTCATCCCTGAGACTAAGATTTTTGAGGTGTTTGTTCAAAGGTTTTACTGAAATGAGAATGTCACATACACCTCTTTCCTCTGATCACTGATTTGGCAATTTTATAAAAGAAAGCAATCAAGTTTGTTGCACTATATTGCTACTCATTGTTCAGTTCCATTATCCTCCTCATTCTTCCTCTTAATGTTTGTTCCACTATTTTGCCAGGGTTGAAATTGCATTAATTCCCAAGATCACTCTTCTTTCCTGTTTAAAATTTAGATTAAATAGATTAAGATTATTGAGTTCTGAAAATCACAGCAGCAGTAAGAGAGAACTGCAAATGCTCTGATTTTTGCTCCTTGTCACCCTTGCTCCCAGGGTAAGATCATAGGGCATCTGCTGTAATTAAAAGGCAGCAAACTTGATGCAGGTTAAAGGAGATGTTTCTCAAAACAAAGTATAGTGAATTTGTAGAACGTACAGCTCCGGGATGCTGTTAAAGGAGAAAAGTGAGTAAAACTGAAAAGGATTAAAGAGTCTTACCAAAGAGAATGCACCTGATTCTGTAGCTCATATAGTTTCAGCAACAGTCCTTAGTCACTGTATTGGTACCATTGAAAGCAGTGGGGCTTTCTGTGCAAATAAGGCTTTCAGAAACACCACTAGCATCTGTGAATTGTACAAGGTATATGTGACACAAGCCAATCCACTTCTGGCCTCAGGAGATTTTAGGTCAGTTGCCAGTTAGGATCAGGAAAC
Source organism: Crocodylus porosus (assembly GCF_001723895.1). Classification (NCBI taxonomy): domain Eukaryota; kingdom Metazoa; phylum Chordata; order Crocodylia; family Crocodylidae; genus Crocodylus; species Crocodylus porosus. The sequence continues at coordinate 2,595,814 of NW_017728938.1, read as the reverse complement.
TAATTTCTGCTCTCTCCACTGGGTGGTATAAGATGTATTAATATGTGATTTGGGGCCAGGGAAGGAGCCTTTGCTTCAGAGTATTAGCAAGATGCAGTTGTGGGGACACTGGGCCAGGCCCATTGTAGCGAATTTTCTGTTCCTGCCAAGGGATACATCAAAAGAACCGCACTCCTTTGTCCATTCCTTTTTGTGTTTCCAGGGGAGAATGGGGGGAAAGGGGAAGAGACCCCTACAATTAAAAAGCAGCCATTGCAAAGTGTCCCAGGAAAGTCAAGAGCGGAGAGCTGGTATGATAGTTCTGTCCCCGTGCCACATCCATTATGCAGGCCGCAGCAGTTCTGCAGCTCTAATAGCTGGCAAGACACCTTGCTAATCATAATACACTGAACACTGAGGAACGTGACAAAAGGCTATAAGAGACTTTGACCGGGGGCATGTATTGCCCCTCCCTGGTTTAACAGCAAACTGCTTTCCATCAGCCCTTAGTCTGGTTCATGGCATGCTGCACTGTCCATAGGACTTTGGGAGCAAAGGTAGGTTTTGGCCCTTCCTCTCTTGGCCAGGCGGGGTTTTGCCACGCTTATTATTGATCAGCTTTGCTAACTATGCAGTAGTTTTGTATTTGATTTCTGTCTTAGCCCCTTGGTGCATTTCAGGTCAAGGCAATTGGTATCTAACAAGATGCTCCTGGTGTTCCTCAAAAAAAACAGGTATCCATCTCTCCAGTTCTCCAAGGTTCCCCTGCTCGCTAGTCAAGCCAGGGTTTATTTTTTTTCCTGTCTATTAGAGGGTTTGGGTGTTTTGTTTAACAGTTGCTTAGAAAATGGAAGGAAATGAGATGAATAAGCTCCTGAAAATCTCACCATTTTAATGGGGTTTTGAGATGTTAGAGGTGGGTGTACATATGCGGGAGTTTCTTTTCCTTTCCCAGCCTACACCCTTGCTTTTTTATTACTTTTAAGCTTTTCTCCTTTAGAAATTAAGAGTTTCTTAAGCTGTAAGTAGTTTTCTCATGCATTATATCCATTATTTGCATTAAAAGATCTTGACCCATCCATTTCCATCTCTTGGAAGAAAAGTAATGGGTTGTGCCAATTAGGAGTTAGTGTCTGGAAATGAGGGTGTCTGTGAAGGCATATTCTGTCTGATTGCTTGCATTTAAGTCTGATTATGCTCAAATCACCCAAACATCACAGAATACTATGCAAAGTGTAATAATCTATCATCAGAGGCAGGCACATGAAGAGAGGCAGCTTTTAAGTTTGGTAAAACCAAAGAGATCGTGTTTGCATATTCCTTGTTCAAAACGCTGGTCAATAGGAAAGTCACAAAGCTAGGTGCCTTGCTACTGTTGTAATATCATAGCTAAATTTACATTCAAACCTTCCATGTGTAAATGATAAACATTTTTAGGCACCCAAATAAAGCCCCTGGATCTAAATCCACTCATAAAAGTAAATTATGTCAGGGTGAATTTGGTCCATCTTAAAGGCAGAGGTACACAATCAAGTTACTGCAAGCTGAATCACAAGAGCTGTCTGTGTGCACATTCTTATCCTGCAATACGTGGAAAATGACTTACAATAGCTTACCCCTTTTTTGTTGGGGGATAGAGCAAAACTGAATGTGTCTCACTGACCTAGTGGGTTGGGCACTTGCCTGAGAAAGGGGAGGTCTGCACTCTAATCCCTGCTCAGTGTAAGGTTGTTGTTTGGATAAAATACTTAAATAGGCATTGGTGCAGGAGTTAGGAACCCAAGTTCTCCTCCTGCCCTGGCTGAATGTCTTGACCAGTACATTCACACTTATTCTTTCTCTTTGGCCCAGTGAATGTTCAACTACTTCATGGAAAGTGGGGATGGGAGACTTCCCTGTCACCTGAGACCATCCATGAGCCTGGTAGATGAAGCTGTCTTCCAGAACGTGGGAAATATGGGTTTGAAGCCTCTCAGACAGGTTTGAATCTGGGTTGCCACATCCTGCATGAGTGGTGTAACCACCCAGCTATCAGATGAAAGGGTAGCAGGAGCACCATTGTCTCCTCCATTTTAATAAAAGGGCCTAGATGCCTAACCCCAGGAGAAGGTTCAGGCCTAAGACCCAAGTGGAAGGAGTGCTGACTGTGGTTCTGTTGCAAACTCTATTCAAGTCATATTCAGCTTTTGCTGCCTCACTCCAAAATATGAATTTTCCAAGATCCCATGTTGCTCCCCAGAAAAATGGGGCTAACTTTTAAAGGGGGAAAAGAAAGAAAGCTATTGCAAGCAATTAGCCATCACAGTTGACTCCTCTCCAGATGTCTTCCCTGCCCTTCCCAGCAAATATCCCTGACTGGTTATAGACTGAGAAGCTGCTAATGGGCACATCCAATAGCTACTTCTTGGCTTAATGCTTTACCTTGCATCTATTATCATACTGAAGGACAAATCTTACCATCTGTACTCAGTTGGAACTCAGAATGAAGCCAGTGGGGGTAAGAGAAGCAATACGATTTGACCCATAATGTGCAGGAGTATATCTTACCCTTGAGCAAGCCTATGTGAACAGTAACGGGAGTGCTTCATTATAAATGAGGGCAGAATTTGCTGAGTGTTCTGTACAGAAGGCTGTATGTTCTCATTGTGGGAAATATATTAATGTTAATCTCTATAGCAGATACATGCATGAAATATATAGTTGTTTGGGGAGCACCAGTCAGGCTATTAGAGGGGGCTGTAGCTGCTGAACTCTACCTATTCCAAGGATGTAGTACTGCACCATGATGGGCAGAAACAGTTATGCTGGCAGAATACAGTGTCCCCTCAACTTGCAGGTGTTTTGGAGCACTTGAAATCATAATACTTTCTCATCACCTCACTAAATCTTTCTCTGCTTCCCCTATCCTTTAGAGACCCTGTGTTGGGGTACGTTCTTTGACTTAAAGTAGGAGTATGCTCCCCATCAGTCCCATCCCTTTGATTAACTAGATCAGTAAGAGATTGAGCTCAGAAGTGCATGGGTTAGACTTCCGGAGCGGGAGATTATGCTGATTTTTTTATTAAGGCTTCAGCAGTTAGCCATATGAATGCTGCATATTAGCAGCATTCATATATGGTTGGGAGCATTTTTAATAGTAGTCTAAAACCGTTAACCAAACAGTATTATAGTAGCTTGTGGTGGCTGCTGGGTGATATGACCTGGGGTCAATCTTGCTCTCACGGAAAAGCTGTTAAAGGCAGGGGCCATGTTTCCTTTGTATGGAGTAAAGGTGTGAAACATCAGGCCTGCGGACTACATCCAGCCTGTGGAGGTGCATCAGCTGGCGTGCAGGGCTTCTCGTGGAATTTGACAACCCACCATATTTGGTCCATGGGGCTCGTCACCACAGCTGCTGTAGTTGTTGTCTCAGCACAGCTTCAAAATCAAGGGGATTAATGCTGCTGCCATTAATCCCCCCCCTCCCAGTTATCTGTTGCTGAATTCAGGGCTTTTGGTTGTGTTGTTAACTAGAATTGGGGAAAGGGTGGGGGGTGAATGGTGGCTACATTAACCCCGTGAGTCCCAGAACTGCACCAAGATAGTGGTTCTGGCAACCAAGGTAATTAATGCCACAGCCTTCACTCACAGGTTGCCTGGCCTGTGAAAAGCCCCATGCTGTGGATCTGGCCACCTGAGCCAAAGGAGTTTGAGACCCCATGATACAGAGCAATATCACACCTGTTGAACAAACTACCTCTGTCTGCTGTCAGGCAAATGTCCAAGTCACTGACACCATTGCCCTCCTTCTGGTTGCCTGTTGGCAGTCTCATTAGAAAGGTCATAGATCAAGAAGAAAATCCTCCAGTGCCTGTAGTTTATTTGCTCTAGCTTCCCTATGTAGTAAGCAGTATTCAATCATTTAATTGCTGTTGCTGCTTACAGTATAAGGGTGAAGCCCTATAAAACTGGAGGCCCAATACCATATCTTCTCATATATAACCCCCACCTCCCCTTCCCACCCCAACCAGCTGAGGAAAAAAGGGATACGCATTATATTTGAGGAAAAGGGCTCTTTGTGGGTCTTGAAATTTGGCAGGGGTAGGAGAAGTGGAGCAGTGGCTGCATTAATTGCTGCTGCTCTGGGAGCCACTGCAATTAATACTGGCACTACTCTCTCCCCACTGTCCCCGGTGCTTAATTTCCAGGTCCATGGGGAGCCATTCCCCCACAAAGTATGTGCCAGATTAGGCCAGTACATGGGGTTGTTGGGCGTCAGCTGGAGCACTGGGTCTAGCTCCACATGCTGGCTTAGGAGCCATGTGCTGGGGTGGACCCCACGCGCCAAGTCCAGTACTGCTGGCTCTTTCATGTGTGGTCCTCGACTTGAAGCACCTGTACCCTGAATATGGCTTCAGAGTCCATGTGGAGTCTCGGACTCACCACATGGCCCCAGTATTGGTATGCCGTGCTGGAGTTGTACAGTAGGGCCTGATTCTGTGTAGCAGGCCTGAGCACCACATAGCAGCCCAACCCTGACTGTGTGCTTCTGACATGATTTGCAGGAGCTTCATGGCAGGGTGCGTTCTGGCATGCTGGTGCTGGCATTGCATGGAGAGTCCAGGGCCCCTCACTGACTCTGAAACCACATACTGGGTCTGATTCAGCTTATGGCCCCAGAGCCAATATATGGGACTTGGAGCACCTGGCACGCAGCTCCGGAGCCAGTGTGGGACCCCGGATTCGCCAATCGGCCTCAACACTGGTGTGAAGGATCTGGCCCCAGCACTGTCCCACTGAAGGCAAACAGGGTTGGGTCTGCAGCCCCCAGCCCGAGCCCACTCCTCTGGCCCCAGAGACCTGAGATCTTAATCGCTTACCTGTACTCCAAAGTCCTCCTCCCCATCTTCTTGGGGCCTTCCAAAAGGTAGTGTGCATAGTATTTACAGGGGTATGCTATATGTGGAAAAAAACAGTAAAAGATGGTGCTTTTAACATTGTGGGATGTTTTCCCTGTTCCTTACTTGGGTTTAGGTCATGATGAGAAGGGGAGGTATCAATATGGAGACCCCTACTCTTTCCAAAGCCCTGCATCTCAACATAGAAGTGCTTCATGCAGGAATTTGCCTTGCCATGAGATGACCCTATGTCCTGGTTTGGCTGTAACAGTTGCAGATTTCATAGGCCATCCTGGCCAGGTGACTAAAACTGAAGCAAAAATCCTGGATTGGTGGTGCCTTGCTGCCCACACTTGCCCAGCCTGGTTCCTCCTAAGCAGCAGCTGGAGGCTGGGGGGGGAAGGCTGGGTCAGGCACCACTCCTCCTGCCTGGGGCGGGGATTGGGCAGGGCAGGCTGAGCCGGGGCTCAGACTCATGCACAAAGTGAGCTGGGATGGTTCCCTGCCACCAGCAGGCTAGTACCCTGCTTCTGCAGCTGCTGCTGAGGCCTGTGTTGTGCATGATAGCCCCAGGAGGCTGCCAGTAGCGGGGTGGAGGCACCGTGTAGCTGTGCATAAGCCTGAGGGCACCGCACAGTGGCCATCCCAACTGGGTCCAGCCTCTGCATGCAGAGGATGGAGCCTGGCTACGGGCCTCTGGCCTGCCCTGCCATCAGGGCTCCTAGAAAGGGGGGGGGGGGTGCGTGTGCGTGTGTGGCCAATTCCCAATCGTACCCAACTGACTTAAATTCTCTACAAGTAAGAAATGATTTTTTAGCTGTTTGTTATCTCCCTTCCATGGTGCCAGGATTATCACAGTCCGAACATGGAAAATCACGGGCTGATCCTCAGTCACCACAATCTGCAGGCACAGGGGATAAGCAGAAGATGGAGTGGCAGTTGTAATTCTGAATCCCCCACTTTCCCCAGCTTTTGTGTGCCTGATGGTGATTTAAATTGTCAGTTTAATGCATTCGTTTAACTCAAAAATATGTCTGAAGAAGAAAGGGGGAGACCCACACTGAAACATATGTTGAGCCAGCAGAATTGTACCTTTATTGTTTCCCTCATGAAGAAGGTCTTAATAGCCCTTTGATGCCTCCAGTGTGCGTGAGTTATAGGCCTTTCAACCCCATGAAAGGAAGTGAGCTGTCACCCTTCAGCTGCAACTGAGATTACCTTGTATGTGTTCACGCAGCAAAATGTCTCGTACAGTCAGAGTAGGGCATAGCTGTATATAAACACCTTTGCATCGTTTTCCTTGCTCTCCTTTCCTGTTCCTTTAATGACAACAGGCTGTACAGTACTTTATGGCAGGGGTTCCCAACCTTTTTATGCTGAGGACTGGCAAACTGCGTACTGGAAGTGACCACAGATCAGCAAATTGCAGACTAGCAGTGGCCGGCATGCTGCAAACAGCCAGCCAGCCCTTTTTTATACTGAATACTGTACTGACTACAGTATAAAAAAGGGTTGGCTGCCAGTCTGCAGTATGCCGGTCACTTCCAGTCCATAGTTTGCTGGGCCATGGTCACTTCCAGACCGGCAGCCAGCCCTCCTGTGAACCAGCAGCCGACCCTTCACAGCCCAGTGCTGGGCCACAGCCTGGGGGTTGGGAACCCCTGCTTTATGGCACATACACCAGGCGGAAGAGGAGGGACTATTACACCTGCCGCTGCATGTACAGGGCAATAATGGAGCTAGCTACAACATACACATAACTGTAAAAACCACTATGGGAGGATGGTGGAGAAGTTATACCACTGAGCTGCAGCAACTAACTATAGGTGTAGCCAGGGGTGGCTCTCTGGTTCTTCTGGGTTGCCTTGTATGAAGGTGAACAGGATGAATTCTCCCTTTTTACCAGTCTTGTAGTAGTCAACAGACTGAGTGTGGTGGCAGCTGGTGCCAGAGATTCCTTCCTTGTGTTGCTGGATGTTCTTTCATTTAAGGACTTTATGGTATAGTCTTAAATGAGAGCTTTTCTAATCTTAAATGAGAGCTTTGCAGCATCTGCTGAGATGCTTACACATAGTGTAAGACCAGGGACTGCCTTCAGTGAAAGAAGGTGGGAAGGAGGTGTCTGCCCATGGATTAGTGCAGCTGACCTATGAGATGATCCTTGTAAGAGTCCCTTATGGTGGAAGCGCTATGCTGTCATCTGTAAGAAGGAGAGAGCACTGCCTTAGTCACATCCATGCCATGTAGAGTAGTAGTGCACAAGTTTTTGGCCATGCAGGCCAGATAAATGGCACGAAGCTGGTCTATAGTCAGATTGAGCTCCACACCTGGATTGAGCTCCTTGGACCCCTGCATGCTGGGATCAGACCCTGGTCGTGGTGCCACCCCTGCCTGCCCTAAGCATTGGGATTGGGCCCTGGAGCCTGGCACTCCTTCTGCCAGGTCCCACAGGCCAAGCTTGGCCTTGTGGCACCCAGTCCTGCACTCAGGGCCTGGAGCTTCCCATAGGTCCAGAAATTTGGCAGCAGGGAAGTGGTGCCACTGCTCTCCTGCTGCCATATTTCTGGACCTGTGGGGTCCCTGTGGGCCAGATGACATGGTGCTGGGGGTTGGATCTGACGTATGGGCCAGGGATTGAGCACCCATGCTGTAGAGTGGTGGGGGATTTATTTTAACATTTTTAAGTCCTGACAATCTCTTGATGTTATTAATCTGGGACTTAATTCCATGAGAGCAGTTTTAACTTAATGGAGGTGGGCCAAGAGCACTGAAATGCTTATGGTTCCAAATCCTTCTCTGTCCTTGACTTGCCATATGACCTTGGGCTTCAGTCAGCACCTCAGGCTTTCCCAGTACACAAGGCAGCAAGTAATGGTAATGCTTACCTATCGCGCAATGGCTGTAATCCTCACTTCATTGACCATAAAACACTTCATGATGCTTGGGTGAAGGTTCTAGTCTACTCGTCTCTGGTTCTGTTCTGTGGCCGCAAGACCCAGCTCTGTCTCTTTCTTTCTCTTTTGAAACAACTCTCAAAAAAACCTCCCCATGTTCTAAACCAGTTGCTGGTGCTGAAGGCTTATCATGGTGACTGTTTTATCCCTTCAGGAAATAAAATTGATCCTCCATACCTCTATCTTAGTATTTCCTTGTTTTCCCTGCCTTTGGTCTTACCACTGAGTAAGTGTCTACTGCTGTATGTTGGCACCTTCATCACTGCCCATGCACTGAAGTCTTTGCACCCCTCTTCTTTGGTGTTTTTGCTGCTCTAGCAGAACCTCCTGGTTCTCCCACTAGCACAGTCTTAATTGAAACCTGTGGACTCTTTCAGTGTTTGTTGTGCAACCTTGAGTTTTTTCTTGCCTTTTCTGGGTAAATACGCAGTTTAATGATTCCACCCAAAATTGTCCTTAGGACTCAACATGATGTGAACACAAGACTCAAATGTATAAATATTTCTTTTAACTGCCCTAAGCATTTTTGGTTTGTTTGTTTGTTTGTTTGTTTTTACATTAAAGGCATTACTCATGTGCTGGCAGCAAGGTGTAATGGAAAGGGCACAGTGTTAGAAATCAGGAGATTTGAATCTATTTGCCCTTTCTGCCATAGACCTGCTGTGTGGTATTGAACAAGTAACTTCACTTTTCTGTACCTTTGTTTTCCTCTCCACCCTTATCTAGTTGGATGGACTACGAGCATCTTGAGACAGGGCCTGTCTCTTACTATGCATTTGTACATTGCCTGGCACAATAGTACTCTAGGTGCCACTGAGCCACACATAATTAGCAATAACCATAATAATATGTTAGGTTAGGGAAATAAATTCTGCTTACTTGTCTCCTGGCAGCTGTGTCTTTAGATTTAGTTGTCGTATAAGAAAACATGGCTATTTCAGTTTTGGGGCCACATGTTCAATCTCTTAAGTAAATTACAAAGAAAAATTGTTGGTTCTCTGATCTGTCCGTGTTCTGCTTGTTTTGTTTAGAGGTATTGTGCAGGGATTTTTTATTTCTTATCCTCGTTTTTCTGTGTGTCTGACTCTCTTTCTCATTGTTAGGTATGCTCTCCCCTCCCCAACAGAAATTAAAATAACCCAACCCCCCCAGTCTGAGGCTGTGAGTTAGAATGGAGACTACAGAAGAGCTTTTCAAATTCAGATTTAAAAAAACCCCAAAACTTAAGTAGTGTTTCAGCTCTTGTGTGCAGAACTATTTTGATTGAATCATTATGGAAAACCCCCGACTGCCACTGCAATACTATGGGACAACGAGAGCAGTATTTCCACCAAGAACAATTGATCCTGCAAAGTAGGTGGTTTAGGGTTAAAAGCTGTGTTAAACATGCTCATGCATTCTGGATTTGATGGCATTTAAGTGAGCTTTTAAGAGCAGGGGCTGACATAAAACACTATCTTTCATCTCACTCAGAACCTGCTGTTCTGCAGGTTATTGTTATGCATATTGTCATTACAAGGCAATTCATCATCACTACTGCCTGGAAACCCTATGAATGGTAGTTGCTATAACCTAGTGAAGCTAGCATCCATCTGTTTGATGGCAGCTTCAAGTATAACCTTCTGACATTCTGTAGCATTGTTTCTTTGGAAATGTTTGTTTCTTCAGGTTCTTCATCCTTAAAAATATTTTTTGGTCATAAGGACCCGGATGGCTTTTTGTTACTGAGAATTCTGGAACAGCAATTTCCAGCTTTTCCATTGTTTACATTGGGGTCAGGAGTGACGGGCACTGGGTCGGGACTGGCAGTCAATGTTAACAAATGGGCCCTGGTACAAAACATTTTGAGAAGCAATGCTTTAGCCCCCTGTTTGAAGTTAGCTCCCACTTGGAGTACCAGTCATTTTGTTCTTTATTTGTATAGCACCTTGCCTAGATTGTGTCCTCATCTTTGATCAGAGCCTATAGCCACAATACAGATAATATTAGCAACATGAGTTAATTAGTGGCATACAGAGACTTTTGTTGATGTTCCTGGAAAGTTCCACTATAGCCAAAAAGACAGTCTGTAGGCTGAAAATGTTATGCAGTGACCTAACCACCTGATGTAAACAGGAGGGCATAGAAAATTGTCAGTGAGGAGATCCCACTATTGCTTGAATTATCCGTAGCAGTAAACATACATAGAAGAGCGTATAAAGACTAAGCTGTTGATGGCTAGGTTGGTGTTATTAGGTTTACAAATTAGCTGTTAATGAATGAAGACTGATACCCACTGGCAACTTGAATTGGGATTGTTCAAACCTCTATGTAGCTAAGCTTGATCATTTTTGCAGTCTAGCAACTGGCTCAGGGAGTGGTAGAGTCACTTGATAACAGTACGCTGATAATGCTGTAGTGTGTGCTAACTTGGAAGCAGACCTTTAGGCAATCGTCAACATCTTTACCAAGGCATACAAGAAAATGGGACTGATGCTTAACATTCAAGACTAAGATCCTCCATCAACAAGCTCTTAATGAGCAGTCCCCAGCTCTGGTCATTCAGATTCACGGTGAGACTCTGGAGAGTGCTATGTATTTCCCATCCCTCTGAAGTCATCTCTCGCAGAAAGCTAACATTGAAGAAATCCAACACCGCCTCAAATGTACAAGTACAGCCTTTGGATACCTGAGGAAATGGGTGTTCAACTATCACAACGTCAGATCTGGAATCAAGCTCATGGTTTATTGTCATCCCCATCTTACTCTACAGAGCTGAGACATAGACAACATACAGGAGGCATGTCAAGTCATTGGAGAAGTATCATCAACACTGCCTTTCAAATCCAGTGGGAAGATGGATGTACCAACATTAGTGTCCATTCGTAAGCAAACACCATGACCATCAAGGCAATGATCATCCAGTTTGATTCTCCCAGCTCAGTCAAGGTGGCACCACCAAGTGTGTAAGTATGCTGTGGATTGTTTGTCCCCAGATGGAGCACTTCTCAATGTTGAACTTCATCTGGTTCCAATCTGCCCAACTTGCCAGCCTGTCTAGGTCCACCTGTATCTGTAGCCTATCTTCAAGTATGACCATGGTCCCCCATAACTTGGTGTCATCCATGAACTTGGCCAGTGAGCTCTTCACTCTCACATCCAAATCATTGACAAAGGTGTTGAAAAGCACTGGATCAAGCACAGACCCCTGAGGGACACCACTGGCCACTTCTCACCAAGACAACACAGACCCATTCATTAGAACTCTCTGGGTCCTACCCCGCAGCCAGCTTCCTACTCACCTGACATCCAATTGTTTTTCTTGCCTAGTGCAGGGGAGCTAGACCTGATGATCTTATGAGGTCCCTTCTGGCCCTGACAATCTATGAATCTGTGCCTCTTTTTCTTTTTCAAGAGGACCATGATATCCCTATTAAGCCAAGAGGGCTTACCAGCCCTTCTGTTAGCTTTCCTCTGCATGGGAATGGATTTATTTTGTGCTTCGAGGATCACATCCTTGAGGAACGATCACTCTTCATGCACTCCTTTCACCTTCAGTCCCTAGTCCCGCAGTGCTTCCCCTACTGTTGCCCTGAGCCTGTTGAAATTTGCTTTTTTGAAGTCCAGAACTTCAACCCTGCTAGTTGATTTGCCTGCCTTGCGATGGACAGTGAATGTGATGGTTTTGTGGTTGCTGTTGCCCAGGCTACCCTCTATATTCAAGTCGCTCACCAGATTGTCTTCTTTGGCCGAGACCAAGTCTAGGAGAGCGTTACGTCTGGTTGGGCCATGCACTTCCTGGGTCAGATAGAGCTCTTTGGTACAAGTCAGGAAGCAATGCGACCGATCCGACTTAGCTGAGTTTTCCACCCAAGAGATGTCATGGGTCACTTCAGTTACCCAAGCGACCATGCCCTGTGTACACTTGGTCTCTGCCAGTTCTCAAGAGAACTCAGTTTGATCTCCTTCCCTTGGTTTGGTGGTCTGTAGTATACACCTACAGTTAGGTCTCTCTCACTGTTCCTCCCCTCCCCCTCCCCCTCTCCCTTCCTCCTGCAGTTTGACCCAGAGGGTTTTGAGCCGTCCTTCTTTGGAGCCAATGTCGGCCTCTAAGGAGACGTATTGCTCCCTCACATAGAGAGCTACACCTCCACCTTTCTTCCCTACTCGGTCCCTTCTGTGCAGGGTGTCCCTCTGTGGCTACGTTCCAACCACGTGAGGAGTCCCACCAGGTCTCCGTAATCCCTACTGGATCATAATGCCCGCTGGAGAGTACAGCTGCTTGTACACGCCACAGGGGTTTAATTCGGTTTAGTTCTCCCTAAATTGAAATGGTGGGTTTTTTAAAACACCGCTTCAGTTTAGGGAGAATTAAACTGAGCTAAACCCCTGTGGCATGTATACAAGGGTGGGGACACGATCCTTTACTTGCCTCTTCGGCAGTCAGGGGGTGGCGAGCTGCTGGCAGGCCAAGCAGTCCCTGAGCTGTGCAGGGGCACCCCAGGTGGCACCTGCCCGCTGGCACCTGGCCTGGGCTGTCCCAGGAGGCAAGACCAGCCCACAATTTTTGGGGGGCCCCTGCAAGATATAATTTTGGGTCCCCCGATCCATCAAAAAATCAAAATTGTGGTTAACTGCAGTATAAACTCACTGAAACAAAATAGTTTAGGCCGGCTGCATGCATGTTGGCTGCACTGTGTGGGGTGTGGGGCGGGGGTAACACATGCTGGGGATGCCTGGGCTCCCTCCCTGGGGCCAGAGCAGGAGCGGAGCTGGGAATTCCTGCCCTGCTTGGCTGGGAAGGGGCTCCCTGCCTGCATTGAGCCCTTTAAACATGGCGCAGGCAGTGGGGGGTGAGCAGGGCACGGCCCCTTGGCTGTGGGGCCCCTATGGCCACAGGTTCCACAGGGTAGGACGGGCCAGCCCTGCCGGGGGGTGCTGCAGCCACAAAAGGAAGCAGTACCACCCCCCGCAGCTGCGGAGGGAAGCACCAGGCCCAGGCAGGCAGGCAGCACGGCTCAGGCAGGCTCCAGGGAGAGAGAAAAAAAAAGATCAGGTTCGCAGCATTTTTTTTTCCTTTAGGGAAGCCTGCCTGCCAAGCTCTCAGCACATCAGCTTCCAGTGCCCTGTGTACTGTGCACTTTGTTAGGTAGCAAACTAAAACACCTTGGAGGTGTTTTATCTTGCTATGTGCCAAAGTCATTTCAAGCAGAATATGCAGCTGAACATGCAAACAGCAATGCCATTAAAGTGGTGCAAAAGAACATTTAAGCCACTTTAAAGGTCAATTTTGTGGCATGTACAAAAGGCCTTAGGAGGGCTAGCTCTTCCTGCTTGTTCCCCATGCTCTTGGCATTAGTGTACTGGCACCTGAGGCCACCATTTGAGACCCTTGATTTATTGTCACACTGAGGGAGAACCATTCCCTCAGCTCTTGCTCTCCTAGTGTCCCCAACTTCAGAGCTTACTTGTGTGACAGTCCCCAGGCACGCTCCAGTCAGTGTTTCTGTGTCCCCCAGCAATCTTACTTTAAAGCCCTATCTAAAAGATCAGCCATCCTGGTTGAGAACAGGGACTTACCCATCCACTTGAGGTGGATGCTGTCCTTTCCCAGCAGTCCTTGCTCCCTGAAGTGTGCGCTGTGGTCAAAGAAACTGAAGTCCTCTTGGTAGCACCACCACCAGAGTCATTGGTTCACTTCTTCGATGAATCCTTCTCTCCTAGTTTGCAACCAGAAGCGCAGAAGAAAAGACTACCTGTGCCCCTGACCCCTTGAACCCAGTCACCAGAGCCCAGTACTCGGTCATGACTTGGGCTGGATTACTCCTGGCTGTGCCATTTGTGGCCACGTGGATGAGGAACATGGGATAGTGGTTGGAAGGCTGGATGAGCCCAGGGATGTTCTCCGCAACATCTTGGATGCAGGTCCCAGGGAAGCAGCAGACCTCATGAGCTAGGGGGTCTGGTTGGCAGATGGGCCCCTTGGAGCCCCGCAGAAGGGAGTCCCCCACCACCGTCACCCTACTTCTCCTCTTGGGAGTGGCAGTTTGCTGACTACCCACCTCCTGTTCAGGGGTCTCCATTGGAGCCTCCTTACGTGTGGTGAGGGGAGCATACTTGTTGTGCAGTGCCAGGGGAGGGGCAGCCCTAGCCTTGCACGTCCTGGAGCCTGAGATGACTGTCTTCCAGGTAGCTCTTCGACTGTCATCTGGGTGGGTCTCTTCGGCCAGCCTTCTTGTTGGCCACCTTCTCCTCCTACTTTCTTCTCTTCTCCTGAAGAACGAAGAAGAGCCTGACTGTCATCAGTGTCTTACCCATGGGCCAGGATGGCACAAAGTCTACTTACCTGGACCTGGAGCTCAGTCATCTGGGACTCCAGGGACCTCACTAAGGAGCATATACCACAGGCGGGGTGACCTTGCTCCCATTCCCAGGTGCTGGCAGCTGTGCCAGGCAGCTCCCACAGCCCGGTGCCAGGGGCTCCGTCTGGGTGGAGGATGAATCCCTGGGTTCCATCTGGGTGGAGGGCACAGTGGTATAAGGGAAGGGGGCTCCAGCTGGGGCTGAGGCGGGAAGCCATGGGGTACGATATGTCCCCACCACTGTGTGATAATGGGCTGTGCTACTACCCACAAACTGGCCTAAGAACTGCAACATGCCAGAGTTGCACCAGAGTCTGTCCATCCTGGATGAACCGCATCAGCCATTTTCAGACCCACAGATAAGATAATCATGGAAGACGATCATTGCCAAATACGAGGGACTGCCGATGATGATGAGGCTGTTTCCAGGAGAGGATAGTTGGCAGAGGGCTAATGCAGTGGGGCAGCCTCCTGTTGTGATGCACATAGTGCACGGGAGGAGGGAGAATGGCTGGGGGGCAAGGTATGAGTGACTCACGGCTCCTTCAGATCACAACGGAGCCCCTAGGGAGGCATGGCAAGGACCCAGCCCCTTTCCCGTGGTTGTCAGCCCAAATCTGTCACTAAAGGGAACACATGCTGCTGTTTTTAAAATGGGAAGGCTGTGTTGAATTGGGAGCCAGGAGCCTGTGAGATCTGGTCTCAGCTCTGCTGACTGCTACATGTATTTCTGTGCATCTGACAACTCAGGCTGCCACCCTAGCAGACACCCGGTTTCTGCATTGCCTTTACAAATAAAATAACAATGCAGCTGTGTGAGGTAACTTCTGCCAGAGCTGGGATTAGAACCCTAGGGTACTTTTATAAGGGGTGGGTGTGCTTTAATTAAGCAACTCTGAGAGATTAAGTTCAACCCCCTGGCCATTTTTAAGTGTGAGGATGCTGATACTCAAGATGCAGGAGGCTGCTGGAGTGTAGCAATTGCCACGCTCCATCAGACTCTATTAATCGAGTCTGCTCTGAGGAACTCCAGCACGCTGGGCCAGCCTCCACGCTCGTGTATAGGCGCCCCTAGTTCCTACTGTGCAGAATCAGTCTATAGCCATGTTGCCTTTCAGACTACCTGTCCCAAATTATACATTTAACTCTCTAGCCTTTTATTTAAAAATGCTATTCCAGCTAGGAAAATACCTGACATATTTGGAAAAAAAAATCTGCCCATTAGCAACACGTGTCATACACAGCGTGAGTGGCAGAACTCCAGGGAGACTGACCGTTATCCTCGCGTATCGCAAGCGGAAGCTGAAGGTTTGAATGTACTGGGCGCAGACTAAGCCCATGGTCCGGCTGGGGACACCTCATGGAATCTGGCTTTTCAATGTCCCTTTTCAAACAATCCTGTCAAATTCCCAGATTGAGAAAACAGCCTTAAAAACATAGATTTGATTAAAAGAAAATAAATGATTGTGTTTCAGCTTCAGCACAGTGCATAGCCCAGCACAGGTGTCCCAGATGCTGCTCCTTTGGTCCCACATTTTGGTGGCTGGTATTATTGCATGGTGAATAGGTGAAAGGCTGAGAAGAATGGTGGCCAGGCCTAAGAGCCCCACTGCTAGAGGAGGTGGTTTGCTTGCCTTTCTCCTTTACCTGCCCCAGATTCTAGCCCTTTAGGAAAGGCCCTTGCTTACTACTACAGTGGGCGGCAAATACACAGGCCTGTCCCCCTGCCCCCCTCCTCCTCTCACCCAGTGCAGCAGGCAGACACAAAGCTGCTTGGGAAAATGGATTTGTTGGTTAAACATATACTCAGCTGGAGAGGGGAGAGTGAATCCATTTCTTCTCCTCTTTTCTTTTTTTGGAGGAAAGGTCAAATTTACATTGAATAAATTTGTGTTCCACGCTGTAAAAACAAGTGTATCTGCCTGAGTGCTTGCAAGGGGCATTGCCTGGTAACTGGGATACTCAGAAGAGCACTCACTTGTGTCTGGAGGCAGAGGATTACTCTCAAGTATTGTCCTTTTTAGAGCAAGCTTTGCATAAGAGCAGAGAGGATGGAGCTGCTGGCAATGGGGTAGTGATAGCACAGTCCATAGCCGTGGGGGAAGGGAGCATTAGGTGAGTCTGAGGAGCAGAGGTAAATCCTGGGGCTATGGGGGAAAAAAGGGAGCTGTGCAAACCTGGCCTTTCGATTTTTCTAGACGTCCCTTATCATGAACGATTGGGGCTGGAAGAAATTCTTGTGTATGAAACAGCAACTCAACAGAGCACGGCTGAAATCTGCCAGAACTGTGGTGGTTTAGGGTCACTGTTAGGGATGAGAGGGATACGATTTTTTTTAAGTCTTTATACAAATTTGTCCTGCAGGTTCTTGAAAATGGAGGGCCTGAAAATGATGAAAATAATTATTATCATCATCATCTCTGGCAAAGGGGGGCCTGATACTAAAAGTTTGCCCAGGGCTGCCAGGAGTCTAGGTGCGGTGTTGTCCAGCTGGCACTCTGGTAAGGAACTGGTGGAGAATACTGCTTTCTACCCAAGGGCTTAACAATGATGCCAGTCACTGTCTGATCTGAGCACATCCATATAAAAGGATTAGCAAAGTTCCTGTTTAACCTTGAGCTCTCTGGGTCCACCAAATGGTGGTGATAGGGCATTTTCCATTACAGTGAATCTATGGAGCTCCCTTTTGTAGTGTGAGCAGGGTCTCTGGACTTGACTGGTTCACGTGTACACTGCAGGACCTGTATTGCAATAGAGTCAGGGCACAACTGTCTTACAAACAGATCCTCTTCCTACCTCGCCTGTCTGGCATTTCAGGACTGACCCTTATAAATCTTGATTCTGTTGTTGTGTTCATGCCTTCCTCTCAGGTTCTGAACCTAAAAGTCAAATCAGCTCATAATAATTCAGAGCAACTGGAGCATGGATGCGAGGTGGAGTTTGCAGGAATTGCTGCTGCCCAGCATGCCTGTTGACCTCTGGGTTGAGCACTTGTTCTTAGCATAAAGGGCTAATGCAAACAAAATGCATGACACACTGTCTTGTGAAACATTAGCAAATGCTTCTAGCTATCAAGGGTGCAGCTGTATGATATTAGCCCTCTGATAGCAGAGAGGATTGCAAAATGCTTCTATAGTCTTCCTTGCTGTGGTTAGTTATTTAACCAAAGCATCACTGTAGCTGCAGCTCTCGGTGAGGAATGGAATTAGACAGAATTGCATTTCCTGCTGTTGCAGACATACATTGTAGAGATTAAATCAGATGCAAAAATCCTGGCATTACTCTGCACGGATGCTTCAGTGCTGCCTGCACTTCCAGTTCCTGTGCTGTCCAGACTTGGCTTCTAGCTTTGTCCAGAAGCACTGTCTGGCAGTGAGGATCCCAAGTGGCTTTGCACTTGTGTCCCTAGCACCATCTGGCAGTGAAGTGAAGTGGCTTGGGCAAGTGGGGAGGCTTTCATCCTCATTGTTCTAGACATTTTTCCCTTTTTTGCATTCCCATTATACCTTGCACAACCTTTTTCCTTGTTTCTCAAATATACTAAGAGGCAATTAAAATGCAG